>NC_089232.1:8052824-8361262 GCF_963924675.1 Phocoena phocoena | reverse complement strand
TGCATTGGCAGGCGGACTCTCAACCACTGCGCCACCAGGGAAGCCCTGTCACTTGCTTCTTAATAAATATAGCTATTAATACTCTCTCACTTGATCTGGCCAACTTCAGGAGGGCCAGAGCTCTGGTTTCCCTTAATTCTGCCCCACCCTTCTGGACTACATTTTAGAAGTCAGAAACATCAGCTCTGGTCTGCCCTGGTAGCTTAAGGTCAGTCTTTTGGCCCAGGGTGGACGAATCTCCTGGGGCGGCCCCTACACCTGATGGCTGTTCTCTTTCTCTGTGGTTGTGGGAGCTCAGACATCTGTGGACTGTTAAGTGGGATGCCATCAGCAGCTTGGGTAGGGACCTCTATAAACCAGCCGTCCCTTTTCCAGGACACCTAGTCAGGGTGGCTGAGTTGGTACAGTTACACCAACTTGGGTTTGACACCCTGCTCTGCCACTCTTGAGGGTATGACCTTGGACAACTAACTAGCTCCACCTCAGTTTACACAGCTGGGAAGTGGGGACAGGAATAGAATTTGCCTGGAGAATTGTCGTGAAGAGAGATGAGAAAATGTTTCGAAAGGCCTAAGCACAATGCCAGGCACGTAGCAGGTACCCCAAAAAGGTGTTTATCATTAGAGAATCGGGATTCAGCTTACTTAAGTAATAACAGCATCAGTGTTCTCTGAGCCGACTGTACACAGTCTGTGAAGTAGATTTCTTGTGTGTGTTTGTTTTTAAATAAACTTTTATTGGAATGGAGTTTTTAAAACTAGAGAATACATCTGCTAAATTCTTGTCTGAGCAACCTTTTAGAAGCACCCCAGAGCAGGGACTCCCCTGTAGCCCCCACGATGCCGTGAGTGGTGCCAGGCTGGCGGCTGGGCCCGCGGCTGCCACTGAAAATGGGTGAGTGGCATCTTCTAAGCACGGTTGCCTGTTGGAGTCACTGCTGGCCTCGTATGCACAGCGGGCTCTGGCGGAGAGAACTGTAGGTTCACATACAGTTGTAAGAAATAACAGAAATGCCCACATGCTCTTTACTAGGTTTCCCCCATGGTAGCATCTTGCAAAACTATAGGACGGTATCACAACAAGGATATCGATATTGATGCTCTCAGGATACCACCCCAGGTTCCCACGTGTTGCATTTTATAGTCATACCCATCCGCCTCCTACACCCTCCTTAACCTCTGGAGATTACTAATCTATTAGAGCCAGGATCTTGGTGGAGGCAGAGCCTCTGTCCCAGCCTTGGACTTCTTACCCATGGGATGAACGTCTATTGACTGATTGCTAAAATGATATAAATGTCTATATTAATTATGCCATATCATTTAAAAAATGTCATACAGCCAAACCAAACCCTTAACTGAGACAAGAGAGGTCCAGAAAAGGAGGCCAAAGAATTTTTATTACATTAGGGAAAAATAGAGTTGTGGAGGTGGTTTCAAAGAAGCAGGAAATCTCGGCTTAATCAGGAAAGGTGAGGGGTTGTTACTTCCATATACCGTTGTGTTTCCCTTGCCCACAGTGATCACTCTGGCTTTTATTGGGTGCCTTTGAATATTTTTATTCTTTATCTTATTTGAGTATTATCAATAAATTCATCTTAAAATACACTGGCTGCCACAAATATTTACTTTATAAGGATTTATTACCTCCTAAGGTCTGCATTTACGATTTCTTGAGATGACAGCGTTTTCTTAGGGATCTCACTTCTGAATCTCAGAAAGACGTTAGTGGAGCAAATGGAAGAGGGTGTTCAGAAATATTCTGGAAACTTGGCTGGGCTGTGCCAGGCTTGCTAGGACCACCAGAGCATTCTGGGGCCTTCCACAGCTGCCTGCTCACACGTGTTTCCCTTCCAGGAGCTGGGGTCAGAGAGGACGTGTTTCTCATCTGGAGGGAGATGCAGGAAGCCAGCAGCACGTTGGCCCAGATCCAGAGTCTGGTGGCTGAGCCTCCCAATACCGACGTGGCCACAACAGATCACGGTGGGTGCTGTTTATGGGCACGAGTGTAAAAGAGTCATAACTGCTACTGGTTGGGGATGGGGGCTGTTTCCATGTTCCTTACCAAGGAGAGCTCCTTAGCCCAGCTCCTGAGGGGACTCTCCAGAGCTCTGCTGTGCTCCTTCTGTGTGTGTGTGTGTGTGTGTGTGTGTCTGTGTGTGCACATGTGTGTGTCTGCAGGTTGTCAAAGCAAAATCAGAGTTCTATTCAGGGACTATTGCAAGAGGGGAAAAGAGACCTCAGTATGGAAGTGGGCTCAGTTATGAATAAACATGGACCAGTGGGGATTTACAGCCAAGGAGCAGGGTGGAGGGTTGGTGGGTGGAAAATTACCAAGAAGAAACATCAGGGTTAAAAGGGGATTTCTGGCTAAACCTAACTGACAGGATTCTTGCTGAAGGTGGGCCAGGGTGATCAGACATCACCTGGGGGACAGGGGGAATGAGGAATTTGCTCAGGTATGGGGGGTGGGGGATCCTGGTAAACTGTCTTCTCAGGATTTTTGTTAAAATTAGGCTATGCAGAGACAAACACGGAAGTCCATAGGTCAAGATCCAGTTGAAAAGAGGATTCAGAGGAGCCTGGGTTTGGAGTGAGAAATCTGGTTGTAAATCCCAGCTCCATCACTAGATTAACCTGAGTCTATCTCTTTGAGCCTTAGTTTATTCTCCTGTTAAATAATGATAACATCAGTCTTAAGAGATTATTGTAAAAATTAAGTAAAATAATGCATGCTTTGCACCAAACAGGTACTTGGTAAATGTTAGCTCCATCTTTTCTCTTTCACAGTTAGGGCAGTGAGAATACTGATTCTTCGTCCTGAGTTCTTGAGTTAGTAAAGGATTTTCCTCTGTAGGGGACTGGTTTCATTTAGAGCACGGCTGGTAATAACAGTGGTTAACAAAGCACATACCTTACACGTCAGGCACTGTTCCAGGCACTTCACAAGTATTAGCTCATTTCATCATTACCACAATCTTATAAGATAGCTGCTGCTTTTATCTCCATTTAAGGTTAAGTAACTTGCCCAAGGCCACGCCAGAAGTAATGAAGCCAGGATTCAAAACCTAGTTCCTCAGTAAAAATACTGGTGTCTGGCTCCCAACCCAGACATTCTGATTTAACCCCTAAAGGATGCAATCTGGACACTGGGGGTTTTGAGAGCCCCCAGGCAGTCCTAATGTACAGCAAAGTTTGGAAGCCCCTGCCGTGCTGTGTTGCCTCCTGGTGCCCTGCCTGGGTTACAGAGGCGTCAGTAGGGGAGGAGAGCAAGAAGGCCAGGCTGGCTGGCGTCAGGGATGCAGTTGAAGAGAAGCGGGGAAGGGGACACGAGTAGAGGGAGGAGGAGGTAGAAGGCATGGGTGAGCTTGCCCTGTGCGACTTAATAAATTCCTGGCAGCAGTGGCTTTTTCCTGTGAGTGGGTGTCCTGACTTGGGTCTGGGGCAGCAGCAGCTGCAGTTGCTTCCCCAGGACCAGCTGTCTGGGGTTTCCAAGGAGGGGCCCAATCAGGCTTGTCTGGAGGGGCTGCTCACTTGTGGTGACACCCGTCCCCCCTCAGCGTGAGCTTAGAGTCAAGGACTCAGAGAGTCCGCTGTCATCCTGAGAGAATGAAAATGAAGCTGGGGACCTGGGATAAGGCAAACATTCATGCCAGACAAATACTCGCTGCTAAGGTGTTCGGGGGAGTGCTATGGACTGAAATCTGTCCCGCCAAATTCAGATGTTGAAGCCCTAACCCCAGTGTGCCTATATTTGGAGAAAAGGCCTTTAAGGAGGTAAAGTTACATGAGATCGTAAGGGTGGGGCCCTAATCTAATAGAACTGGTGTCCTAATAAGAAGAGAAAGAGATACTGGAGACCTCTCTCTCTTCACACATCCCATGAGGACACAGCCAGAAGGTTGCCATCTACAAGCCAGGAAGAGATGCCTCACCAGAAACCAAACCTGTAGGCACCTTGATCTTGGACTTGCAGCCTTCAGAACTGTAAGAAAATAAACTTCTGTTGTTTAAGCCACCTGGTCTTTAGTATTTTGTTATGGCATATTGAGCAGACTAACAGAGGGAATATTGAAGCTTGGGGTAATCTTGAGGGTTAACAGAAGGTTTTTAGATGTTGTTTCTAAAGGAAACAGAAGAGCTGTTGGCCTCTGTAATCTTTAGAAAGATAGATTGTCATCCCTTTGTTTCAATCTAATACACACACGGAACTAAAAACCAAAATAACTCCAAGCATAAACTTTCAAAACATGCTTTTTTTTTTTTGGCTGTATTGAATCTTAGTTGTGGCGCACAGGCTCTCTCGCTGAGGCACACGAGCTCAGTAGTTGTGGCACGCGGGCTTAGCTGCCCCACAGCATGTGGGAACCTAGTACCCTGACCAGGGATTGAACCCACGTCGCCTGCATTGGAAGGCAGATTCTTTACCACTGGATGACCAGGGAAGTCCCAAAAGATGCTTTAAATGTACCGTTTCTATTTTTTTTAATTTATTTTATTTTATGTATTTTTATTTTTGGCTGCATTGGGTCTTTGTTGCCGCACACTGGCTTTCTCTAGTTGCAGCGAGTGGAGGCTACTCTTCGTTGCAGTGCACGGGCCTTTCATTGTGGTGGCTTCTCTCATTGAAGAGCATGGGCTCTAGGCATGCGGGCTTCAGTAGTTGTGGCACGTGGGCTCAGTACTTGTATTTCGTGGGCTCTAGAGCTCAGGCTCAGTAGCTGTGGCGCACGGGCTTAGTTGCTCCACGGCATGTGGGATCTTCCCAGACCAGGGCTCGAACCCGTGTTCCCTGCACTGGCAGGTGGATTCTTAACCACTGCGCCACCAGGGAAGTCCCTACCGTTTCTATTTAAAAAGGAAAATTTGGTCCGGACCTTTCTACTGTTGGATACCAAAAGAAGCTTTTATAACCTTGCTTTGGCCCCAAAGGCCACATGTAGCATCTGACTTGCCCCCGTTGCTGCCCACAGCCCAATGTTATTGAAGCAAAGGCTGTGTCAGCCCAAGACCCTGCGTCTGCTTTGTGTGAGGGCAGCAGCCATTTTCCATGTTTGGCTGCCCAGGGCCTGCAGGCCAGAGGAGATATGGTAGCCATCTGGAGAGGGGAAGGGTAGGATGGAGGAGATCAGGTGAGCTGTCATTACACGTGGAACCTTCATGTGAATTAGACAAAGTCTTCCTTCCTGGATATAGCGGCCCCCATCTGCCCCCTGGACTGGGTGCACTGGTTCAGGGACCAACTGGCACCTATAGGACCAGGACCGGGAGGGCAGTTCCTGGCAGGGATACCTGGAATAAGAAGATGGGGAGGCCACACAATCTGGCCGTTGATAATTTTGACCTCTTTTAATTACCAAGAGCAGTGCATGATAATTCCCTGGGGGAAAGAAAAAACTGACAAAAATATATGAAACATTGGTTTTTAAAGGCGCTTGACAGCAAGCAACCAAGGCCAGTGGTCTCTGAGATACAGGAAAATCCAAGGTAAACTCTGATTGTCCCAGCTTAATGCTTAGTGCTCTGAGAGAGTTTCCAGGCCATGGTGTAGGGAGAAGGATCCCAGGTAGAGCAGAGCAAACTTCCAGGTTTGAGAGACAGAGTTAGGAGTCCAGGGAGATCAAGATATCAAGATTTCACGGGACAAAGTACCAGAGAGGAGAGAGGTGCACAGAGAGAGAACTCTGGAAATCTGCAAAGAGCCCCTCTTGTGATTTCTGCTCAATATTGATCATTCTGTGAGGAAACTACCCGAGGCTGGGGAAGATCCATTGGAAAGAATTAGAAAGAAAGGGTTTAGAGCTCACACAGGGCCAGGAACAGTGCCTGTTCTTACCAGCCTGATTGGAAAAATTTATAAGTCACAGAGCACTGGGTAGACTACTTGGGAAGGTCTTGCCTCAGTAATGGGGACTGACTAGCCTTAAACTGAGCTCTGGGCCCTTCTAAGAAATCATCAAAGCAAGACATGAAAGTAGAGAGTTCTTAACTTAACTGCATCTCAGAACAAAGCTCAAGAAGATTTATAAGAATATAAAATCATCCAGTACCTAACAAGGTAAAATTCACAATTGGTATCCAATCAAAGTTTACTAGGCATGAAAAGAAGAAAACTGACACAGATGTTAGAATTGGCAGAAAAAGACATTTAAACAGTTACAACTGTATTCCATATGTTCAAAAAGTTAAGTGGAGACAGGGAAGTATTTTTAAAAAATACATGTTGAACTTTTAGAGATGAAAATTTTTAGGGAAGAAAATATCTTACTTGGAAACATGCTGAATGGGATCAATGGCAGATTAGACATTGCAGGGAAAAAGATTAGTGATCTTGAAGGCATAGCAATAGAAACTATCCAAAATGAGACATACGGAGAAAAAAAAAACCAATAATAAATAACAAATAAGAACAAATAACAAAAAAGCGTCAGTGAACTGTAGCACAACTTCAAGTAAACAAATGTAGATGGAATTCCTGAGGAGAGGGGAGGAGGGAGAACAGAAATATATTTGGAGAAATAAAGATTGAAAAATTTCCAAATTTGATGAAAATTACAACTTAGAGATCCAGGAAATTCGATGAATGCCAAGTACAAGAAGATGAGGGGAACTGTACCAAAGGACATCACAATCAATTTGCTTGAAACCGCTAAGGAAGAGAAAATGTTAAAAGCAAGCAGAGCAAAAAAGACATTTTCTGTAAAAGGAACAGAGATAAGCACGACAGTAGATTTCTTGTTGCACGTGAAAAGACAGTGGAGTAACATCTTATTTTTTTTCATTCAGTACCTTAAACTCTCAATCTAGAATTCTATATTTTGTGAAAATATCTTTCAAAAACAAAGGCAAAATAAAGACATTTTCAAATGTACAACAGCTAAAAGAATTTATTATCAGCTCATCTGCACTGCAGGAAAAGTTAGAGGGAATCCTTCAGGCAGAAGGAGCATGTAATACTTTGATATGGAAAGAAATGAATGGCGACATGGTTCTACACAAAGGAATTAAGGACACTGGGAATAACTGCACGGGTAAATAGGTGGTATTTTTCTATTCAGATACCGTTAAAAGACAGTTGACTGTTTAAGCAAAAATAATAACAGTGTACTGTGGGGTTTATACCATGTATATAAAAGTTAAGTGTATGACAATAGTAGCATAAAAGCAGGAGGGGAATAGCAGCATTATTCATAAGTTCCAAAGATGAACAACCCAGAAGTCCACCAACAGATGACTGGATAAACAAAGGGTGGTATATACAGACAATGGAATATTATTCAGCTTTAAGAAGGAAACTCTGACACATGCTACAACACAGATAAACCTTGAAAACGCTATGCTAAGTGAAAAGCCAGACCCAAAAAGTGGTTACCAGGGGCTGGTGGGATTGGGGAATGGAGGGAGTCATTTAATGGGTACAGAGTTTCTGTCTGGGATACTGTAAAAGTTCTGGAGTTGGGTGGTGGTGATGGTGATTCAACAGTGTGAATGTACTTAATGCCGCCTAAAACTGGTTACAATGATAAGTTTTGTGTTATGTGTATTTTACCACAATTGTAAAAATAGCAAACCACTGCATTGCAAAAAAAAAAAAAAAATCCAGGAGGGGAGAAATGGAAATATGCTATTGTAAGATTCTTTTTTTTTTTTTTGCAGTACGCAGGCCTCTCACTGTTGTGGCCTCTCCCATTGCGGAGCACAGGCTCCGGATGCGTAGGCTCAGCAGCCATGGCTCACGGGCCCAGCCGCTCCGCGGCATGTGGGATCTTCCCGGACCGGGGTATGAACCCGTGTCCCCTGCATCAGCAGGCAGACTCTCAACCGCTGCGCCACCAGGGAAGCCCCTATTGTAAGATTCTTATACTATGTGTGGGGTGATATAATATCAATTGAAATTAGACCACGATACATTGAAAGTATGTACTATAAACTAAAATAACCACTAAATAACAAAACAAGCCAACAAACAAGATAAATTGGATTTGAAAATACTCAATCCAAAAGCTATCAGGAAAAAAAGAGAGAGAATTAAGGACAGATGGGGCCAATAGACAACAAATAGCAAAATGATTGACATAAACTTAACCATGCATATGGCAAAACTTACCAGTTTATACATTTTAAATGTATATAGTTTATTGTTATTATCAATTATACCTTAACACAGCTCTTAATGAAGTAACGCAGGAGGCTGTGCATCTCTCCTGAAGTGCTGAGCTGTTCAGAGACATTGGTGTTGGCATATCCGAGCATTCTGTGTGTTTGTGTGTGTGACTGTGTGTGTGCCAGGTATGGCTCTCAAACGATAATATGGCCTTTCTCACAAAACGTTCAAGAATTTGTCCAAAGTTAGGGAGACTTTACTCTTCTTGGGATGATGCTTCAGCTCAAAGCATTTCAGGAACTCTGCATTTGCAGTAACCTTCACAGACATTTTATGACTCACTAGAGATAATTAGTCTAATCATGTTGTGTAGTGATGCCGAAATTGGACTCCACATACTTGGTTGGTTCAGAATATCAAACTCAATGTCAAAAGACAAGGAAAAGGCAAAAGGTCCATTCAGGCTCTGTAGGAAGTTCCATCAAGGAGCTCTGCGGGAGTTTTGAGCACTTTTTTTAACAAGTGGAGAAAGAGATAATGCTCATTTTTATTGGCATTGTGTTAAATAACTGGCTGGATTTCCCTGTAGTCATTGGTGATGGTGAAGTACACAGGTTTGGAGTTACAAAGACATTAATCTTGGCTCTGCCCACTCCTGTGTGACCCTGGACAAGACATTTATTATTTGTGCCTCAGTTTCCTTATTTGCAAAATTGGGATAATGATAATACCTACCCAATGTGCTATTGTGAGAATTAAATGAGAAAATATATGTAAAACACTCAGAACTGTGCTGACACATAGAATGTAATGATAGCATAAAAAAAGTTTGATCCATTTATTTATTCTTTTGTTTATTGAATGCTCACTATACGTAGCTCTGTGCTAGACAGTGAGTATAATGACGAAAAACGGCCATGGAATGGCCCCTAATAAAGCAGGATCTTGTACCATTTCTTGTTCAGGAAGGGTAGAAAATCAGAAGCACATGGAAGTATAATTCCCACCTGGGGAAGTATGACTAAGGAAAGGTGTGAGCTCCTGAGGTTTTTGGGGTAAAGGAAAGCCTCGCTGAGGAAATAACATTGGAGCTGATATCTGAAGGTTGAGGGGGTGAGTTAATGAGATGAAGGGTGGTAGTAAGGGAAGAATTTACGCTAGGCAACAGAATAGCGCATGCAAAGGTCCTGAGGCAGGAAGGAGCATGGCACTTTAGTAGAGCTGGAAAAGATGAGTGTGGCCAGAGCTCAGAATTCAAGTTAGCAATTGGCCTGTGATGAGTCTGGAAAAGTACCTAAGGACCAGACCATGCTGAGTCTGGAGTCCATGGCATGAGAAGTCAGTTCTTTTTTTTTTTTTTTTTTTGCGGTACGCGGGCCTCTCACTGTTGTGGCCTCTCCCGTTGCGGAGCACAGGCTCCGGACGCGCAGGCTCAGCGGCCATGGCTCATGGGCGCAGCCGCTCCGTGTCATGTGGGATCTTTCCAGACCGGGGCACGAACCCGTGTCCCCTGCATCAGCAGGCGGATGCTCAACCACTGTGCCACCAGGGAAGCCCGAGAAGTCAGTTCTTAATTTCAGACCTGTGGGAACCCAGTGGAAGCTTTTAAGCAAGGGAATGATAAGATCAGATTTGTATTTAGAAAAAAACCACTTTGACTATTGTGTGGGAAAAGATTGGAGGGGAGGGACCAAGTGAGGATGAGGGAAGAGAGTTAGGATGTTAGTATAGACAAGAAATGAAAGAATATTGGACTAGGGTGATAGTATGTGAAGATGATGCTAGTGGGCAGATCTGAGGGAGAATTCAAATATTGAACCTGGCAGGACTTAGGGTTAAAGAAGATATAGGTGTCAAAGCTAAGCTCCTAGATGAGTATTGATGAAGCTGATTAATAAGCAGCAAGTGAGAGTGCTAGAAAGGGCCAGTATTTTGTTTAACTCAAGCATACGTTTTCTCATGTGTAGTGAGCTCTGTATTTTCTAGACAAAAAACACAAACATAAAAACATCTGCATAAGAGTAGCATGTAATGCTTCCACAAATCAGTGTTAAGGCTCTCACTGAAAAAAATCCCCCCAAAATGTGGAAGAAGAATTATTTCATTAGGATTCTGTAGATGTGGTGCATTTAATTCAGGAAGGTTATTGGAATGTAATACAAGATATGATGAAATGTCAATGCTAGAATCATGTTAGAAAGTGACTGTGTTAAATGAAAATAAAAATTCCACGTATCAAGATTTGTGGGATGCAGCAAAAGCAGTGCTTAGAGGGAAATTTATAGCATTGAATGCTATTAAATTAAAAGAGAAGACAGATCCAAAGTCAATAAGCTTCCACCTTAGGAAACTAGAAAAAGAGGAGCAAATTAAATGCAGAGTACACAGAAGAAAAAAATGATAAAAACTGGAGCAGATATTAATGACGTTGAAAACAAAATCTGTAAAGAAAATCAACAGAATCAAAAGCTGGCTCTGGTTCTTTGAAAAGATCCATAAAATCAATAAACTTCTAGTCAGGCTAGCTAAGAATGAAAGAGAAAACACACAAATTACAAATATCAGCGATGAAAGAGGAAACATCACTAGGGATCCCATGTTAAGAGGATAGTAAAGGAATATTATGAACAGCTCTGTGCCTACAAAATTGATAACCTGGATGAAATGGACCAATTCCTTGAAAGGCACAATCTGTCAAATCTCCCACAAGAAGAAACAAACAATCTTAATAGGCCTATATCTGTTAAAGATATTGAATCAATAACAAACAACTGTCCACAACAGAAAGCACCAGGCCCTAAAAGTGACTCCTGAAAGCATCAAGAGACAAGTGACTCATCACATGCAAGTGATCCTCAGTACAATTAACAACTGATTTCTCATCAGACACCATAGAGGCCAGAGGCAGTGGGATGAAATATTCAAAGTGGTGAAAGAAAAAGTCTGTCAATGAAGAATACTATATCTGGGGAAATTATCCATCAAAAGGAGGAAAGATTAACAATTCAAGATAAACAAAAACTGAGAGATTTCATTGCTAGAAAACTTGCCTTATAAAAGATAATAAAGAAAGTCTTTAAGGATGAAATGAAAGGGTATTAGAGAGTAACTTGAATCCACATTATAAAGATAACTACATGGGGGGCTTCCCTGGTGGTGCAGTGGTTGAGAGTCCGCCTGCCGATGCAGGGGACGCGGGTTCGTGCCCCGGTCCGGGAAGATCCCACATGCCACGGAGCGGCTGGGCCCGTGAGCCATGGCCGCTGAGCCTGCACGTCCGGAGCCTGTGCTCCGCAACGGGAGAAGCCACAACAGTGAGAGGTCCGCATTACTGCAAAAAAAAAAAAAAAAAAAAAGATAACTACATGGGTAAATATAAAAGACAGTATAAATGTAGCTTTTGTTTGAACTTATTCTCCTATTTGATTTAAAAGACAACTGCACATAGCAATAATTATAAATATGTGTTGATGGGCACATAATGTATAAAGATATAATTTATATGAGAATAACAGCACAAGGAGTGGGGAGAGAATGGAGCTATATAGGTGTAAAGCTTTTGTGTACCTATTGAGATTAATTTGCCATTTATCTGAACTAGATTGTGGTAAGTTAAGATATAAGTGTAGTCCTGAGGGCAGCCACTAAAAATATAACCCAAAAGATTTAGTAAAAGAAATGCCAAGGGAATTAAAATGGTATACTAGAAAATATCTTTTTGGACACAAAAGGCAGTAATAGAAGAATAGAGGAACAAAAAAGATTTAAGACATCTAGAAAATAAATAGCAAAATGGCAGATGTGAATCCTACCATATCATATCTTATCATATACATATCATATCATATACATAAAAATGAATTATACACTTCAGTTAAACAGCAGAGATAAACACATGGATTTAAAAAAAAATGTTCCAACCGTATGCTGTCTACAAAATACACACTTTAGATTGAAAGATGCAAATAGGATGAAAGTCAAGGATGGAAAAAGACATACAAATAGTAACAATCAAAGAGCTGGAGTAACTATGCTAATTTTGGACAAAATAGATTATAAAACAAAAAATTTTTACAAAGAGGTATCTGATAATAATAAAAGGGTCAAGTTACCAAGAAGGTATTATAATTGTAAACATATATGCACCTAACAGCAGATCTTTAAGCAAAAACTGGCAAATTGAAAGGAGAAATAGTTCAACAATAATAGTTGAAGACTTCAGTATCCTACTTTCAATAATGATGGAGGGACTTCCCCGGTGGTCCAGTGGTTAAGGCTCCATGCTTCCATTGCAGGGGGCACGGGTTAGATCCCTGGTCAGGGAACTAAGATCCCACATGCCGCAAGGTGGCAAAAAAAAAAAAAAAAAAAAAGAATGGAATAACCAGGCAGAAGATCAATAGAAAACTTAAACAGCACAATAAATCAACTAGACTTAATAGTTATCTATAGATATCTGTTCCACGCAACGGCAGTATAATACATATTCTTCTCAAATGCACCCAGATTATTCTCCAGAAGACACCATATGTTGGACCATAAAATAAGTCTCAATAAATTTAAAAGGATTAAAATAATACAAAACATGTTCTCTGTTGATGCAAGATCAAAAAAGTGGCAAATATTTTAATTTCCCAAGGGAAGCAGATTCAGATCTCTGTCTTGGTTTAATTCTAGTATTCCCACTCTAAGAGTTGCCATTCCCACTACCGTGAGAATTTCGGGTTCTTAACCTTAAATTCCCAAACTCCATTAATCCTTTTCTCATTTCTTAATCTTGATTTTTCCACTTTATACCAAACATCTTGAATTGGTCTGTGTTTCTCTTGCCGTGTCATGCTATCTTTTAAAGAAATAGTTGCCTCTGGTATAATTTGTGGCCTATGTCACTGATCCTCAACTATTTTCAATTTATTTTCAATGTCATTTTAGACATAGACACACGAAATGTGTGGCTTTCGAAATTCTTCTCTTGGAGCCTGTGCTCTACTGGTGGGTTCTCCTTAGCCTTCATGCAGGTTTGTCATGAGCTATTGCTCCTTATCTCTTAGTGTCTAGTTGCAGGTATCATCAGAAAGTAAACATTCTTCCTGCAGCTGCCTCATCCACAGCCTACTTGTAATGTTTTGTAAGCTTCCTTCTTTCAGAATCACGAGGCAGAAGAAAAAAAATTAGAAAACAGAACAGTATCTTTGAGAGGCATCAGCTCCTCTCCCACATCCTATCCATTATCTGTGCTTTATGTTCTTTATTTTTACATCTGCTTCTTTTTTGCCTCTTTGTTCATTTAACTTCCTTCCCCTCCTGCTTACACCCCCTGAAGATTATAGGAGTTAGAGAACATAGGGTTGGGATAGTTTTTTTGCTGGTTTATTGAAGTTGCATAAACCATGGAACCCTTCTTTTCAACAGATTCTACTTTGATTTTTACAAGCATTACAAGTAGGAAGTGAAAATCATTTTCAGCGGAGAAAGGGCCTAGAATTCATCAAGATTCTTTCCGGATCTCCCATGAACGTAATGGTTGCACACGCTAATCATCATTCCCAAGATTATTCAACAGTCCACTCGGGGCAGACTCTATAGCTGCCAGTTTGGACTCAGGCACGTATTAGAGATGTGACTTCAGGCACGTCACTGCATCTCCTTGTACCCCTGCCCTCGTGTGTGCACCCCCTGGGGCACTCCAGAGAACCTTTACCCCAATCTGCCAGGTGAATCAGTTGTGCAGAATATCAGTGGGTACCTTTCTCTGCCCTTCCATCTCCTCCTCCCCTTGGCTTGGCTCCCCTCCCAGTGCCAGGCAAATAAGCTCAGCCCTCGGTGCTTTAACAAGTGTCGATGAACAGAAGATATCAGTCAGTCAGCAAGTGCAGTGCACAAAGTGTGTAACTGCCCGGAGACAGTCTACTCTCCTGAGCCACGCTGTCAACACCTGTCTCTTGGGCTCCCGACCCAGGTGGGCCTCATCATCCCACCTTCAGAGAACCCTCAGTCCTGCCAGCTGCTGCCTGCTGAGCCTGTTGAAATCTCACCCATCTCACCAGCAGGAGTGTCTGGATTTCTTTCCCTGCAGCTGCCCCCTTTCTCCTTCCTCTCTCTCCCTTCCCAGCTGTCCTCAATTCTTCCTCCCTCCCTCTTTCTCTTTCCTTCTCTTCTCTTCTGTTTCCCTCCTTCCTTCCTTCCCTCCTTCCTTCCTTTCCTCCTTCCTTCCTTCCCTCCTTCCCTCCCTCCCTTCCCTCCCTCCCTCCCTTCCTTGCTTCCTTCCTCTCTCTTTCCTTCTCTCTCGCTTGCTTGCTGTTGGACACCACTTCCAGCTTCTTTGTTACTGTTTCACAGTGCCACTTCCCACATGATGTGCCACTTTTCCTGTGCCACTTCCCACATGCCACTTTCCACATGGTAGCCAAGGGTTGGTTTACTGTCTCATGACACTTGTGATAACAGGGATGTTGGACAGTGTGTACCAAGCTGCGATCTATCAAATAAAAGCCCTACAAAATGTTCTGTGGAGAAAGGGCCTAGACTAAATGCCTTGAGGAAATACTATTCATGCCTCTGCTCATGGTGAGACCCACTGCTGATTCCTACAACAAAGGCTTTGACAAGTCCTTCGTTGAAAAACCCCTTGAAACTGTTTATTTTCAAGCTCTCCAAATGTTTTGCTAAGGAACCCTCTTTCTGAGTAATAGCCACTGACATGCAGTAGAAGTAGAGTCTGTGGAACACACTGTGGGAAACATTGAACTTGATGTTCTGTGAGGTTGGTTCCAGATCTAGAGCTGTAGTTTAGTCGTTAGCTGACTGTTCCCTTGAAAGGCACATGGACCATGGCAGGAATGAGGTTCTGGACAAGTAACTTTCAGTGGAGGAGGATGGGCCTCTTAGTCATGGTTCTTCAGAGACACAAAACCAATAGGATATGTGTATATTTAAGTGTGTGTGTGTGTGTCTGTGTATGTATACATGTGTGTATAGAGAGAGAGATTTAAGGAATTAGCTCACATGCCTGTGGAAGCCAGCATGTCCAAAATCTGCAGGGCAGGCCAGCAGGCTGGAGACCCAGGGAAGAGCTGGTATTGCAGTTTGGGTCTAAAAGCAGAATTCCCTCTTCCTCAGGGGACGTCAGTCTGTCTTCTACTAAGGCTTCAACTGAATGGAGATGCCCACTCACACTATGGAGGATTATCTGCTTTACTCAAAGTCTGCTAATTTAAATATTAATCTCACTTTTAAAATACCTTCATAGAAACATCTAGAATAATGTTTGTCAGATATCTGGGTAGTGTGGCTCGGCTAAGTTGACACATAAGATTAACCATCGCCAAGGGGAGGGTAGTTATGGTGACTCTAAGTCCTTGATGGCTGTGAGCCTCTAGAGGAAGAGTGGGCACTGATGGACTGTGTCCAGTTTGTCTCTTTGCTGTGGCCCTGGCTGTAGCTGTGATGTTTCAAAAGCACTGGCCGGTAGGTCTTACTCCTTGAAAAATGTTCTGAGATTGATAAGTAGGACAGGGGCCGGGTGGCAGGTAAGTTATCCTGTGACATGGATGTGATCTGCCCATGGATTAGAGAGAATCTAGGATGCACTGTGAGGTCACAGCTCTATCATACATGAAGGTATTATCCTTGGCTCCATAGGTGAGAATTTATGTAGCACATTTCATTAAGACAACTGCAGGGGAATGGGAAGGACCCCTTAGTGAGTGACTTGTAACGAATGAATGGATGACTCCCTCGCCACTCCTCTCCTCTCCCTGGGAAAATGAGGCTCAGATGGGGGTGGTGTAATTAGCACTGAAAGTGAAAAGATTTCACCCTTTCTCTCCTTTCTTCAGCTTTGGGGCACCTATGCTCTTTGGTTTTGTATGCTTGGCTGCCCCTTCTTTCCTTTATGAAGTTCCAGTTGCTTTGGGGTCTTCCTCCAATCCCTTTTCAGAGGGTAATTGGGAGCCTGAATCATACCCTCAGGGTGACTGCACTGCCTGGTCCTGGGTGAAGCTACAGTCAAAAATTAGTCTCTGGCTCTTGAAAAATCCCTTCTTAGAATTTGTTTGATGTGTTTTTAGGAAATTCTTTTATGATTGGCTTGAATTTATAATTGATAAAAGCCTCTTGTCTTTTCAAAAGAAAGCAACCCAAAAGAGAGCAAAGCATGTGATAGGTGTGTGTGTTGCTATGGAAATAATTGAATGAAAAGTTTATTTCCTACTACACCTATTGATCATAAAGGAGGGAGGAGAATAAAGTAGGAGTAAAGAGGAGACAAAGGCTTAGAATGTAATCAACAATAATTGAGGAAAATGGTCACCCAAAGGGTTTCTCCAAGGAGGCTGACCCCACTGACGAAAATGCCTCCAATTTCCTTTTGCTTTTTCCCTGCGATGCAGGAGAACTTGCAGGAGAACCTTGGGATCAGAAGCTCTGGGAAACCTCTGATTTCAGTCCCCTGTGCAGATTGAAAAGACACTTTGTGAGTCATGTAGAAACCAAGTGCTGACATCGGGGATGGTGTCCAGAGGGGCTTTTGATGCCAGATTGGTTTAAAGTTCAGAAGCCAAAATCAAGCTTCTTTGAGAAGTTCCAGCTCCAGTAGGTTTCAGAGTGCATTATTTAAAAGCTGTTCTATTAAAATTTGAGGACATATGTAACATTAACGGACAGATCCTTTACGTGTTATTGAGAAATAATTGGCTCTCAAGTGTTTTATTTCTTCAAATATTATTCTAATTATATATCCCCTTAAATATAGTAATGGATAACTATGGGTAGTATTTTTGTTTCCCATTAAAAGTATAATTTAACTTGAATCTGTCTGATAGAAGCATAAATGGAGGGATCACTGAATCATAATTTAGAAAGCTCTCTTCATCTTACCCTAGTGCTTGACTGTACAGTATAACCACCTAGGGAACTTTGAAAAATCTCAACGTCCAGATCAGTTAAAACAGAATCTCATGCATGGGACCCAGGCATCAGTATATTTTAAAACTCCTCAGAGGATTCCAGTGTGCAGGGTTGAGAACCAGTGATCCAAGTGAAAATAAACTCTGTAGGGCTGATGGACCTAATACGTGATCGTACCCGTTTTAAAAACCACCTCTCTGCACAGCACCTTCTCCCGGTTCTCCTGAGGCTCTACTGGTCCCACTGGGGCTAAGAGCTCAGGCTCCTTTCTGCCTTCCTTGCAGGGGCATCATGCAGACAAATGTTATCAACCACTCTCTGGAATAAGAAAGCCCTCATTTGTAGCATCTGCTGATTTTCAGATTCTGTATATGCTCCTGGCAGGCATGGTCAGTTTCACCACGCGCTACCACTGAGCCTGGAGTCGGGAGGGAAAGGGGCACAGTCAGCTCTCACGGGCCAGCTCCAGACACCATGCCTCCTCTGTGCCCATCCTCAGATACCCCACTCTCCCTTAGGTGGCCATAGGGCTTTTGAGCCACATGGATAGATACTTTGCTGTTTGTATGATAAGCTGGCAGGTAACATGACACCTCCTCCCCCTTAGAGAGTACAGATAAGATTTGGAAAACACCAAGGGAATGCGCCTAAGGCTAGGGATATTTGGGCGATTGGCCTTCTTGCTGTAATTGATCATGTGAGCCTAAAGTGAGGCATAGATAGATACAGCTCCAGGCGCCTGAGCTGACGTGAGGTTCTTGAGCCTGCAGAGTTGAGAGCCAGGCTCTGAGTCAGGATAAATACACCAAGTTAACAGGGGAGCTCCTGTCCCTGATTCCTCTCCCCACTCGTTACCACGCACTTTCACATAACTTTTCATATTGAATCACTTCGACACCCTTAGGAAGGCCAAGCAGATGCTATCTGCAGGTGAAGAATTCCACTGAAGCTCAGAGAGGTTAAATGGGGTGACTCACCCAAGTTTGAGCAACTTGCCCAAGCTGGTAAGTAACGGGGCCAGGATGTGAACCCAGAGCTTCTGACCCTACGGTTAATGCCCTCCTGCCTTGCCTATCAGCCACCTCCCCCTCTGCATGGGTCCAGTCAACTTAGGTAGCAGAGGAAGTGAAATGAAAAGTAGCAGATTCCTGCCTTCCAGTCTTGTGAACCAATTCTCTGCCAGTCCTGCTTTGGAAAGCATGCTTCCTGAAAAGAATGTGAGCTGACAAAGAACATGTTTCTTTAAAATATTAAGTTGAGGATGACATATGAAAGTCTTGTGTCATGTGAACAGCTGATGAATTGTGATTCCAAAACTACAATTAGGAGCAACCTCTGCCGAAAATGAGTCGAATCCAGAGGACACCTGGGACTCTGAGAAGTGGCTACAGAAATATGGTTTGAAATCCCAGAAGCTGTCATTTTATGATGCCATGGCTGACTGCTCCTTCCGCCATGCTGATGGAGTTGTTGATATAAAAGCCAAACCGGGGAACGAGTCGGTGCAGACCAGTGCGGTAAGTGAAGTGAACACCTAGACGGGGATGCCCTGGGAGGGACATCTAGGACCAGGGCTGGACCCAGGGCAGGACCAAGGTTGAAAGGCAGCATGAATGCTGCCTTTGAAGAAGGATGCTCCTCTGTTCCCTGCCTTACACTTTTCTGAATGCTACTTGTGGGAGTGGAGCTCAAGTCTGAGGAAGGCTTCTAGATATAAGTAAATTAGACAATCATTATACATAAGCCAGGAGCTGTGCTTATAGAAATTCAGGCATTGTGTCAAAAAAGAAGCCCTTTGTTTCCCTGTATTGAATGGAAGAGAGAAACTGCTGGTGAATATGCCCCAAAGCAGGCATTTCTACGGTCCTCTTGGACCGTCACTATATTGGAGCTACATTATTCAAGTGGCTACCGGCCAGCATTTACTGGATTTCCAGTGAACATAAAATTATATTCTCTAAGGGGTTATAGCGTGGTAAGGGTCTATACTGTAAACTTTTGAAAGGTGTAGTTCCATTGTGACAATGGGTCTGAAAGGAATACAGCTTCTCAAAATGCCTGACTCTGGCTCGTAGTGGAAGGATAATGATCTGTAGTAGTGGCTCCTAACCTTTAGTGTGCGTGAGTCACTGGGTTTGAGGCCGGGCCCAGGAAAGTGCATTTATAACAGTCCCCAGATGATGCTGAAGCTGCTGATCCGGGAGCCACACTTTGAGAAACGCTGGTGTGTAGAACAGGACCCAGAAGACTGTCCGAAGTTTAGAATTATAGAAAGACTAAAAAGTGTCTCCATATGAAACAGAAAATCAGGGTAAAATGAATATTGTAAATTTGTAAAACTGAGGGAAATCTCTTTTAGAAGGTAGTGAAAACCCAGGTACACACTGAAGTGAGAGCCAAAATGCAAGCCACAGAGCAGACATGTCAGTTACGGCAGCCCAGCAGAGACTACTTGGAGAGGAAATCAAGGTCCTTCCCAAATGCAGCGTCCCTTTATGTATTCTCTAAGGCTCTGATTCAGTGTCAAGATCATCATTGCAAAGTCTCTCAGTCCTACGGAGGTGAAACCCCAGCCTCTTTGACGCTCCCTCTTAGGCTGCATGGCCACTGGTTCCACACGTCCACCTGGGGAAGCGCTGTTTTCCTTTGGGGCCACATTGGCCACATGACGTTGTGTTTTTGCCCTCTGATTGCCGTTTACAATGAACTGCAAGGAGGAGAATATCAAAATTGAATGAGAAAAAATGCAGAATTGATGCGAGACTTGTTTCCTGGCTTACATATTGGGATCCAGAGTAATTGCTACATTGCAGGGAAATCTCATTTGTGGGTTTCCTCCCTCAGTACCGTTTTCTGCTTTTGTAGACCTTATTCAGTAATGTTATTAGTTCAGGAAATCATACCTAATTAAATTTTCATTTTTAAAATACATTAGGCCCTGAATATTTTAAAATATGAATTCGTGTCAATTTGAACATAGCTTACTGCAGGCTCCCAACAGTGTGGTATGCACAGGTCTTCTCTAATCCTGATTTTTTCCTTTGCTTTCTTGACAAATTTAAATGAAATTTTATAGGGATGGTTTGAAGAATTTGGCTTTATAAATGGGGAATTTTACCTCAAACTTCTGACACTAACAAATTATAGTATACTAAAAGTTGAGCAGTGTACAGTATAGCTGCCCTCGTTCACCAATGAAAAAGGGACAATTTTATTATTTATTTATTTGTGGTACACGGGCCTCTCACTGCTGTGGCCTCTCCCGTTGCAGAGCACAGGCTCCAGACGCGCAGGCTCAGCGGCCATGGCTCACGGGCCCAGCCACTCCACAGCATGTGGGATCTTCCCGAACCAGGGCACGAACCCGTGTCCGCTGCATCGGCAGGCGGACTCTCAACCACTGCGCCACCAGGGGAGCCGGACAATTTTATTTTTAGTATTTGGTATACGTATCTGAAACTGGATTTATACCTAAAACTGTGATGTGTGTATAAGGTAGAAAGAAACTGAAGCTGTGAAATAGGTTGATTCTTTAGGGTTCCCCCAGACTCCCACTGGGAAGGACCCCCTAGACTTTTAACTATAAAAACTGCTTTGTAGGTATGGATCCGGGAAATTGAGACACTGAGAAATAAACGACGAAAAATGCCTTGTTGTGTAGCATTTCTAAGATGGATGAGCAGGGGAGGAGAGGAGACAAAAATGCATTTCTAATTAGGGAATTTGCAGGCAAAGTCCAGTAACTTGATGTCTTGGGGCACCCCTTGAAGTCACGTTGCATTCATGGCCACTTATGTTGCTTGAGCACAAAGCCAGCCCTGATGTTCAGAAACCCACTCTAGTCTCATCACTTATTCCTCCAACAAATATTTACTGAGCCTTCACTATGTACCAGGCAGTGTGGTATGGTAGAAAGTACACCGGAGTTGAATGAGAAGACTTGGGTGTAAGTACTGCTTCTACCAGTTACTAAATATGAGATGTTGAGCAAATAATTTAACCTGTTTGAGTCTCACTCTCCACATCTGTAAAATGGGTGGTGTAAAGTCTAAATTTGAAAATTGCATGTATAAGCACGACGCCTGGCACTTAGGAGATGCCCACTAGATGTTGCCTTCCTTGTTTTCTTTATTACAAACATGGTGAGTCAGAAAGGAGCATTTATGGAATGCCTACCCACTTTATATGCAAGGTGAATATTTGTGCTCTTGTATCACACATGAGAAAATGAAGTCCCAGGGCCTCCAAGGGGTTAGACAACTCAGCTGAGATCTCGTGGCAGGTAGAGGCAGGGTTTGAATTCACATCTGTTGGGCTCTCAACACTGTGCTTTTCCCATTTGGACACTCTGGTGCCGGACACCTGTGTTCTTGTAACTTCTGGTCTGGTGTGTTTCCATTTGGAAATGCACAGGGCACAGTTGGGAAATGCCACGTGATGGGATTCGGTGTAGGGAGCACATGGTGAGACTGAGAGAGAGGATGTGTTTCTCCTTCCATCTTTGCACTGCGGTGGAGATATGGTTCGCCTTCCTGCCTGCCTTGAGAACATCAGGACTGATCCCATTATGTGCTTCAATCCTGCCTACATCACTCACCCCTGGACCCCTGGATTCTCATCCCTGTGTGGCTCTGGCATCCCTTCTGTGAGCCTCTTCCATCCCCCACTGACTCCTAAAACCCCTCCACTGTGCCCTCTGGAACTGGAAGTCATCTGCAGACCCTCCGTAGCCTCACATACTCTGAAACGTTCCCGTCACCTGCTTGTCTGGGTTCTTGCTCAAGGACCCTAGTTTCTCTCCCATTCTCCCTGGGTCTGTGGGCACAGAGGTGGGTGGTGACCTCCTTGTTCCTCTTTGCTGTTTTCTTGATCATTCTCCTTCCCTCTTCCCAGGTCATCAGAATGTACCACCCAAGGTACCTTCTGTATGTGACACCCACTGAGCCTCAGGTCACCCCCATCCATCCTTGCAGATTATAGCTTCTGGCTTGCTGTCACTGGCTCCAGCTGTTTCAATCCTTAGTGATGTCAGTTTTTTGTGGATGACCCTTCCCATACCCAGACCTTTCATTTCTCTGACCTGTTCAATGACTTTCAATGACTTTCTCCTCCATTCCTTCTCTTCCATCCTGCCATGGCATACCCTTGACCTCGTCATGGCAAATAACTGTGTAATCATAACCCACATAATCAATTCCCACTCTTTTTAGGTCATTTCCTCTACTACACTAATTCCAGTCTTTCAGCCCTATGGGGATATACAGCTGGTTGTTTCTGTGACCTTTTCTCTGTCCTCTATCCTTTGTCCCTCTCATAATCCTCAGCTACTCCCCATGCCTTACATTCTTGCACTCATCTGGCAAAACCCCAACCTTTGTTAAACCCAGCTTTCTGCCTTATACTCATGCAATTGACTCTGATGAAGGAAACTGGAGAAAAACACACAGCCACCTGGTTTCACTTTAGATTCCTGACGTCTGATTTCAGGCAGATCTTTTGTGCCACTGCCCCGCACCCTGCTCGGGTTTACAATCCACTCTGACTCCTGTTCTCTGAGATGCCTGCCTCCTCTCTCCTCACACCTCCAACACCTCCTCCTCTCCACCCGCTCTAAGCAGGAGACCTTGTTTCGCAGTTCACTGAACACTGAAGTGAACATCCGTGAACATTTGCCTCCACGTTACAAATCCCCGAGCATCTGCACCTGTGCGCTCTACCCCTGTTTCTTCTAGGATGGCTGAATTGCCCTCACCAACCAACCCTTCCACGTGTGCACTGACCCCTATCCTCTCTTTCATCCATTCTCCCCCTTTCTAGTCTGTGTCATTAATATTGTCCTCATTTCTAGATCTTTCCTGTCAGCATAAAAAACATGGCGGTACTTCTCCCATCTTAAAAATACAGTTCTTTGATCCCCGTCTTCGTCTCTGGCTCTGCCTCTTTCGCCTTATTCCTCTGTTCATTTTTGGAACCCAATGCCTCAATAGTTTTGTAAATTCTTTTTCTCTAATCCCATATTTCTCCCGTACTCTCTTGAATATACTCCAGTGAGGCAAAGGTCTCACTCTTTCCGAGGATCCCTGAATTGCTAAATTCAGAGGTTAATTCTCAGTCTCTTTCTTACTTGACCTGTTATCACCAGTTGCTATTGTTGGTTACTTCCATGAAATTCTTTTGCTTGCAGAAAATACACTGTCTTGTTTTTCTGCCTAGCTCACTGGCTAACTTTTTTTTTTTTTAAATCAGAGAATTTTATGAAACATTTTATTTTTTAAAAAACTTTTTATTGGAGTATTGTTGTTTTACAATGTTGTGTTAGTTCCTACTGTACAGCAAAGTGAATCAGCTATATGTATACATATATCCCCTCTTTTTTGGATTTCCTTCTCGTTTAGCTCACCCCAGAGCACTGAGTAGAGTTTCCTGTGCTATACAGCCGGTTCTCATTAGTTATCTATTTTATACATAGTATCAATTGTGTATAAATGTCAATCCCCATCCCCCAGTTCATCCTGGCTAATCTTTCTCAGTCTTCCTTGTCATTTCGTTCTCATTTCCCCAATCTCTATCTGCCGAAGGGCCTCAAGGCGCAGTCCCTGGACCTCTTCTCTATCTGCTCTCATTCTCTGGATGACCTCATCCGGCCCCGTGGCTTTTAATACTGTGTGAGTGCTGGTGACTTCCAACTTTAAATCTCCAGCTCTGAGTCCTTCCCTGGCCTTTGCTGGACTACTTGCCATGTTACTGGGATGTCTAATAGGCATCTGGAACCTAACACATCAGGCAGTGAATCCCCATCGCTCCCTTCAAGGCTGCTCTCCCATAATCTTCCTCCCATCAATTTATTGCCACTCCACTTTTTTAGTTCTGGGCCAGAAACCTGGGAGTCATTCCTGACTCCCCTCTTTTATCTCATACCCACATCTGACCTCTCATTAAATCCTGTCAGTTCTACCTTCATAATATATCTGTAAATCAGAATCTGGCCACTTCTCACCATTCCTACCCCTGGTGCAAGCCGCCTCACTGATCTCCTGACTCTGCCCTTGACTATCTGCAGTCTATTCTCAGCAGAGTATCCACAGTTATCCTTTAAAATGAAAAAAGGGGGCTTCCCTGGTGGCGCAGTGGTTAAGAATCCACCTGCCAGTACAGGGGACACAGGTTCGAGCCCTGGTCCGGGAGGATCCCACATGCCGCGGAGCAACTAAGCCCATGTGCCACAACTACCAAGCCTGCATTCTAGAGCCTGCGAGCCACAACTACTGAGGCTGCGTGCCACAAATACTGAAGCCCGCGCACCTAGAGCCCGGGCTCCGCGACAAGCCCCTGCAACGAGAAGCCCATGCACCATTCACTGAAACTAAAGCCTGCACACAGCAACAAAGACCCAACGCAGCCGTAAATAAATAAATTTATTTTTAAAATACCCCGAAAACTGTTTAGAAATGAAACTTTTAAATTGTGAGTAAGACAAGTATAAATTGTGTCATTTTTCTAAGAGAATAGATCTGGAAAGTTCTCATCACATGAAAAAAATTGTAACTGTGGGGTGATGAAGGTTAACTAAACTTACCATGGTGATCATTTCCCCGTATATCCATATATCAAATCATTATGTTGTACACCTAAAACTAATAAAATGTTAAATGTCAGTTGTATCTCAACTTAAAAACATTGTGTCGTTTCTTATGTTAAGGCCCTTGGATGTTTCCTCTTTTCATTCAGAGGACAAGCCAGAATCATTTCCATCAGTGAGCAAGCTTCACAGCATCTGCTTCCTGGTCCTCCTCCTCCTGTTTCTCTGGCTTCATCTTGCTCTTTCCCTCACTCACTATGTTTCGGCTATACTGCCCTTCCTAAAAGTCTACAGACATGCTAGGCAAACACTTACCTAAGGGCTTTTGTCGTTGCTGTGTCCTCAGACTCCCCCCAGACCTCCGAAGGGCCACACACTTTGTTCCCTCAGGTTTCAGTCATATTTCATCTTTTCTTTTCTTTTTTTTTTTTTTTGCGGTATGTGGGCCTCCCACTGCTGTGGCCTCTCCCGTTGTGGAGCACAGGCTCCAGACGCGCAGGCTCAGCAGCCATGGCTCACGGGCCCAGCCGCTCTGCGGCATGTGGGATCTTCCCGGACCGGGACACAAACCCACGTCCCCTGCGTTGGCAGGCGGACTCTCAACCACTGCGCCACCAGGGAAGCCCTCATCTTCTCTTTGAGGCTTTCCCTTCTAGGTTTTAACTTGCCCCTTCCCCTCCCCTGTCCCTCAGCATTCTCTCTTCTCCTTCCTTGCCTTATTTGTCTCCACAGCATTTGTCATCCTCTGACCTGCTAGATGAGTATTGGTTTATCATCTGGCTCTTTTCCTGTCATGTGAGCTCCATGAAGGCAGGGATTTTGGTCTTCTTTTATGGATTGTGTTCCTGGTGCCTAGAACAGGGCCTGGCGGAGTGGTGCTTGATGCATTTATAAACTGGTTGGATGAGTGATAGAGACAGTCCTTCGGAAAGCTCTCTTTGTGGGAAGACTTTGTCCTTGGGCCAGTTCCGTATGTCCAGGAAGGACCCTAGATGTGGCATGGGGTTCTTTACTACTTTTCTTCATTTGGCGCTGGGAGTAACAGTGGAAGGATGCTTGGGGTGTCTTAAGTCCCACCTCCTCTAGATCTCCCTGACCCTCTAGTCCATTGTGAACTCTTTCTTCTTTGCCAGAACTTGCCCAATCATTACTGTCTCCACCCAGGACCAGGTACTGGGTGCTAGTGTTCTACACTGCTACTTTCTCTGTGTTTGTATATGTAGGTGTGTGCCTGTGTGTGTGTTTAGCATCTCTCTGCTGGAAACATTAGCTTCTCTGGGCACAAATGGGATGGCCCATGTCTTGCTGACCGTCATTCACGACATCCAGCGCAGGGCTCCATATGGAGTAGGCCCCGGTAATATGTTTGGTTGAACCAACTGTTGAATGATTTTATGGTGGGAGTGAGTGCTAGGAGCTGTATAAATAAGGCAGAGGTGGAGGTGCCATCTGGGGACTTTTCTTCTTTGAATGGTTTCTGAGTGGCTTCTGTCCTATGTCTTTTCCTTAGGAGACCAACAAGAAGACAGTGCATGCGAAATACTGCAGCAGATTTGTCCATGCTCCCTGGAAGGATGGGAGCTTGGTCCACGTCTGCATTACCAAGGATAAGTACACATGGTACAGTGAGAGAATTCATGCAGTCCTGGCCCGGATCCAGAGGAGGTTGGTGTATTGCATGAGGGTACATTGCATGATCCAGTCTCTCTTGAAATTCAAGTCTGCTTGAGCTCTTGGTAAAGCTCAACCAAGAGAAATGGCCAATAAGCATTGTTACGTCAAGGTTGCCATCTGATGGTTTGCTGTTGGCCTCGTTGTTAATAACCAAAGGGGATGTTTAGATGCAGATTCTGAGCTGCCTTGATGCCAGTGCAGACTCTGAAAAACAGCAAAGAAAGATGTAGTTATCATGTTAATTGTGTATCACTGTAGGAGGCAAAGGAACACTTCTGTTAATGTCTTGCATTTTCTGTGGGCCTCAGGTGTATAGCAGACTGTATGACACCTGTCCTCTGTACTCTTGAATATTACCTTTCAAGGCAACTGTCACAATGTTGTGAAACATTTATATGCAATGGAATAATATATATATACATATTAGAAATCTGCTAAAAATAACTTCATGTGATCCCTCTCAACCCTGCTGGTTCTTAAAATCTGTTAATGCTCATAAGAGTCTAGTGTACTAGGCTGTGACCTCAACATCAGCTCCATGGGGTGACCTAACTCAACGCTTTCGTCTTGCTGATGCCAAGGGAGGTGCTCTAGAATATAGACCACGTCCATTTAGGTGCATGGGCCCTAAGGTCAGGTAGAGCTGGATTCTAACCCCAGCCTGCTATTTTCTGTGACCCTGGGCAGGTTAGTCAGTGTCTGTGTACATCAGCTTTCTCATTTATAAAGCAGGAATGGTAATGCCGTTTACAAATGTGTTCTGTGGATTAGATTAGATACAAGTCTAATGCGTTTAGGCTAGCACCCAGCCTGTAGTAGTCACGTGCAAGCAGAGCGTTGTCCCTCCTTCCATGTTTTCTGTTATAAACCCCAAGCTGCAGACACCTGTCTCCCCCCATATATACTCTGCAGAGCCCCAGTTTCTCAAAACCCAGTTTCTCAAAATCCTTGCTTCTGGAGTCTTCTGTACTTACGGTTTTGGGATTGACTCCCTTAGGAGAGTAGTTTGCATTTCAAATCTGGGGAAAAGGAAGCTGCTTAGAAGACACCCCACCTGGCAGCTCCTGGGTCTGTTTGTCCCTCTCCTCCCACCAGGTATCAAGGGTTGCTGGGAAGGTTTCTCTCCTCTTATATTTTCTGGAAGACTTCATGGAGAATTAGTATCATCTCCCCCTTAAATGTTCATGGAATTCACCATTGAAGCCATCTGGGCCTGGAGTTTTTCTTTGTGGGAAGGTTGTTTTTTTTTAATGCTGCATTCAATTTCTTTAAATATACATAGAGCTGATCATCTTTATTTTCTAAGTCTGACTGGAGGTTATCCATTCTCTCAATCTTTTCAAAGAACTGGCTTCTGGTTTCACTGCTGTTGTTGTTGTTGTTTTGTTTTGTTTCTCTGTAGGGTTTTCTCCTTTCTATGCCATTGATTTCTACTCTTATCTTTATTATTTCCTTCTTTCTCTTTACTCTGGGTTTGAGTTTTTTGAGATAGATACTTAGATTACTGATCTTGACCTCCCTTTCTAACATAAACATTTAATTTTATACATTTCCCTCTGAGTAGTGCTTTAGCTGTCTCTCACGAATTTTGATATGTTGTATTTCATTTCATTCATCTCAAAACATTTTCTAATTTCCCCTTTGATTTCTTCTTTGACCAAAGGGTTACTTCCCAAGTATTTGTGGATTTTTCCCGATAGCTTTTAATTTCACTGTGGACAGAGAAATACTGTATGATTTCAGTTCTTAGAAATCCGTTGAGATCTGTTTTGTGGCCCAGAATATGAAGAAAAAACCACTTTTGTTGGGTGGAGTATACTTTAAATATCTCAGCTCAAGTTGGTTGATAGTATTATTCAAATCTTCCATATTATTACTGATTTTCTGCTTAATTGTTCTATAAATTATTGAGAGAAGGGTGTTAGAATCTCCAACTATAGTTGTGTATTTGTCCAATTTTTCTTTCAGTTCTAAAATTTTTTCTTCATGTAATTGGAAGCTCGATTAGCCAATACATGTACCTTTAGTGTTGTTAGGTCCTCTTGATGACTCAACTCCCTTATTGTTATGAAATGTCCCTTTTTATCTTTGGTAATATTCTTTGTTATGGAGTCTGCTTTGTCTAATATCAGTATAGTTACTCTGGCTTTCTTTTGTTATTTTCTGCAGGATTTTTCTTTTTCCTGTCCTTTTACCTTTACCTATATGTATCTTATATTGAAATAGGCTTCTTGTCAACAGAATATGTAAGGATATTATTTTTAATCCAGTCTGACGATCTCTGCTTTTCATTGGAGTGTTAAGATCATTTATATTTAATGTGATTATTGATTTAGTTGGATTTAAACCTAAGATCTTGCTGTTTGTTTTCTATTCATTCCACCTGTTCTTTGTTCCCTTTTTACTCTTATTCTGCCTACTTCGGTTTGAATATTTTTTACGATTCCATTTTATCCCCACTGTTGGCTTGTTAACTCTACCTCTTCGTTTTGTTTTGTTGTGGTGTGACTACTTTAGCATTTACAATGTACATCTTTAATTTATCACAGTCTAGCTTCAAACAATACTATATTGCTTCATGTACATCATGAAAGTCTTCAGCTTCCATTCCCTTTCTGACTTGTCTATTGCTGTCCTACACACTTTACTTCCACATATGCTATAAACCCAAAATACATTATAAACAATCAGTTGTCTTGCAAACATTTAAAATGAGAATAAATGTATCTTGTATTGATTCACATATTTGTGATTTCTGTTACTCTTTAGTCTGTTTGTATAGATCCTAGCACAGGTCTGTTGGTGATGCATTCTCTCAGCTGTTCTAGTCTGAAAAACTCTTGAATTGACTTTTAGTTTTGGAAGGTATTTTTGCTAAGTGTAGAACTCTAGGTTTACAGTTTTATCTTTTAATACTTTAAAAATTGTTCCCCATTCTTTTTGGCTTGCATGATGAGCAGTCACCTATTATTCCTATGTTGTCTCTGGTTCCTTTTAAGATTTTTTTCTTTATCACTAAATTTCAGCCATTATATTATGATGTGTCATGGTGTTTTTTCTTTCTATTGGATTCTTTGAGCTTCTTGGATCTGTGGGTGTATTGTTTTCATCAAACCTGGAAACATTTGATTGTATTTCTTCAAATATTTTTCTGTGCCCCTTTCTCCCTCCTTAGTGTCTAATTACACATGTGTTAGACTCCTTGATATTGTTCCATGGGTTGCTTATTCTGTTATATTTTTTTAACCTTTTTCTCTCAGTGTTTTATTTTGGATTGTTTACTATTACTGTGTCTTTCTTAAAATTCCCTGATCTTTTCTTCTGCTAGTGTCTACTTCACTGTTAATAGCATGCAGTGTATTTTTCATTTCAGTCATTGTATATCTCTAGACGTTTCCTCAGAGGATTCTTTTTGGATCTTCCGTTCCTCTCCTCATTCTGTTCCTACTTTACCTTCTTGAACGTATGGCAATAGCTGCGTAACATCCTTTTTTGCAAATTCTATCATCTGTGTCATTTTCAGGTACGTTTCTTTTGATCTTTTCTTCTGGTTATGGGTCATAGTTTCCTTCTCTGTGTGCCTGGTAATTTTCTACTGGATGCCAGATATTTTGAATTCTACATTGTTGAGTACTGGATTTTGATGCATTTTTTTATGTGTGTTCTGTGATGCAGTTGTTACTTGGAATGCAGTAAGTTACTCTGGGGCTTGCTTTTAAGTTATGTCAGCGTAGGTGCAGGGGAGCCTTTAGTTCAGGACTAATTTGGTCCTATGATTAAGGCAATACCCTTGTGAGGACTCTACTTGAGGCTACATGCATTACGGAGGCTTTTCCACTCTGGCTGATTGGAAGATGAACTATTTCCAGACTTGGGTGAGCTCTGAGGGGTTGGTCCATCTATTACTTTTTTGGTGATTTATTCCCTGGCTTCAGTAGTTTCTTCACGCGCATGCCCTGATCATAACTTAGCCAGAGTCTCCAGGGCACCCTTCTGCAGATATCTGGAGCACATTCTCTCTCCCTTTCAATCTCTCTTTCCATCCCTCTCTGACGCTCTTTCTCTCCTATGCAGTGATCTCCTCTTCAGTGTTTTGCCCTGTAAAGTCTAATTGACTGGGCCTTGCTGAACTCTGAACTGTTTCAAGTATTTTTTTTTTGTCTGCCCCACCCTCTCCCCCAGGGTTTGCCTGCAACCATGAATTTAATCTACATCCTGTGATGGGATCCTGAGCCTGGACCACAGAAGCAGTCCTGCTTACACGACCACCTAGCGCTTGGTTATTACTGGGATCTGGGGTTGCTTGATTCTATCCATAAGCTTCACTGAAGCTTCAGGAATGTGCTGGCATTACTAGCTTGACTGCAGTCAGCAGGGTTAGAAGAATAAATGGTGTGAAGTCATAGCTAAAGGCCTCAAAAATACCAGATGACTGGAAGTAATTTTACTTTTGGCTTTGGAGCCCAGTATTGGATTTACTTTTCTGTCCTATTGATTTTCCTCTGTAGACGTATCATTAAGTTCTTAGGACCATGCTCTGAGTGCCACAGGCTCTAACCATTCCCTTTCAAATATTTCCTGCCTAGGATTCAATGGCTACAGGATGGGAGTCAAGTCCTTTTTGGAAAAGTGCCTAGTGATTGTGTCTACATTCTCATTGACACATCTCACTCAATGAAGGGGAAACTGGACTTGGTGAAGAACAAGATCATCCAGCTCATGCAGGTGAGATGGAGCTGTCGGGATCAGGCACCTGGGGGCCGAGTATCATGAGTGCATCTCCGCCAGTTAACACCTGTAGTGGTTGTCAGAGATGCACAGGCCAGGTGTGCACTCAGAAATCACAGAAAAGCCACTTCAGAAAAAGGCTCCCTTTTGCCAGTGAGAGCATCATCCCTTCTTTGCAAGCAGACCCTTCCTTCTGTGGGTCCTTCCTATAACACATACGGGTTGCTAAGGAAATTTCTATGTCCATTGCCCCAGGTCTTCTCTATCCTGGAATCCGTGGTGTGCACACGCCTCCACTGTCTTCCAGATACTCTTCAGCTCGGCATGCTTATTTTAATTACCAGTGCGTGTTAGGGATGCTGCATGCACTGGCCCCAGAACTAATGTGTGGGAGGAGCGTGGGCTGGTGGTCAGGAGCTTCTGGTCCTTATTCCACCTGTGCTGCCTCTGAGTTGTACTACCCAAAGCAGGCTGCTAATGCTCCCTAACTCCTAGTTTCCACACATATAAACGGGTATCAGAGTACTGTCATGACTTGGTAGTATTGATGTGAGTATGAACCATAGGAAACAATTGCAGGGAGTGTTTGACAAATACAAAATAGAATTTTTAATTTGACGAACTTCTGCTGGAGGAACATGAGCTGATTGATGGAAGGCAAGTGAATAAAATAGCTTGACCAAAAAGATGTTGACCAAAGCGATAACACTGTTTTGGATTCTTTTAAGCATTTAGTGTGCATATTCGGTATACCATTAATGTCAGTATTAAACACAGGATATAATATCACGTTATATATATAAACTTATATGTGACATATATATATGTGTCTATACATATACACATTTGTAAATTTTTAATATCCAAACTGTGTGTAAATTTTATTGAAATGCCTTTTGAACTAGAAAACATTTTCTCTTTTGAATGTAAGCTTTAGCTTCTAGAACTGAAAAGAGATATCAAACGATTAAAATGTATCAAACCCTGACCTGTCCTAATCTTTTCTCACACATAAGTGGTTTCATGGCGAAATAATAATTGTCTCTTACAGGAACAGCTGAAGTATAAAAGGAAATTCAATTTTGTGCAGTTTGATGCTCAAGCCGTTGCTTGGCGGGAAAAACTTGTTGAAATTGATGAGGATAATTTGAAAGGGGCCCAGGCCTGGGTTAGAGACATTAAGGTAAGAAGGAGCCTGGGTCCGGGAGAAGAAGGATAGAGATCAGGATAGAAATGCTTGAGAAATGCTTTGAACGCCAAGGATAGCCATGGCTTCACATAGACGTTCATTTTGCTTACAGAGGTCATGTTAATTCAATCTTTTCTGTCAATATCTAACATTTAGATAAGCTTCTATTGACAGCACTTCTCTTGGCTCAAGTCTCAGCACTTTTATGAAAACAAATTTCAAAATATAATTTTTTTTTACTTAAACATTCATATTTGTTTCTTCTGACGCTTCATTCTTGCTTCAAATGATATATTACAGCTGCTTTTAACAGTGGACTTTGTTCAAAGTAATGAACTTGTGGAAACATACAGTACAGTGTGAGTGGTAAGGGCTGAAAGCAAGGAGAGAGATAGGGCAGCAGGATATCATAAGAAGGTGAAATACTTCCTTCAGGCCTGCATTTTACTTGGAGAACTTTAAAGCTGCTGCTCTTGGCATTTACACAGACTACTGGGGAGAATTTGCCTTTCCTCAAATTTTCTCTTGTCTTGAACTTAATTTTAAAAGTTCTTTTTCTAGAACCACATAGCATTCCAGATATTTAAGATATACCAAAACTGAGACCAAGAGTTATTCTTAGAGGTCTAATATGGATCGCAAGTATCCTTAAAATAGTTCAGTGCCTGAGTTTAGAGTCCTGGACTTGACAGGAAGCCACAAATGGGCGTTAGTGACGCTCCCTGAATATGAACCAAGCAGAACTTGCACTGTCATTGGGATGTTCTGGAGTTCCCTCGGGATTTGTGTTTTAAAAATGGAAGAAGGGGGAATTTGGGGGCAGCACAGTGGTTAGGATTCGTGCTTTCGCTGCCAAAGGCCCGGGTTCGATCCCTGGTTAGGGAACTAAGATCCCATAAGCTGCACAGCATGGCCAAATAAATAAATCAATAAAATTAAAATGGGAGGAGGAAATCTATAAGAAATATTAATGCCTGTAAAATTTTGTCCTAACTGGCTACCTTACGCTGGGAAAGGATATTAAATTCATAAACAATTTGTTAAATTGGTTCCTTGGGACATATGTTGTCTTCTTTTACAGTAGGAAATATCTTAATTCAGAGCCCACTAATTTAGAGTTTGTGATAACAAGATATTATATATGTAATCTCATTGGGTAAAAACATAAGTGGGTTCTGCTTCGTGTAAAAACCACTGATGAATAGTATCAGCCATCTACGTGGCTAAAAATATGTCAGATCATTTTTTTGTAAAGTGTGATTCTGGTCTCTTCAAAAGTCTTCATTGAAGAACCCTTGCTTGCTTGCTGAATGTGCAAAATTCATTTTCAAGAAGACCAGATTCCTCTATTATTCTTCGGACTGGTTTGGTCCAGGAATCAACCCAGTAAGTTCAGGACAACACTCAGACGTTCTGAGCCTGCTGTGTGCTGGTGTCACAGAGCAGTGGTCAGCTGGCATAGCCAGTCCTTGGGTCAGAGAATTTAAAAAATTTTAGTTATTATTATTATTTTTGGGGGGCACGCGGGCCTGTTACTGTTGTGGCCTCTCCCGTGGCGGAGCACAGGCTCTGGACGCACAGGCTCAGCGGCCATGGCTCACGGGCCCAGCCGCTCCACGGCATGTGGGATCTTCCGGGACCGGGGCACGAACCCATGTCCCCTGCATTGGCAGGTGGACTCTCAACCACTGCGCCACCAGGGAGGCCCAGTTATTGCTATTTTTAAGTTCTAAAAGCTCCATTTGATTCTCCTTCATGTCTTTTTTTCTTCTCTGATGAGACCTTCTTTTTCTTTGCTGATGCATTTTAGTTTTCATTTGTTTCAAGATTGTTGATAATTGCTAGCTGAAGTATTTTTTTCACGGCTAATGTAAAATTTTTGTCAAATAATTCTAACATATTTGTCTTCTTGCTGTTGGTATCTATTATCTTTTTCATTTCAGGTTGAGAGCTTCCCGCTTCTTGGTATGATGGACTGATTATCAGTTGAATCCTAGACGTTTTTGTTTCATGTTATGAGACTGGATATTCTTCTAGCCTTCTGTTTAGTTGACTCTGTCTCACACTGCTCTGTCAGGAGGATGGGTGGGCCCTGCCTCATACTTCCAGGTGCAGATTGAAGTTCAGGTTCCCCACTCGAACTCTGTTGACACCTGATGGGGAGGAGTACCTTGTTACTGCTGGGTGGGAGTGGACATCACTGAGCAGGGAGGACGCGGTACAGTTGGTGGGGATGAAAGTCCCAGCTCACTACTTGGCTTCCTTGTATACCACTCTGGCAGAAGTGTTAGGTGATTTATTTTATTTATCCTACTTGGTGTTATCTGACCTTCTTGGGTCCATGGGGTTATGTCTGTCATTGTTTTTGGAAAATTCTCAGCCATTTTTTTTTTTTCAAATATTTCTTCTGTCCTGTTTTCCGTCTTCTCCTATGTTTCCAATTAAGCATATATGAGACCATTTGATACTGTTCCACAGCTCTTTGGTGCTCTTTTCTGTTTTGATTTGCTGTTTTTTTCTCTTTGTATTTTAATTTGAGTAATTCCTATTCCTCTATCTTCACGTTCACTACTTCTTTCCTTGGCTGTTTTGAACCTATAGTCATCCCTCTGTATCTATAGGGTCCTCATTCATGGATTCAACCAACCCCAGATGGAAATTTTTTTTAATTCCAGAAAGTTCCAAAAAACAAAACGTGAATTAGCTGCACCCTGGCAACGATTTACGTAGCATTTGAACTGTATTAGGTATTATACATAATCTAGAGACGATTTAAAGTGTACGCGAGGTTGGGGCTTCCCTGGTGGCGCAGTGGTTAAGAATCCTCCTGCCAATGCAGGGGACACGGGTTCGAACCCTGGTCCGGAAAGATCCCACATGCCGCGGAGCAACTAAGCCCGTGCGCCACAACGACTGAGCCTGCACGCCACAACTACTGAAGCCCGTGTGCCACAACGACTGAGCCTGCGCGCCTAGAGCCTGTGCTCCACAACAAGAGAAGCCACCGCAATGAGAAGCCTGCGCACCGCAACGAAGAGCAGCCCCCGCTCGCCGCAACTAGAGAAAGCCCGCATGCAGCAACAAAGACCCAATGCAGCCAAAAATAAATAAATAAATTTATTAAAAAAATAAATCAAGTATATGTGAGGATGTGCATAGGTTATATGCAAATACGACGCCATTTTATATAAGGGACTTGAGCATCTGCAGATTTTGGTGTCTGTCAGGGGGAGAGGGTCCTGGACCAACCCCTGTGGATACCAAGGAACAGCTGTACTCTGAACTCTTTGAAAGACCTCTTCACCGTCCTACTGAGTTTTTTACTGTTAGCATTTTTATTCTATTATTTCTTAAGGTTCCATCTCTGCTGAAATTACCCACCTGGTCTTGAATGTTGTTCACCTTTGCCATTATCACAGTTATTTTAAATTTTCTGTCCGATGGTTTCAGCATCTGTGTCATGCCTGTGTCTGTTTCCGATGAGTACTTTTGTCTCTCGGGAGTATGTTGTTTGCTCTTCTGTTTATGTGCTTATTTTCTGTTAAAAGCTGGACATCACGTGCAGTATATAGAGACTGAGATAAATATTTTTCATGCCTGGAAATGGGCATGCCTTCCTTTGTGGGGTGGGTTAAAATTACTCTTAGGAGTTGGGCTGGCTTTGAGGTTTGTTTGCACCTCATCCCTCAAATTCTTGTAGTGACACTTTGTGTTAGGGTAGGGGATGACGTGCCAGAGGGTTGTCTCCTTCATCTTAGGCTTTTGATTTTTCCTTCCACGCTGGGCCTCAGAGAGAGCGTTTCTCTTGAAAGTTATTTGTTAGTTGATGTTTCTAGGGGAGTGATGGGGCTGGGTGTTCTCTGAATAAGCCTCAGTCTTAATCAGGCATGGTGTCCAGGAGTCTCAGGGGTGTGGCCTTCTCAGTGTCTCTGAGCCCAGCACATAGCCCTGCTCCTTCCGCAGGTGTAGAGAGTTTGTTGTTTCCTCTTTCCTCCCCCTAGCCTTCCTGGGTTTTGACCAGTGCCCTATGGTGAGCGTGTTCATTGTTGCCCCCCACCCCATATACATACACAGATTAAGGCTTTTGTTCTGATGGGGAGAGTGAGGAGAGGGTCTCTATGGAGATTCCTGTTTTTCTCTCCCCCAGTTCTGCACCGTGAAGGAGACTTTCTCTAGACTCTCCCAGTCTATTCTGTGAGCACCCTGTGGGGTTTGTGGCAAAACAGCCTTCAAGAGAGCGCCGATGCCCCCATATCTGGGGCCTCTTGCCAACATACACCTGGCAGCCTCCGCTGATTCACCAGTCACCCCAGCCCAACTCTTCTTCTAGTGTCTGGCTGCGTCCTGTCCCAGAAAGCCAGGGCTGGCCTCTTGCCTGACTCTCCCCAGATTTGGGGCCACTTGGTTGCCCTGTGACCTGAGCCCTCTCATGGGCATAACAAAAGTCACGTACTTGCTGTTTTTCTGGCCTTTTCTCATTCTGAGTTTTGGAGTGACAACTTGGCCAGTTCTGTACCTCCCTGGGCAGAAACTGCAGGCGTTTTACAACTTCACAGTTTCCTGTACCTCTGGATTGCTCATGACACCACACTCATGTTTGCTGAATACTGGGTGTCATGAATCAATCCTGGTTGGAAACTAACATGGTCCCTGCCTGGGGGGAATTCAGGTTGCATGTTTAAGCCATGCTGACAGCTGAATGAACAGTAACTGAGTTAGTGCCTGCCACAGAAACACACAAAGATAAAATGGAATTAAGAGCTCTGTCATCAGGACAGGAAATCCATCATCCTGGCTTCTAGCTATCCTGGAACTGTCTGCATAGATGCTTTTATGACATATTCAGGGATTTGTCTTCTTGGAATTCCTGGACTTAAATTATGATCTCAATCTAATTTAATTGTATCTTTTATTTCACAAGTACTTCTCTTTTTGGAAGCAGAGAGTAAATAACACTTGTTTGTGAGATCTTTTTTGAGATTCAAGTATGTACTTGCTATGTCTCTCTCTCTCTTTTCTGTAGATTGGAAGTTCCACAAACACCTTGAGCGCCCTGCAAATTGCTTTTGCTGATAAAGAAACACAAGTAATCTACCTTTTGACAGATGGGAGACCTGACCAGGTACTTATCAAAGTTGGGAACAAAGAGGGACTCACTAATCCCCTGAAAGTGAATGCTGAGAGTGGGTTTGAGGGACCTTTTCCACTGCCACTAAAAAGCTGTTGAGAGATACTTGCTTGGCTTAGGGACGCACAGCTGAGGTAAAAACACACACACTGAGAAATTCCTTTGTCTGCTACAACAGCGAGGAGAATTTAAGTGACAGTGAGTGTTGTTTGGTTAACTTGATGCCCACCCATAGACCTGGAGACCAACCCCATGAAAGGAGATGTATGCCTTCCATGGAAGACTGGTTTATATTTTATTATAAACTAAGAGTGAGGAGATTCTTTTTGATTTTTTTCCTTTGGGGACACTGAATCTAAAACATGTCACTGCACAGTGTCCTTGGTTTTATCCCTAATTTTAACTTAGTAATCATTTAAACAAAAGCATGCCTTTCTGGTGAAATGTTCTTTGTTTAGCCTGACTGGAAAATATTTGAAAAGTTTTAGTGGCGTCTGTTCATCTTCTTTTGAGCTTTGTGAATGAAAGACTAATGCTCTGGGCATTAAATAAATATACGGATGTGCAGGCCAGTACAATGTAAATTAACCGCTAAAGTGAATTAGTATCGACTTGTTTCCTTCATTGTGAAGTGTCTGCATGTGAAGACTGCTAGGCGAATACTGTAAAATACCCGGTGTCAAACGGTCCAGGGCTTAAACACGAAAGCAGCTGGATTTTACTGCAGTGTTAGATTTATGGCCGCGAAGTTGTACAAAGTGAAATTTTACTTGGAATGATTTTCCTATCAACTTCACTGCACTTTCTATTCAGAGGCAATTTATTGTGCCTTGTTTATGCTCCTTGTGTGGCGGCTGCACGTTTGAGGCTACAGAGATGAATAATATCCTGCCCTAGGGGAGCTTACACATCGGAGGATGTGCTGGCATATACAGTTAATTCTGATGAGATAGAGGGAGTGGAGTTGCCTGTGCTACGGGCTGTACGGGAGCACAGTGATGAATTCTGCTGTACACGATGGCGAGAAGGCCAGGCAAGGTTCCACCGAGGAGGGTGCATTTCAGCTGTGTCTGGAAGGAGGGGAAGAAATTTCCTAAACGGGGGAGATTACTGGTATCCTGGGCAGAAGGAACAGAGGTGTGAAAATATGTGGGCTGCTCGAGGGAACATCCCGAGAGCAGTGAATGGAAAAGTGTCAGGGCCGAGTCTCGGAGGTTTGGTTGGGGGAGATTGTGAAGGTCCTTGGATGTCACACAGAAAGGATGGGCTTTACCTCAGTAGGGACTCTCAGAGGAGCAGATGGTCCCATCCGCCAGTGCGTTAGAGATATGCTTCTAATGCACAGGTGGATGGGAGAGCCAGAGAAAGACTAGATCTTGGGCTGGTGAGGTCCCACCTCAGGGAGGAGCAACAGAAATGCGGAGGAGGGGACCCTCCAGAGATGAGATCATAGAACTTGGTGGCCAGTTTGGGGGCAAGAGGTGGGGGGCTGGGTGAGGAACAAGGGAGAAAGGGGTCAAGATGACTGATTTCTGGTTTCTAGTAATTGTTATTAACTGATGGAAATCTAAAGAAGGAGAGACCTGGGGGTTTCTGGTGGAGGAAGCTGAGTTTGAGCACCTGGAGTTCACGGCTGTCCAAAAGCCCCTAGAAGGATGGGGCTGGCATTTGGGGGAAGAAGTAGGCACAGGTTCCGACTTGCAAGTCATCGGGACAGGGGATCTTTTTCTTGTTAATAAATCCTAACTGATTCTATTGTAATTTAGAAAATATAAGTAAGCATATAATCATAAGGAAGAATAAGGTGTAAATTGTTCATAATTCAATTTTCTGCTCTTTCTCATCTAATATATGCGTTTTTCCAAGTCATGAGAAATTGTTCAGAAACATCATTCTCAATGAGTGCATCATATTAAATGATATAGATTTAATAAAACTACCTTAAAAATGGACTTGATTTAATTTTTGAATAGTAATACATTCACATGGTACAAATGACAGAGGTACAAAAGGATAGAATGTAGAGAAAATCCTCCCTCCCACCTCCTTTCACCAGCTATGAGGCAGGTGATATGTATATTACCAGTATATTACCAGTTTCTTGCATCTTCTTTGAGAGATAGTTTGCTATGCAGACAGATATTTATGTATATTTCCTTTTAAAATACATAAATGGTAGCATATTACACGCACAATTCTTCGACTGTATTAATAAAACAATATACCTTGGAGATTGCTTAATATCATTTCATAAAGAGCTTCCTCATTTTTTCTGTAGCTGCCTACTATCCCATCACACGGCTACTTAGTCATGTCCCCCGGTGATGAGTGTTTAGGTTATTTCAATCTTCCTGTTATATACAAGGTTGCAGAAGTAACTGTGCACGTATATCATTTTGCACATGTATATCTGTAGCATAAGTTCTGAGAAGTGAACTCAATTAAAACGTATGTGTTTTGATAGATACGCCAAATAGCCCTTGAAGATTTACCAAGTACCACTGTGCCAGCAGTGTGTTGAGAAGGATTCTCGGTCTACCGTCCATCATAGACTTATGAGGGTCTGGAATCTCCCAAAATTATATAAAAAATGCACTCATGCATTTCTCTGGGGAGAAGATCAGTAGCTTGCCCCCAAATTCCCAGAGGGTCTGTGGTCCACTTAACGATGAGGCACTAGGGAAATGAACGAGCTGGAATCAGAAATATGCAAGTTACTGGAAAAGTGATTTATAAACTCTTATTCAGGCATTTCATATTTGTATCTACCTTTTCCCCACAAACAATCTACTTATTTTGCATTATTCCTCAGACTCTCTCAAAAAAACAAATGGATATTTGATATTCATGTTCTATGTAGAGGACATTAAGATGTACCACTCAATCTCAATTTGGTTTTGAATTTTAACTGACTGTAGGACCTGAATATGTAAGACCAATGTCATTATTCCCGGTACTCCGCAGAATTTTCTACTTGGAAGAACGCACAGAGATGCTGTTCGGGATTCAATTCCATGAACATCAGTGTGCTGCTTGTTTATTAAATGTCCAGGGCAGAATTATATAGAAGACAAGTCTTTTAATTAATCAAGTTCAGAGGGTTCTTCACGAGCCTGGGATTGCAAGGTGTCCTTTGGTGGGCATCTGTAGGTGCAGATGGACACTGCAGGGCCTCTGTCAGGAGCAGCCCAGCACATCTTTGGCTGTGGTTATTTTGGGACTTCTTTGAAGTTAGGGGCTCACCCTCGCAAGAATGGACGTGAGGAAGGTATCTGCACCGTTCTAAACAAAAACAGATGGATAATAAAGCCCCACGTAGGGTATGCGAGGGATGGGAGCAGGGGAAGGCACAGGGTGAGCCCCTCTGCACAAACAAACCTCCTTCAAGCTGTTGGGAGAACCGTCCCTGCCTTTCTTGACACCCCAAGTTGACCTTTGTGGTGAAAGGAACATCTGGCCGCACACCTGTTTAGACTCGGGGACGAGGGCACTGGGGGAGAGTGTCTCAGGTGTGCTGCTTGGCCCCATCTTAGGGACTGACGGGACCTCTGAGGGGAACAGACTAAGGAGTCCTGGGCTGAGAAAGGCTTCCTCGGTGTCCTACAGACATGGCCCCCGCATGGCACAGCCCCGCGAGCTGAGCTACTATAGTAAGTGGCTGGGGAGAGTCAGGGTGACTCAGGCTGTGGTGGTGAAAGGCTTACTTCAACATACTGAGTCTTCTTTTAAGCTGTGAGGACACCCACCAGCGAAAAGGATCCTTGGGGGCTGCAGGGTTGGGGCGGGAGGACAGGCGTGGCTCTCTTCTGTTGCGGGGATGGAGCTCCTTCTGCAATCAAGGTGCAGCCCCGCCTTCCGCCCAACTCTCCACCGCCACACTGGGCACTAGAACCTCGTGCCGGTTTAGCAAACACTACCTGGGGCTGTGTGCTGGTGGAGGGCTCACAGCGATACACATAAGAGACTTGCTCACGTTCTCTCGAGCTGTCAGGGCTGATGGCAATAAACAGCTTTAGAGCCGGAGACCTGGGTTAGAGCTCATCCCCAGCACTGCCCATCTGAATGACCTTGGGCAAGTGCCCCCGATGTGAATTTCCTCATCCGTGACTTAGAGCTAATGCCCCCTCCTCCCAGGGTTGCTATGAGTGAATGAGGTGAGATTATATACATATATGTGTGTATATATATATATATATATATATATATATATATATATCTCCACCAGGGATTGAACCTATGCCCCCTGCAGTGGAAGCACGGAGTCTTAACCACTGGACCACCAGGGAAGTCCCTAAACACTGGGGTTTTTTTTGGGGGGGGGGTTGTTTTTGTTTTGGCATTCCACGGATATTTACTGAGCACCTTTTATGTGCCAGGTACTGCTATCAGTCTGGGATACAGTGAGGAGCAAGATAGACAACATGCCTGCCTTCAGTGAAGCTTCTGTTTTATGGTGAGATAGGCAAGGAGCAAATGACCATATGAAATAATGTCAGGTAGCGTATGGAAGATGAAAATGCTGCCCACAGTCCCTGGCACCCACACCGCTGGCACTAAATCAACGTTAGTTTCTTTCCCTTCCCAAATATCTCAGCTGTAAGTCAATATAGGACTAATTTCTAGCTAAAACCCTATCTATCAAATTAACAGAATTTAGGTCTAGCATCTCCAGTCTGGTATATGGGGCTGAGGGGCAGTGGCCAGGAGTCCTGTAAGAAATGAGGATAATGATAGTACCTTCCATGGTGGGTTGTGGGGGGGATGCAGGGAGAGAGCACAAGCAGAGCCCTTAGTGCCCAGCACATGGTAAGTCCTCAAAACGGAAGCTACATTGAAGGAAGAGCAGGCAGCAGAGAGGGCTTTGCTCTGTCCTTGAAGTTGACAAGAGGGATGGGATCAGCCCTCAGCTAGGTTAGGTTGCTGTTTGGTTAGGAACCAGCCAATGGGCAGAGGGGAGGGGAGAGAAGAGAGGAGGAGAGGTGTGGGTGGGCTTATGGGCAGGGACAGGTTCAAGGCTGGTCAGATCCAGAGACTGAAGCCATGTGTAAGTGGTGGCTGGAATGAGACCAGTCTCTGGGGGACCACTCAACTGGCCATCTCCCAGTGGTGAGTCCAGAGGCCTCCCTCATCCCCCTGCCTCCCCAGGGCTCATAGCAAACGTATAGGAAGGGTTAACAGTCAAAGGATAGGAACTAGGGGTGGAGAGTGGGAACTGGCCACTCTCCAGTTGGAGCCAGCAATTTGGGTCCATCAAAGAGGGACTGAGAAACACAGAGGCAGTGGAAGCAAGACAATCAGAGGCGCTTCTGAGGGTGCTCAGCTGGGTGTGGTGGTGCTGGTAGAGAGGTGGCAGGGCAGTTCATCAGTTATCTTTCCTGAGAGTCGGGTAATGTTTACGGAGAGTCAGTCCTTAGCAAGAGACGGTCTTTATTGCAAACGGCGGGGAAACACATAGTCTGGCATTGCCTCTAGGAGTAAAAACTCTTTGAATCTAGTCTTACCACTTAAGAGGTTGATGACCCTAGGAAACTTAATTCTTCTGAGCCTCAGTTTCTCCATCTTTAAGTGGAGTCCATATCCGTACCTACTGTGCCAATTAGGGTTTCATGTTACTGGGAGGAAAAGCAGAAGAGCAGACCAATGATGGCTGAAACAATGGAGAGATTTATATCCCTATGGCTGCGAAGCCCAGCGGAAGGAAGTCTAGGTTATACAGCTATTCAAGGACGTCTCCAAGAAATACGCTTCCTTTAATCTTTATGCTTCACTGTCTTTGTGTGCGACGTCCATCCTCATGGTCACAAAAGAGCTGCTCCACTTCTAGGCAGAGTGTCCACTTTCCAGGGGGCAGGGGTGAAAAGGGGAGGATATTAGCTTTTTTTGTTAAGTCTTTGTCTTTTTTATTGGCAAAAAAAAGTCTCTCCCTTGAGACTTCCGCTTATATCTCAGTGGACAGACCTGGCCACACCTAGCTGCAAAAAAAGTGTCAGAAGATGAGTGTGTATGTGTGTATGTGTTGTGTTTGTTTGTTTTTAACTAAGTATGTTGCTACCATGAAAAGAAAACCAGGGCTCTGACAGTGAAAAAAAGGAGAGGTAGGCAACTAGCAGTCTTTCCAAAACTCTCTCACAAGATGGTTGTGAGGATTAACTGGGATATTATTGTCCGCAACAGAGTGCCCAGCACATGGAAGGGCCCTAAATCAATGTCTCTTTTTTCACTCTGTGGGAGACACATTGACCATGGTCTAGAAATTACTTTTTGGGAGTAGGTGCTTTGGAAGCCACATGGACATCTGGTGGCCTCACTCTGCAGAATCCCAATAGCCAAGGTGTATTACCCATGACCCTAATACTTTAAGTGCTCAGAAGTGTAGCCCAGCATTTTAAAAGCATGGACTTTAGGCTTAGGTGCACTGAAATTGAGTACTTTGGTTAGTCAAATATCTCTCCCAGATTTTTTCCCACCAAACTGTGAGCCCTCAGAGGGCAAGAGCTGAGTCATTGGTCTTCATACTCTCACTATCTGGCAGTGTTTGCTTTGTTTATTGAATTGAATTTACACCTTCCCAAGAAGTCATTCTCCACTGTATACAGGATTACTATTTGAGAATTTCACTATCTAGAGCAAATATTAGGGATTTTCACATCTTTTTTTTTTTTTTTCTGTCTCTTCCTCTCTCTTTCCATCTCCCCTTTTCCCCTCAAAATGTATCATTTCAGCCACCTAACATGGTTATAGAGCAGGCCAGACGTTTTCAGAAAGTTCCTATTTACACCATCTCCTTCTGTTACAATGATGAAGTTGCAAATGGATTTTTGAAAGAGCTTGCTGCTTTGACTGGAGGAGAGTTCCATTCTTACAGTTTTGGTTACAAGGATCCCTGTCCTCCAGAGGCTGTTCAGGTAAGAGCTTAATGGGCTGAGAAGAGAGTGTTCACTTACTTCAGCACTAATGGCTGGAGGCCCATGGATGAGACGTTAATTGGGAAAACAGCAACCACAAGGACACCTAAGTGGAGAAAATGAATCACTTAACAGTGAGTGGACCACAAAATGTGGTCTAAGGACCACCCGAGCTAAGGCACCTGTGACAATGCAGATTCCTGGGTCCTACTTCAGAGCTACTAAATCAGGCTCTAGGCATAGAGGCCTAGGAATCTTAATATATTTTGTTTTTTTCTATGCTTTTTATGATGGAGAGTTTCAAACAAACACAAGAGTAGAAGAGTATATGGACCACGTACCTATCAGTCAAATTTAACAATTATCAACATTTTGCCAAACTTCAGGAATCTGTATTTTTAACAAGCATCCTGGGGGTCCATACATAAAGTTTGTTAACCACTGCCTGTTTACAGACATTTGTGGGAAACTTTCAAAAAATTCAGATGTTAGGTAGTTGTCTTCTGACTTCTCAGGCTATATAACCACGTGATACCTGATAAAGCAATCCATTCTAATGCACTAATGGGAGAAAGTAAATAAAATTCTATGCTCCAGTCTTCCAGTCTTGGCCTGAAGATATGCATTTCAAGAATGCCCTTGTATGGGCTTCCCTGGTGGCACAGTGGTTAAGAATCTGCCTGCCAATGCAGGAGACATGGGTTCGAGCCCTGGTTCAGGAAGACCCCAGATGCCATGGAGCAACTAAGCCTGTGCGCCACAACTACTGAGCCTGTGTTCTAAAGCCTGTGAGCCACAACTACCGAGCCCGCACGCCTACAGCCCATGCTCCGCAACAAGAGAAGCCACCGTAATGAGAAGCCCACGCACCACAACGAAAGAGTAGTCCCCGCTTGTCACAACTAGAGAAAGCCCGCGCACAGCAACAAAGACCCAACACAGCCAAATAAATAAATAAATAATAAATAATCCTTTAAAAAAAAAAAAGAATGCCCTTCTAGATAGAGAATGTGGTTTTTGTCCTACTGTCTGCTCTAAGGAGTGACAAACCAGAGTACTGATCAATGCTTACATGTGAGGAAACTACCAGAGTCTGGGGAATGAATCATCCAAAGGAATTGGAGGGAACAGTACTCTGAGCTCACACAAGGCAGAGAATACTGACTACTTCCATCAGTCGTACTGGAAAACCTCATAATCTTATGGGCATTGGATAGAATTTAAAGAATGATCTTCTCTTAGCAGTGGGAACAACCAAGCACTGCTCCAGTTCTGTCTAGAAAATTTTAAATGCAAGACCTGAAAGGATCAGTCCATTTCCAAGGAACTTAACTGCATCTCTGAACAAACTCCAAGAATAATTATAGGAAAGCAAAAATCCCCATCACTCAACAAAGTAAAATCGACAGTTTCTGACATCCAATCAAATAGTACCAGGTATGCAAAGAAGCAGGAAAATACAGGTCCATAATGAGGAGAAAAAACAAACAGAAAAAGTGAAACATGTAAAACTGACTCAGAGGTTAGTATTAGAGCATGAAAACAGTTACTGTAACTGTATTTGATATGTTCAAAACGTTAGGGAGCGACATGGAAGATACAAGTAAGTCACAAACCAAGCTTCTGGAGATAAAAAAGTACCATGTATTAAAAAAGATTAAAAGAGATTAAAAAAATACATGTAAATAGGATGAACAGCAGATCAGACATTGCAGAACAAAAGATTAGTAAACTGCAAGATAGCAATAGAAATATCCAAAATGTAACATAGAAAAGAAAGAGAATTAAAACCAAAAAAACAGAAAAATAGAAAACAAGGCATCAGTGAGCTGTGGAAAAATTCAAGTAGCTTAAACATATATGAAGCAGTAGTGACCAGAAATTTTACAAGTTGGATTGAAACTGTAAATCCACAGATCCAAGAAACTCAATGAATCGCAAGCACAATAAACATGAAGAAGACTACACCAAGTTACATCAGAATCAAACTTCTGAAAAACAGTGACAAAGAGAAAATTTTAAAGAAGGTGAATTAGGTACAGAGGAAAAAAGATAAGGATGACAGCAGATTTCTCATTAGAAACAATGCAAGTTAAAAGAGAGTGACGTGACATTTTTAAAGTACTGAAAGAAAAACATCTGTCAGTGTAGAATCTATACACAGAATGTATTTCAAAAAGCAAAGTTAATAAAGATATACAAAAACTGAAATAAGTCATCACCGATAAACTTGCAGTACAAGAAATGTTAAAGAGAGTACTATATGTAGAAGGGAATCATACCAGATAGAAATACAGACCTACACCAAGGAATGAAGAGCAAAGGAAATGGTAACTGCATGGGTAAATATGTAAGTTTTTTTACCTTGTTATTTAAATCTAATTATAAATAACTGGAGGGATTTCCAGTTCCAGCAATAATGGAGTAGCCCCATTCCTCCTAGGTCCTCTGTCTTACAGCTTAAAAGCCCTGGACATAAAACAACAAACAAGCAAAGGAAGACTCTGAAAAGTAGAAAGAAGGAGGTAGAATGCCTTGGGGACCTCAGAACCTAGGGAATGACATGGCATGAGTTCTGTGGGTTTTGTTATTGTCTTCCATATACCCCAGATGTGGCACTGCCAAAGCCTCCAACCTGGAATCCCTAACAGGCACAGACCCAAAAAATGACCCAAGAACAACCTATTTCCCCTAGCTTAGCCAAAGACCTTTTTGGCAATACCTGCCCTACTCCAGCCATACACCAATGGGAAGACTACATCCCCTTCCCCAGGATTTCAGTGAAGCTGAACAGGGAGATGATCTTCCATCACCACCCACCTGCTCCATGGAAGGAAGTGATGGTGCTCTGATATCCCTGTCAGGTGGTATCAGTATATCTTCCCAGAGAGCTAATATTCCAGCCCCAGCATGGTGGAAGCTAGTGGCAATGCTTCTCTGCTGGGGTAGTGTGAGTGGGGCTGAATGGAAAGTTGATTCTCCAAACCCCAGCAGGCAGAAGCAGGTGTGCTGCAAATCCTGCACTAGGGTAGTATCAGAGGATTGAGAGGATAGCTGATCATCCATCCCGCCCCACTCCAGTAGAAGTAAGCAGTGCCCTCATTCCCTAAGCAGGGTATTGTCCGAGGTGTCCAGTGGCAAGCTGAACCACTGTCCCACCAGGCAGTACTGAGACTTAACAAGGCACTGTGAGATCAGGAGCGTCACTGCTATTCTTCACCACAGCCGTCATGGCAGAGGGATCAGCAAGGAGCTAAGTTTCCACAAACACCCAGCATCAATGAAAATGAAAAAGTAAGTGTGGGCTGGGGATAGGTGACACTCCACTTTCCCCCATCCTTTGTGTCAGTGAGGCTTGGTGGGAAGCTGCCTCCACAACACCCACCAGCATAAGCTAGATGAGGTAGTGTGAAATAGGACTAACCCCACAGTGCTCCTCCCCCAGTGGAGAGCTGAGCCTCTACCTCTATCCAGCATCAACAAGGTCAAAGGAGGTGTGCTATGTGGGGCTACTCAGTGCTCTGTTAACCCCTACCCTTAGGAGCTCTGACTGTGAACAAAGTGGAGATAACTGTCCCACGAAAAGAGAGCTGAACTCCTGACTCTGGCCGCTGTGACAGTTCGCCTTGATGAAAACAGCTGAAAAAAAAAAAAAAATCACCAGATACACAGGTATGCCCAAATGAAAATGAACTTTAACTATAAAAGTTCCCAAATATATAAAACATGTACCAGAAAAACAGGTTTACTGGAGTAAGTGAGAGGACTAGCCAAAGGGACACAGCCACAAGTGGCCCCCTCTGGGAAGCCTCTTTATCCCCATGGTCCTGAGACTCCACCTCTGTACAGAGACGCCAGAGTGGGAGGGAAAAATAGGCAGGAGGGACCCAGCCCAAGCAAGTGGTCCACTCCAGGAGAACCCTTTATCAGTGGTCAAAGAAAAGTTCTCAATTTGCTTAGAACTGAATGAAAACAAAAATGCACATCAAACTATGTGGAACGCAGCTAAAACAGTGTTGGGAGTGAAATTTATAGCACTAAATGCTTATGTTGGAAACAAGAAAACATATTGAATCAACAATCTGCATTCTCACCCCAAGAAACTAGAGCAAGAAGAGCAAAATAAACCCAAAGCAATCAGAAGGAAGGAAACAATGAAGATAAGAGCATAAAATCAGTGAAATTGAAAATAGTAAAACAGTAGAGAAAATCAATGAGACAAAAAGCTGTTCCTTTGAAAAAAAGTTCTCTCAAGAATTTGATAAAACCTCTCAGAAGGCTGACAAAGACAAAAGATTAGACACAAAGCACTTATATCAGGAATGAAATAGGGGACATCACAGTAGATCTCACAGTCATTAAAAGATAATAAAAGGAATACAACTTTGCATTCATAAATTTGACAACTTAGAAAAAAAATGGACCACTTCCACAAAATCTACCAACTACCAAAACTCAACCAAGATAAAATGGACAATGTGAATAGCACTAAAATCATAAAATAAACTGAATTTATAATTTTAAAACTTCTGAAAGAGAAATACCAAGGCTCAGATGGCTCCATGGAGAATTTTACCAAACAGTTCAAAAAATAATTAAACCAATTTATTTCAAAAAATAGGAGAGATCACTTCCTTCCTAATTCTCTTTATGAGGCCAGTATTGCCTTGACACCAAAACCAGAAGACAGTATTAAAAAAAAAAAGAAAAAAGAAATCCACAGACCAATATACCAATGAACAACGATGCCAAAATCCTCAATAATACATTAGTAACCTGAATCCAGCAGTGTATAAAAGAATTATACATTATGACCAAGGGGGATTTTACTCAGATGTACAAGGCTGGTTTGACATTAGAAAATCAATCAACGTAATCAGGCGTATTAACTGGCTAAAGAAGAGAAATCATATGGTCATATTATTGTGCGCAAATAGCCTTGACCAAATGCAACACCCATTAATAATAAAAAACTCAGCAAAATAGAAACAGAGGGGAACTTCCTCAACTTACATCAACTTAATACCTACGAGTAAAATCATACTTAATAGTGAAAGATTGAATAATTTCCTCCTAAGATCAAGAACGTGGCAAAGGCATCCACTCTCACCACTCATATTTAACATACGACTGGAAGCTGTACCCATGGCAACAAGGCAAGAGAATAAACAAAAGGCATACAGATCGGAAAGGAAGAAAGAGACCTGTCCCTATTTGCTCGTAACATGTTGTCTACACATAAAACCCCAAGGAGCTAAAAAACAAAGCAAAACTCCTAGAACTATTAAGTGAGTTCAGCAAGGCCACTGGTTACAAGATCAGCACACAAAATTCAATCACATTTTGAGAAGTCAAAATTAAATATTCCATATTATTTACAATTGCTCCAAAGAATATGAAATACTTAGATGTATATTTTAAAAATATGTACAGGATTTTTTTTTTTTTTTTTTTTTTTTTTTCAGTACGCGGGCCTCTCACGGTTGTGGTCTCTTCCGTTGCGGAGCACAAGCTCACTGGCCCAGCCGCTCTGTGGCACGTGGGATCTTCCCAGACCAGGGCACGAACCCGCGTCCCCTGCATCGGCAGGCGGACTCTCAACCACTGCGCCACCTGGGAAGCCCTGTACAGGATTTTTATGCTGAAAATTACAAAAGACTGAAGAAAGAAATCAAAGAAAACATAACTGGACAGGTGTATACCTTGTTCATGGATTGGATGACTGAACATATTAGAGATCTATTTGATTTATAGATTTAATCCAATTCCTGTCAAAATCCCAGAAAGGTTTTTTACAGACGTGGTCAAGCTTATTCTAAAATCTATATGGCAAGTCACAGGCCCTAGAAAACCCTACAAATCTTGAAAAAGAAGAATAAAGTGGGAGAAATAATTGCAGTATTAGGGCTTACAGTGTAGCTGCGTTAGTTAAGGCAGTATGGCTTTGGTGGAGAAACAGACACCTAGACCAATGGATAGCGTATAGAACCCAGAAGTATACCCAGCATGCCAGTATGCCAAACTGATTTTTGACAAAGGTACAAAAGCAATTCAGTGGGGGAAGGAGAGCCTTTTCAAAAAATGGTTGGAGCAATTGGACATTCACAGACAAAATAGTGAACCTCAACCTAAACCTCACCCTTCATGCAAATATTAACTCAAAATGGATTATGGACTTAAATGTAAAACATAAAACTATAAAAATTCTGGAAAGAAATATGGAAGAAAATCTCAAGGACCTTGGGCTAGGCAAAGAATTTTTAGTCTTGAGAACAAAAGCATGATCCATAAAAGAAAAGATGGATAAATTGGACCTCATCAAAAATAAAACCTTTTGCTTTGCAAAAGACCCTGTTAACAGGATGAAAAGACACTGGGAGTGTCTGCCGTTCCCTTGGGAGAAACTGGGCGAAGAGTACATGGTATCTCTCTATATTATTTATTACAGCTGCATGAAATCTACAGTTATTTAATTTTAAAAAGACAATTTACTGGTAAAGCAAAAAATAATCATAAATTCAACATCTAGTGATAAACTGCTCAAAAGACCCCAATTACCAAAACTCTCTCAAGAAGAAATAGATAACCTGAACAGCCTTACATCTATTTAAGAAATTGAATTTGTAGTTAAAAACCTTTATGCACAGAAGCCTCCAGGCCCAGATTGCTTTACTGCTGATTTACTTCAAACATTTAAAGGAGAAAATAATATCAGTTCTACACAAACTCTTCTAGGAAAATGAAAGGAGGGAATACTTTCATATGAGGCAAGCATTAACCTGATACCAAACCCTCGCAAATACAATCAGACAAGAAACTTATCGGCTAATATTCCTTACGCATACAGAAGTCGAATGCATAAGGACCAAGTTGGGTTTATCCCAGAAATGCAAGTTCTGTTTAACGTTTGAAAATTGATATACAATTCACCAAATTAACATACTTTATTAAAAACTTTACAGTCATCTCAATTTATGCAGAAAAAGTTTTGACAAAATCCAACACACTTTTCTAATGAAATCTCTCAGCAAAATATGAACAGACTTCCTCATTCTGTTAAATGGCACTTAGGAAAAACCTACAGCTAGCACCATACTCTAATAGTAAAAGATTGTACGGTTTCCCCCTCACATCAGTAAAATGACAAGGTTGTCTGCTTTCACCACTCCTATTCAACAGTGTAATGGAAATTCTAGTTAGCCCAATAAACCAGGGAGCAGGAAAACCATCCAGAATGGAAAGGATGAAGTAAAACCGTCTTTATTTTCATTCAGCATGGTTATATATGTAGAAAATCTAATGGAATATACAAAAATGCTGCTGGAGCTAATCATTGAATTTAGCAAGATTGTAGGGTACAAGGTCAACATACAAAAATGAATTTTGTTTTTACATATTAGCAAAGAAAAATAATCATTTACAATAGCATCAAAAGTATGAAACATGTAGGGACAAATTTGTCAAAATATGTGAAAGGGCCTGTATACTGAAAACTACAAAACATTGCTGAGGGATGGATCTTGTTTACGGGTCAGAAGACATCACAGTGTTAATATGTGCGTTCTCTCTCAATTGATCTTTAAATTCATCTCAATCCCAATCAAAATCTCAGCAGGTTTTTTCAATTAAAAATTGACAAACTAATTCCATGGAAACTTTGAAAAAGAAAATCAAAGTTGGAGGACTAATACTGCCTGATCTCAAGACATATAAAGCTATAGTTACCAAGACAGGGTGGTATTAGTGTAAAGATAGGTATATAGATCAGCAGAACAGAATAGCAAAACCAGGAATAGACTGACACATATGTAGACAACTGATTTTCAACAAAGATGCAAAGGCAATTCAGTGGAAAAAGGATATAGTTTTTTATTCCCCCCCAAAATGGTGTTGGAACAATTGGACAAAATAAACACAATTTCCTCCATACATCATGCCATATTCAAAAATTAATATGATACATGGATCAAAATGATACATGGATCCAAATGTAAAATCTAGGTCTTTTTCCAGGTAGAGGAGAACATATGAAAAACCCTTTGAGACACTGTGTTAGCCCCCCCAAAATTTTTAATAGGTTATCAAAAGCATAGTCTATATAAGAACAAACTGATAAATTTGAGTTGATCAAAATTAAAAGCTTCTCTTTAAAAAACAATGCTAAGATAATGAAAAGACAAGTTGTAGACTGGGAGAAAATGTTTTCAGATTGTATATCTAATAAAGGACTAGTATCCAGAACATATAAAGATCTCTCAAAACTCCAAGAAACAAAAAATAAGCAAAAGATTTGGACAGACATTTCATCAAAGAAGATATATGCATGGCAAACAAGATCATGAAAAGATGGTTAACATCATTCGTCATTAGGGAAATACACATTAACCATGATGAGATACCACTACACAGCTATCAGAATGGCTATAATTAAGACAACTGACCTCATCAAGTGTTTGCAATTATATGAAGGAACTAGAGCTCTCATTCATTACTGGAGGGAATGTAAACTAGTACAACCATTTTGGAAAAGTTTGATAGTTTCTTTAAAAGTTCAACATCACCAACCATTTGATCCAACCATTCCATTCCTATTTATTTACCCAAGAGAAATGAAAGCAGATGTCCATACAAAGACTTGTGCACAAATGTTCACAGCTTTAGTATTTATAATAGCCCAAACCCTGGAAACTCAAACGTCCATCCACAGGTGACTAAATTTTGAATTCGGTATGTAATAGAATACTACTCAGCCATAAAAATGAATGTACTACTGATTTATGCTACATCATGGGTGAATCTCAAAATAATTATAAAAGTAAAGCAAGCTAGACCTAAAAGGGGGTATATACTATATGAGTCCATTTAAGTAAAATTCTAGAAAATTGAAACTAATATTATATAGTGACAGAAAGGAGATGAGTTGGTTGGGGGAAGAGAGGTTTTGAGGCAAAGGAAAGGCAGATTTACAATGGGAAACTAGGAGGCTTTCGGGGGTAATGGATATGTTTATTGTCTTCATTGCAGTGATGACTTCACAGGTGTGACTGTCGAAACTACTCAAATGGCACACTTCACGTACATTCAGTTTATTATAAATGAATTATACCTCAATTGGGCTGTCTAAAAAAGGAATAATATAAGAACTACATGAAATTCTTTAGATTCTACTTTTCCTGATACAGTTCGTTTTCTGTTAGAAATGTTTGAAATCTGAACTCTAATCTCATAATGCATTAACTTATTTTGGCAGAATGAAGATCTGACTCTTTTAATTAAGGAAATGGAGCAGGGACGCAGTGACCTGGAGAAGGTACAAGACCTTTACTCGGAGTCCTTGGTCATGGACTGGTGGTACAATGGAGAAAAGGATGGAGACAGGTGAGCACAGCAGAGCTCCCACTTCCCCATCGCAGGGGGTCCCCTAGGATGCTCTGCTGGATCTCTTTGCCACTTCTTTCTGCAATACTTTGTGAGATTTCTTTTAAAGAATCACATAGTATGATTATGTTAGGATTTTTGTTTAAGCAAAGGGAACTCATAATCTAGTAAATTAATAATGATTGGCGGACTTTCCTGGTGGCACAGTGGTTAAGAATCCACCTGCCAATGCAGGAGACACGGGTTCGAGCCCTGGTCTGAGAAGATCCCACATGCCACGGAGTAACTAAGCCCGTGTGCCACAACTACTGAGCCTGCGCTCTAGAGCCCACGAGCCACAGCTACCGAGCCCACGTGCCACAACTACTGAAGCCCACGCACCTAGAGCCCATGCTCTGCAACAAGAGAAGCCAGCACAATGAGAAGCCTGCGCACCGCAATGAAGAGTAGCCCCAGCTCACCACAACTAGAGAAAGCCCAGGCACAGCAACGAAGACCCAACACAGCCAAAAATAAATAACTTAAAAATTTTTTAAACATATTAAAAAAATAATAATGATTGGCTTAGAGAGGCCACATGGTCATCCTTATATGTAGATTCTGAAACCCTTGCATGAGCCCTAAGGATGTCTCATTTCCACCCAGTGAGGACAATACCCCCCACCAACCGAAGCAGTGATGGAGCAGAGCAGGAGTGCTGTGTCATGAAGGAGATCTGACTCAGGGTCAGGAGGCCAAGGTCCACACTTCACTCTGTGTGACCTCGGTGGATCTCCATATTGTCCATTGCCATGGGTCTCAGTTTCCTCACCTTTAAAATGATGGGTGTGGTGGTAGAATTTGGGATAGATGATTCCTCAGGTCTTTTCCCATCCTATATTCTAATGTGTTTATTTTGGGGGTTTTTGTGTTTGGTTGGTTGGTTGGTTTGGGGGTTTTTTTGGCCATGCCACATGGCTTGTGGGATCTTAGTTCCCCAACCAGGGATTGAACCTGGGCCCTCGGCAGTGAGGGCGCAGAGTCCTAACCACTGGACCGCCAGGGAATTCCCTCTAATATGTTTCTAACTAGTAGTTCTTAAATAAAGATCAAAACCACCCTAACAAACACTCAGAAAATGTGTCAAATCTTATTTAAATGATTTCACATTGTACACATATTCAAGTGTCACAGCTTCATATACATACCCCATCAGGAAGATGTCTTTTTATTTAAAAGAGTGATAGCAAAATGGAAAGAAGTTGAAAATACATATTAATCAGGATTTCTCCTTCTTCGAAATTTGTTGTCTTCCTCTTAGCAAACTAAGCATTTATTATGGGCTGGGGGCAGGGCATGAGCATGGAATCAGTAAAAAGATAAATGTTATGCCAGGCATCTCTTTTTTTTTTTTTTTTTTTTTTTTTTTTTTGCAGTAAGTGGGCCTCTCACTGTTGTGGCCTCTCCCGTTGCGGAGCACAGGCTCCGGACGCGCAGGCTCAGTGGCCATGGCTCACGGGCCCAGCCGCGGCAGGTGGACTCTCAACCACTGCGCCACCAGGGAAGCCCCCAGGCATCTCTTATAATGAGATTTTACAGCATTATTTTTTTTTTAATTTGTTTGGGAAAGCTTAGATACATCTCCTAAATCTGGAGAATTTAAGCAAATAAACTAAGAAATAAATGAGCAGCACATCAGTGTCAATTATCTTCTCTATACTTTTCAGCTAGTACCTTACCTGTCTTCTTCCCCTTGCTTAATCAAACTAAAGAATGTCAGGATGACATGACCAGCTATTGCTTGGAAGTTGGTTTGGTCAGTTGACTGTAGCTGCTATTGATTGACTAGTAGATGTATTCTTGGTTTTTTATATGTATATATATTTTAGGGGCTCTAAGGAGCAGGTTCTAGAGTCATGCAGAGGAGTGTTTTAATCCAGGCTTCCCACCATTACATGTTAGTAACTTTGGGCAAGCTACTTAACCTCACTAAGCCTCAATTTCCTCATCTATAAGAGGGGAATAATGGTCATCATAGGGTTGTTGGGTGGATTAAATGAGGGCATGCCTGGCACATAATAAGAGCTCTGAATTAATATAAAGAAAAGAGTAAAATGCAGTGCCTCGTTCTATAGATATTATGCTTCTGTACTTCCTTATAACATATCATTAGGAAAAGTTAATTCACCTACCTAGCTGTAGTTGAAAACAGATTGAGTTTTTTACCAGGTGGAATAAATGTTACAGCCTCCAAATCTCATCTCCCTTCTTTCTTTTTTCAAACATTTACTGAGTACAAATCATACGCCAGGTGAACTGGGGTGCACAGATGAATGTAAGCCTGGGCCCTTGTCACAGGATGCAGTGTGGTGGGGCATCATGGGACACCGGGCGGGTGCTCCGTGGAGATGGGCTTGGAGCGGGAGGTGAAGGAAGGAGGGCGTGCTTTACAGTGTTGGAGCAGGAGGTTGTTCTGGAAACTCCTTTCTGTGGTTGCTGTGTTCAGAGTGTCAGAGAAGGTGTGTCTGGGAAAATATTTAGGAATTTTTGGGGATCCCTCCTGGCCCGAGATCTTCAACAGAATGGTTTGCCATGATCTGGTGCTGGCAGAGGGTTCAAGGCAGGGGTTTCCCTTCTCTGGCTTTTATAAGAGCTAGCTGTTCAACCCTTTAGTTAGAGAAAAGGGTTTCTATAATGCTTTCTGCGTTACAACAGACTCTTTCTGGAGTTAATCCTCTCATCAGCTCCATGCTGTTAGGGCCCAGCTGATGTTCCCTTCAGTTTGTGGGTGAGGGAGGTGACGAAATTTAGGGGATTGAGCGACTGCACTTAGTCACATAGCTGGGAAGGAACAGAGCTGTGGTGTGAGCCAGGGCTGGGCTCCTGTCCACTCTTCTGCGGGGGCAGAGGTAAATGACTATTCTTATTTTAACCAAACATAAGGGGAGCGGCTCACTTCTTAAGCTCGCAGCATTCAACACGATTGTATTGATCTAACTCTGCCTTCTTGATGGAAATTTTGTTTCCCCCTCCTTTTTTTTTCTTTCATCTTCTTTGTCTACTTTTTATCTAAAACAGGCATCAAAAAGAAATCTGTTCCATTGTTTCAACCCCAGAAAAATGTGCAAAATCTCACGCTGATGTCGAATCAACACGAATGTCGAAAGTACCAGAGGACCTGTCAAGTCAAAAGATTCAGAAAAAGAAAGTCCTCCACGCAGGTATCAGTGAACAAAATGGTTTGACTCTCATTACCAGTTTTCCTTTAATGCAAGAAGGTAGAATAAAACTAAAGCCCCATAATATTTTAAAAGAAGCCTAAACCTGTGTTTTTTAAATTGAAATTTTTATAGAAGTGATTATACATTCACATGCAGTTATGAGAAATAATACAGAGAACTCCCGTATATCTGCTCTTCACCCAGCTTCCCCCAATGGTAACATCTTGAAAAAATAGTACAATTTTGCAACCAGGAGATCGACATTGATACAATCCACGATCTTACTCAAATTGCACCAGTTTTACATGTGTTCACTTATGTGTGTGTGTGTGTACTTCTATAGGATTTTATCATACGTGGTTTCATATTTCCACCATCACAGTCAAGCTACGGAACATCTCCATCACCACAAGAATCCCTGGCATTGCTCTTTTATAACCACAGCCATCTCCCTCCGACACTCTTTCCCAATTCTTGGGAACCACTAAGTTCTCCATTTCTAAAATGTTGTCATTTCAAAAATGTTATATAAAATGGAATTATACAGCACATAACTTCTGGGTTTGGGCTTTTTTCACTCAACATATTTTCCTTGAGATTCATCCAGATTTTTGGCAGGTAGCAACAGTTCAATCCTTTTCATTACAGAGTAGTAGCCTGTGATATGGATGTACCAGAGTTGGTTTAACCATTCATCTGTTGAAGGACATCTGGGTTGTTTCCAGTTTGGGGCTATCAGGAATACAGCAGTTATAAACATTTTTGTACAGGTTTTATGTGAACATAATTTTTCATTTCTTTAAGATAAAGCCCAAGGGTGCCATTGCTGAGTCATATAGTATCGAATGTTTAGTTTTATAAGAAACTGCCAGACTATTTGCGGGAGTGGCTGTGCCATTTTATACGATCACAGCAAAGAATGAGTGATTCCGTTTCTCCACATTCTCGCCAGAACTTGGTACTGATTGTCGCTATTTTCTATTTTAACTGTTCTGATAGGTGTGTAACATCTCACGGTGGTTTTTACTTGCATTTCCCTAATGGCTAGTGATATTGAACATCTTTTTATGTGCTCATTCACAATATATCCTCTTCAGTGAAATAGATAGCCTCTTCCATATATCCTTTTCAGTGAAATGTCTGTGCCCATGTGCTTTGCCCATTTTCTGTGTGGATCGATTTGTTTTTTATTGGTGAATTTTGAGAGTTCTTCATGTATTCTAGATACTAGGTCTTTATCAGATATGTCGTTTGCAAATGTTTTCTCCCAGTCTGTAGCTTGTCTTTTTGTCCTCTAATTAGGGTCTTTGGCCAAGCAAAAGCTTTTAATTTTGATAAGATCCAATTTATCAGTCTTTCCTTTATGGATCATGGTTTTGGTGTCAAATCTAAGAACTCTTTCCCTAACCCTAATTCCTGAAGATTAGCTTTTATGTTTTTTCCTACAGATTTTGTAGGTTTATATTTTACATTTAAGTCCATGATTCACTTGAGTTAATTTTTGTATAAGGTGTAAGTTTTAGATCAAGGTTTTTTATGTTTGTTTGTTTGTTGTTTGGCCTATAGATGTTGCTTTGGCAGCATTTGTTGAAAGGGCTATATTTACTCCATTGAATTAATTTTGCACCTTTGCCAAAGATCATCTGGGCATATCTGCGTGGGTTAAATCTAGACTGTATGTTCTGTTTCAGTGATCTATGTGTACATCTCTCCACGTAGATCACTGATCAGTGTCTTCATTAATGTAGCTACAAGGTAAGCTTTAATATCAGATACAGTGATTCTAACAACTTTATTTTTCTTCTGCAAAATTATTTTAGCTATTCTAGGGCCTGAAATTTCTGCTTAATTTTTAGAATCTGTTTGTCTCTGTTTACTAAAAAAACTCTCAGATTTTGATAGGAATTACATTAAACCTGTAGATCAATTTGGGAACAACTGACATCTCCACAATGTTGATTCATCCAGCCTCTGAATGTGGCATGACCCATGAACATGACCCCTGACCATGACCATGTATTTAAACCTTCTTTGATGTCTTACAAGCAGCATTTTGTAATTTTCAGTTTACACATCCTATACATATTTTGTTAAGTATATACCTAATTATTTCATTTGAGTATTTGGAACAATTACAAATGGTATTGGTTTTTTAATATAGGTTGCTGTATGTTCATTGTTAGTGTATCAACATGTGGTTGATTTTGTGTGTTGATCCCATAATGAACAACCTTATAGAACTCACTTAATGGTGCTAGGAGTTTTTTGCGTTTTGTGGGTGTTTTTTTTAAATTTTTGGTGTGTGTGTGTGAATTCCTTACTGTTTTCACATATACAATATGTTATCTGCAAATTTGGACAGTTTTATCTTCTTTTCCAGTCTTTCTGGCTTTCTCTCTTTTTCCTGCCTTGCTGGCAGAAGCTAGAACTTCCAGCACTATGTTTAATAAGGGTGATGAGAGTGGGCATCCTTGCCTTTATCCTGGTCTTAAGGGGGAAAGATATTCAATATTTCACCAGTAAATATGATTTTAGCTGTAGGTTTATTGCAGATATTCTTTATCAAGTTGAGGAAGTTCCCCTCATTCCCAGTTTTCTGAGAGTTTTTATCATGAACTGGTACTGGATTTTGTCAAATGCTCTTTCTGTGTCAAATGATATATGGTTTTTCTTCTTTAGTCTATTGATATGATACTTCAAATGTTGAAGCAGCCTTGTATGTCTGGAATATCTTCCACTTGGCCTTAGTGTTTATTTGCAGTGCTTTTGAGTGTAACTCTTTGTATGGTTTCTCTGGGTATAACAGCATATACACATGACTTACAACACTCTTCTGCTATCAACATTTTACCACTTTTTGTGAGTGTGGACATCTTACTTCAGTTTAGGTTTCTTTGCCTTCCCCAGTTTTAAATATCATTGTCTTGAATATCAGGTGATGCTACAATTTCTATTTAAATCATCAAATATGATTTCTAAATCTCAAGAGGAAAGGATAATCTATTGTATTTACCATATTTTTGCTCTCTTTTGTCCTTTCTTCCTTCCTGATTCTCCAAAGTTCCTTCTTTTATCATTTCCTGTCTGTTTGAGGAACTTCCTGTGTTCAGTCTTTAAAGGTAGGTCTGCTAGCCACAATTATTTTTTATTTTTCCTTGTCTAGGAATGTTTTTATTTTCTCTTCGTTCCTGAAGGACATTTTTGCCGTATTCAGAATTTGCAGTTGATTGTTCTTTCCTGTCTGTAGTTGAAAAGTATAGTGCCTCTTCCTCGGGTCTCCTACTTTTTAAATGTGAAATTTGCTGTTGTTCAAACTGGTGCTTCCCTCTAGGTGCTGGGTCCTTTCTCTCTGGCTTGCTTTAAAAATTTTTTCTTTGTCTCGAATTTTCAGTGTTTAACTATAACGCATCTTGGCATGGATTTCCTTGGGTTTACTCTGTTGGGGGTTTGCACAGCTTCTTGATTTGTATGTTGTATCTTTCACCAAATTGGGGACGTTTTCATCTATTACTTCTTCAAATGGTCTCTCAGTCCCACTTTTTTCCTCCCTGTCCTGGGACTCTGATAATATGAATGTTGGGTATTTTGCTATGATCCTACAGGTCCCTGAGGCTCCGTTTATCTTTTCTTATTGTATTTTCTCTCTGTTGTTAAAATTGGCTGAATTCTATTTTTATGTCCCCAGAGTTCTCTGATACTGCCCTCTGCCATTTTCACTCTACTATTGAGCTCGTCCAAAAATTTTTTTTCTCATATTTTATTTTTCAGTTCTACAATTTCCACTTGGAAACTTTTATAACTTCAGTTTCTTAGCTGAGATTTTCTATTTGTTTCAAGAGAAATTGTAATTAATTGCTGAAGCATGTTTCTGACACGCTTTGAGATCCTTGTCAGGTAGTTCCAGCTTCTGACTCATCATGGTATTGGCATCATTTGATTGTTTTTTCTCCATCAAGGTGTGATTTTCTTTATTCCTGAAATGATGGGTGATTTTTTTTTACAGTATCCTGAATGTTTTGTCTATTATGTTAGGGACCCTGGATGCTGTGTAAATCTTTTATTTTAGGAAGCAGTTGTCCTGTTTAAAGTTAGCCCATAGGTCATGGCCTGCTCTTGTGGGTTGTGGTTCCAGTGGTAATTTCATTTTCACAGGCTTTGTGGTGTTATTTCGGTGCTTGGTTTCCTGGTGTCACTGGGGCTCCTACTGGTGCTGCCTGAGGGAGCAGAGGAGTATCCCAGGCCAGGATGCTAGATGCCTCTCAGTGGAGGAAGGTTGTGGTGGCTTCCCCTGCCACACACACACTGTCTCTTGCGTGTCCCCATGTCTCTGGGCAGGAGAAGAGAGCCTCAACCCTGTAGGGACCAAGAGGCATTGGCTGAAGCTTGGTCCCTCTTGCATGATCTGTCCATTTGCCCTGGCGTCTCTGTCTTAAGCCCATGGGGACAAAGAGGATTCCCATACTGGGCCACTTGTGCGGCAGCATCCCTTTTGCCAGTCCTGCCTGCCCGTTCCAGTAAACGTGACTTTTGCTGGAAATGCTACTTGCCACTCATCCTGAACATTTTAATGGCCTTTGGTCATTTGTACCATGTCACTTAGATTTGGGATTGTTGCTGTTGGTAGGCATCCCTGTGCTGAGTTTTTATTCTGTTTCAATTTTTAATTTAGAAGAGTGATGAAATGTGGTGACTGACTGAACAGAGCTGGGGGAGTAGTTAAATGCTTGAATCCACTGCCAGATCAATACACTTTTACTCCTTATTTTCAGAGTTTGGGAATAGTACAGTTGTTACGTTTGGGGACTTCGGGAGCTAAATTTCATTTTCATGTGGACACACCTCTTGTTTTTGCCCAGCGAGTTTGATCAAGGTGGCCTGCCGGTGTAGTCAGGGGCAGGAGTTCAACTCTCGTATGTGGATCATTCATCTCTTTTGCTTACAAACATAGCTCCTGAGAAAATTTATCCTTCTTAATTCCTTGTTACAGAGGCAACCAAAACAGGAATCACCCTGTTTGTTGCCTAGGAAAACAAGTAACACATAGCACACTCCTAACTCCATGCACGGAGACCCTTGTGTTATCTTCCTGTGCAAAAGATAGACAAGGCAGGGCTTCCCTGGTGGCGCAGTGGTTGAGAGTCCGCCTGCCGATGCAGGAGACATGGATTCGTGCCCCGGTCCGGGAAGATACCACATGCCGCGGAGCAGCTGGGCCCGTGAGCCTTGGCCGCTGAGCCTGCACGTCCAGAGACCGTGCTCCGCAGCGGGAGAGGCCACAACAGTGAGAGGCCCGCGTACCGCAAAAAAAAAAAAAGATAGACAGTGCAGATTATTAGCTAATTTTCACTCTAATTGTCTAATTTCTTGTAAGAGAGGGTAAGTCACATCTTGTCGAAAATAGGATGCATTTCATTTATGAATACTACATAATGCCTTGGTACTACAGAAGGCATCCAGGTCGTGAAGTACAGAACACATTTACAATTAGTCTGGTTTCTGTGACCACATGGGAAAAGTAATCAACATGTCTTGGTACAAACTTATTATCCTCTAAAGCACACAGATTCAATGTCAGAATTTGATAAGTGTCTACTTGCTAGTTGAAAGGACCCAACAGAGGGTAGAAAATAATATAAATAAAGGCTTAGACAGCAACTGTGGTCAGCAGAGTTTATAAAATGAACTACAGAGATGTCCCGCTCTAAACCCTGCAAGCTGTGAATGTGATGGGGCATCACTCCCATGATTCTGGGAGTGATAAGAGTGTTATGTGACCTCGGCCAGCTTCTCTAGGAGAGCCCAGTGTCCTCATGTGAGCCCCTGAAAGCAGGGTCTTTTACCAGCTGGTGGCAGAAGAGGAAGTCAAAGAGATTTGGGGCATGAGGGGCATCGGTGTGCCATTGTTGGCTTGAAGATAGAGGGGGCCCATGAGTAGGAATGGGGGTGCTTAAGGAGCTGAGACAGGCCCCCAGCTGACAGCCAGCAAGAATATGGGACCTCAGTCCTGCAACTGCAAGGAAATAAGTTCTGCCAACAACCTGAATGAGCTCGGAAACAGATTTCTCTCCAAGAGGGGCAGAGTTTGAACCCAGATCAGTGGAACAAGCCATTACCGCAGCATTTACTTGGTGGCAGTACTGTCCCCCTGAGGGTTGGGAGACTGAACCTGCTTTCTTTTTAAAGGATCCAAGAATGTAGTTGCATCTCATAAAATACCTCCTTCCAACCCACATTCCTTTAACCCTTCTCCCTGTGGTACCCACAGAACCAACCAAAACCAGCCTACTCAGGAGCCAGCTGTCCACCCTCAGGAGCTCAGCTTGCAGTGAGAGGAAGGATGGCCTTTCCAATTCCAGCAGCTGGAACACTCCAAGTGACAGAGGCAAGCCAGCAAGGGTCTCTTTGTCAGGAAGCCCAGGGTCTCCTCTCCCCAGTGTGTCTGCTCCTGAAAGAGCTGGGTAGAGGTACTTTTGGGGAAAACAAATCATTTTTAAGTGAGTCCAGAGAGCTTCCTCTTCAAAGGACTCCCTTGTAAATCAGGTCGTCTTGCTTTAGTGAACTGGATTTTCTTAGGGTCAGACTTGCATATATGGTGCCTGGGTGTTTAATATACCCGTGGCTCGTATAACCGCGGCACTAGTGGTGATGCTTGCTGTCACTGCGTGGTTTGAACTTGAAAACCTAATACTTCATAGTTGGTTTATTTTCTTCCCCTCAGTCACAGGTGGCGCCATCCGACAAGCCCCTCTCTGATCCATATTGTCAGCCTTTTGGGAGCTAAATGTGAGGAAAACGAGACTTTTCCACTCAATTGTTATGACTACTGATAATATCATTATTCTTAAAACAGTAAATTTTAAGAATAAATTTCCTAAAAGTTTAATTCCTGTAGCACTTTTCCCTATCTTTCAAAGAGTTGATAAATAATAAATCCCCAGCTAAACACACACATCCACACAAGCCCCTAGGTAGTAGGAAGCACCTGAGGGACAAGTTTACACCTGTTGTTACTGAGCCATAGCTTAATCAAACCTTGTGTTCTTCAGTATTGATCCATGTGATGCCTTTTCCTCCGTTTCAGTTAAGCTGCCCTGTCTCCTAAATCTGCTACGTGCACAGTCCTTTAAGGGGCTTATCCCATGATGATCAGGATATGATTTCTTAGGCATTTGACTAGCTCACTCCCAAACACCCCTTCCTTCTACATGCTGCTGATACAACTAGCTCATATCCCTTTTCATTTATGAATCCAAGATTCTATAAGGATATACATTAAAAACTCCAAATAAGGGGCTTCCCTGGTGGCACAGTGGTTGAGAGTCCGCCTGCCGATGCAGGGGACGTGGGTTCGTGCCCCAGTCTGGGAAGATCCCACATGCCGTGGAGCGGCTGGGCCTGTGAGCTATGGCCGCTGAGCCTGCGCATCCGGAGCCTGTGCTCCGCAATGGGAGAGGCCGCGTACCGCAACAAAACAGCAACAACAACAACAACAAAAACCCTCCAAATAATAATTTGAAAATGTGAATTTATAACTAAACAGGACCTAGTAGGGATTTTGGGTTTCTGCACAGAGCTGAGGAATTATAGAATAAACTATCGAAACCTGAAATGTTGAACAAGGCTCTCCCATGTAATTTGGAGGAAGTCTAATGAGGGCCACATTGAACAATTATTGGTTCATGGTGTTCTTACTTGACATTTTAAAAATATGTTTTCTGGAGAATGAATTTGTCTCATCCTTTTATGGAGAGAGATCTCAATGGGTATGGGGTGAGATAGATTAGCAAAGCAGTGAGAGTACCCTATTTACTCTTGCATTGGTCTTTAGCGTCCATTGCAAATGAATCTTGCCTAGAACCCCCTCTGACAGATCAGTTCTGGGAAAAATAGTCCATTTATTAGCCCTCAGTCACAACTGAACTCAGAGATAAGTGTGATCCTTTTGCATTTTTGATATAAACCCCATATATGAGGAAATTATACAGCTGCCATTTCCCTTTCCACAGAAGTGGGCATCCTGCTGACAAATGAGTTTCCAGATGACAAGTCATTAGAAAGATTGACTCGAGAAGGAACCCAAGTTTATGACCAAGAGTGAGTAATTTTACTGGGACAGTTTTGTTGTGTTTTGTTTGATACAAGTTTTAAAACATCACAGTCTCGTATTCTTAGTTCTGCAGGAATGTCTTCAGCAAACTGGCTCAAGATCCATGGCTTGGTGGCCAAGAAGCTCACCATCATGGATGCTTTGTCCATGACCGCCATCCCTCACAGTCCCACCTACGTCCCCATTCTGGACAAGCATGTCGTTTCCAAGGTCTTTGATGAGGTAAAACTGATCTTCTATGTGTCCCTGCTTGATGTAGTTTTCATTTCCTGCCTAAATAAAGAGTAGTCCACTTGACGTCTTGTACAGTTGTCACAGAAATGTATTTCAGCGATTGGGAAAAAATTATTTGCAAAGGCAGTAAAAAGGAGAGAGAGAAGCTCTTAAGCATTTTTGCTTCTAAGATGAGAAGAACAATTTCTTCTTTGTTGGGTTGGCAGTTCATGGCTCGTTGCTGATGGGTGGCATTGTGGAGCTGCAGAAATGTCTGAAAAGCCTCTAGGTCAGAGTCATGAGTCACGAGTGAATATCAGTCTGTATCAAAGGACAGGGAGCGCTTGTGAGAGATTTTGTCCATCCTTTGCTTACCTTCTCTTCCTAAATACAGTGGCATCTTTTCCGTCCTAAAAGTCTCCAAAGGAAAACGTCAGAAAGAGGGAGGGAGAGAGACACAGAGACAGAGATGCAGAAAAAGAGAGGGATTGAGAGAGAGGATCGGGAGTGAGCCAGAGCACAAGAGCCATGAGAAAGTGAGAGTCACGTCCTGGCAGGAGAAAAAGAGCTTCCAGTAGGAGGGCGCAAGTTGGGGTTAACTGTGGAGGAAAGCCAAGCACTGTAAAGTTTGCCTTGAATTGGGCAACTGGAAGGTCCTTGCCCTACGCAAGAACGGATCCAGTGGAGCAGCCAGATTGCACAGAGATGAGGAACACAAGAAAAGCAAGAATAGGAAGATTGAACCCTGTTGCTTCCCGGCAAATACAGCAGCAACTCATGATTTAAATAGGAATGTATCAAGCTTTACAGTCAGTAAATTGAAATAATATCCTTAAAAGACCTTATCTCATGCTGAAATTTTGCAGAGGGTATATAGGAAATTTGGGATTTGCTTCCAAATAATCTGGATGTTGGGAGTAGTTGGGGGAAGGGAGGAGTAGATAAAGCAGGATTGGCCATGAGCTGATAATTGTTAAATTTGGATAATAAGAATATTGAGTTGGGGGAGGGTCATTCTACTATTCTCTCTGCTTTTTTACGTATTTGGAAGCTTCCATAGTAAAAAGTTGAGAAAAAGCAAAGGCAGGAAAATTAAAAAAAAAAAAAGGCTTTATCTAACTGGTCTCGCAGTAGCTGAAATTTGATGTATTTGGAAGAAGCAGATGAATTTGTGGACTTTTTCTGTTAGTCACATTTAAGAGATTATACCCATGGAGTTGGATATGCATCCTGATTTGACATGACCAGCAGTTCTTGCTCTGGAGGTTGGGTATATGACCCCTTAGGCTGGGTTCCTGATGACTTTGCCTCAAGGTGAGCGGTCCTATCCCTGGCTGTGACCTTGTGACTGGAGGATTCTACTACTACCTTCAGTGAACTCTAACCTGATTACTCAGATACCAGCTTATCATTTGAATCTGACTTCTTCCAAAAGCAAGAGAGAGAAACTGAATGCTGATTTATTCCTTCTAGGAAGTTTGGTGACAGCTTCTCATATTCTGTGCACTTATTTTATTACTATTCTTGAGTTCTGTTTGAAAGAAAATATATTTGGTGAACTATCCCTGGAAATAGAATTTTCTGGTACTTATCATGTCTCCTTCTAAGCCTCCCAACAACCTGAGATACATTGAAAAGTAAATACTCAAAAAACAAATATGAGAAGGTAGGAAAGCAAGCACATAAAATCAAAGGGAAGATTTATAGATTGAATACCTAAAAATGTTATTTTGCATTAAAAACATATAACTAAAATGAAGGCAAATCTCAGAAAAATATTTCTAACGTATACAACAAAGAGTTGCAGGAGTAATATGTTAAATACGTGTTTGCATGTGTGTATCCATGTAAGTTAGCACATGCATATGGTGTGTGTGTGTGTACAAATCAGGGTTCAGTATACACACAAAAATGCACATGCACCCATACCATAAAGGAATAAGAAAATGATAAATATCCCAGTGGAAAATCTAGGGGAAAAAGTTTAAAAATAAGAAGTCAAAAACCACACAGAAAAATATTTCTTGCTGGTAACCAAATAAGTGCATTTTTGAAAAAATGCAAATTAAAAAAAATTAGACAGCTTCCCCCCATCATCAAATGTGTAAGGTTAAAAAATACTAATAAACAGTTGTGGTGAAAATAGGATGGAATTAGAACTTTTACATCCTGCTGGGGGGAGTATAAATTGGTATAACCTTGGCAATATGTTCAGAGGTGTTAAGGGCTTACAACTTTTCCTCCAGCAAATCCATATGTAGATATTCCGTAATCTACAGAAGGAAATAATCAGAAATACTGAAGAATATATTCAGAGAATAATTATTGCTGCCTTATATCTAACAATGAGAAAATTTGAAAACGACCTAAATATCCAATAAGTACATCCATATGATTGAATGTCATACGTTCATTAAATATCATGTTTCTGAAGAATAAGTAACGACATGGGGAGAAGTTCTCAATACAATGCCAAATGAAAAAATCAGGGTACAAAACCGCATAGATAGTACATTAATTTGGTTACATATGTGTATGATGTAGACATAGCACTCTTTGTCTCTCCCTTTTCTCTTTTACCAAAATGTTACTAGTGTTTATCTGAGGGGTGAGATTATTGGAGATCTGGGGGTTTGTTTATATAATTTTTAGTTTTTGTTGTAGTTCTTTCAACTCTGAACATACATTAATGATATGCTGAGAAAAAAAAACTTAAGAAAAACAGACCTAAAACAAGAGATAAAATAGTTTAAATGCAAAGGACACTTGATTTTTAATTAATTTATTGGTTTATTTTTGTTTGATGAGTAATATATGAGTACATTCTTGTATAGAATGACCATTTAGAAGTCTTTAGAGGAAAATGTCAAAGTTTCTCTCTCCACCAACCTCATTTATGAAGGAAACACTCTGAATAGTTTGGTGAATATCCTGCTAATCCTTTTCAACACACACACACACACACACACACACACACACGCATACATTACATATATTTTTACACATACACATAACAATTTTAATATACAAAACAGTTTTAATAAGGTAATACCATATGGATTTGCTATTTTATCTTTTAAAAACATATGTCTTAGAGACTTTTCTCTGTGCGTAGATATGGGTCTATCTCATTTTTGTTAGTTGCAAATTTCTTCCCCATTGTTAATGAACATTTACATTGTGTCCTTCCTCCCCCTATTACAAACAATCCTGTAATGGATTTCCTTGCACAGAGACTTCTGGGCACCTCTACAAGTCTGTCTTTGTGAGAGATGGATTGCTGGACCCAAAGGATGTGTACATTTAAATATTTGACAGATTAAACCAAATCACCCTCCAAATAGATTCTGTATTTCCACTAGTTTATATTCAGAAAGACAGCCATTTTCCTAAGAGGAACTGTATATCATACTTGTTGATAAGCATTAGTTCTACAAGTATAGAGATACTTTGAAAACCCTAAAAAATAGTGTGCAGACCTTAGTGTGCAGATATCTTATTCAACTCGTCCTCTCCTCATATTTAGAAGAAATAAACATAGTAACTCACTGCAGCACTTTGAAATGTGCTCTCCAGGCTGTATGCAATGTATCTGGACTCTGGGGATAATAATATACCTACTCTGCGACTGTTATACTGTGTATAGTATAGTGAATATATATAGTATAGGTATATATATATAGTGTAAAAAGAAGTAATGCATATAATGGGCTGCAAGCACTGAATAAACGTTGGCTTTTTTTTGCTTTTTTTTTTTTTTTTTTTTGCAGTATGCAGGCCTCTCACTGCTGTGGCCTCTCCCGCTGCGGAGCACGGGCTCCGGACGCGCAGGCCCAGTGGCCATGGCTCACGGACCCAGCCGCTCCGCGGCACGTGGGATCCTCCCAGACCGGGGCACGAACCCGCGTCCCCTGCATCGGCAGGCAGACTATCAACCACTGCGCCACCAGGGAAGCCCAAACGTTGGCTTTTATTATAAAAATATTCAATAAATATTACATTGCCTACCGTATGCAGGCTCTGAACTGGGCTAGACTACAGCCTACCCAATCACAACTTACAATCTCATGGAGGAACTAGCAATTAAAATAAGAAGTTCTAGTTAAATGTGATGAGTGGGAAGAGCAGAGCGAAGATGCCAGAGAGGCCCCTAACCACCTTGAGTTGGCAGAGGGCGCTTTGGACCTGGCCTGGGAAGTTCAGACCTGGGGGATCTGATCAGTCCAGGTTTGGACCTAGGGGAGGACGAGTTACGGGGGTGATGAGGTGGAGGGGAGTGAGGAGTGACCTAGGGGGAAGTCTAAGGGTCAGAGGACGTTTGTCGTCCCAAAGAAAGTTTAGTGCAACTGGAGGAAGGTGTGAAAGCTGGTGAAGGTCGAGTTAAGGATTTTCTGAAGGTCATCCTGAGGGAAGCCAAAGGGTTTTTAGCAGAGGACAGAAAAGATCAGATTTGGTCTTTGGCTACTATGTGGAAAAGGGTTGTAGAGGTTCAAGGCTGGAACGAAGCGGGGCAGTCAGGAGGCAAGGTCTAGGTGGCTGTGACCCAGGTGACAATGCTGAGGATGGATCCAAGGCTCTATATAAAGTCAAGTCGACAGGACTAAACCACATGGGGCTGAGAGAGAGAAAAATGTTGAGTGACTTCCAAGAAGGAAAAAATGGAAGAGTAGTGAGGGTCCTGTTTTTCTGGAGAACCCGTCTTCTGACTCCAGAAAGCAAAGCCAAGAGAAGAGGCTGTATATTTTTTCACGTGCATTCCACCATGGGCACCTGTGCTCGTGCCTTCTGTGGCTTTGTAAATTCTCATCACAAGCCTGTGGGTACGTAGCACACGACATGCTCTCCGCCCTCCATTATTGCTCATAAGAGCAAGAATCATGATGATGAAGGAAATATACTGCAATAAATTCCCATTTCACCCTCAAAGCCCACTTAACATCTTTTATTTAATATTGTCTCTGATGGAAAGAATGGGAAAACAGTGATCGAAAAATATAATCCCACTGAGTGAGATATATAGCTTTTTGAGATTTGGACCTAACAGTTTTTTGAAAAAGTAGACTGGAGCTGAAAAGGAGACATGAATCTTAACCCACTTCACTGAGAGTTGTAATTGCCTTTTACTCCTGTGTTCTGTGTGCAGCCACATCTGTCTGGGTAGAATCGTAAAGCAGCATTTGGCTTTATCCCCGGCTACTTGTTTCATTCATGACTTATGTATGGGCTGTTTCTTCTTCTGGAACACAATGCTATTTTGGTTTTCATGTTTCTTGGACCAGCATCAAATCTGTCACCTTGGAAATGAAGTGTTGAGCAGGGAGGTTGCCCTAGCAACTCTTCATTACAAGATGCTAACTGGCACTTTCAGTTTTCAGTGGACCAGATAAATTTAATCTTAGCTCTTTCAAAAAGATTAATTCATCACCAAGTCATATACAGAGTAAAACTGCTTTAGATATTTGATGAATCTGGAATTTAAAGCTCTTTATTGACAATGGCTTTGAAAAAAAAGAAACAATTTGGGAACATTAGTTTGCATCGTTGAAAAGTCCACTACGTCACCACTACCACCATCATCATCACATGTGTTACCAGCACTGCATCAAGGCTTCCTGCTTTGCCCTGATCTGGGTTCAGCACATAGCTTTGTGATCAGGTAACCTGGGCCTGCACCCCAGCTCTGTCACTGACTCCCAATGGGTCATGGCAAGGTCCCTAATCTGGTACGTGGTGAGCCCTCAGACTAGGTTTTGAGAAAAACATTTGATCTCATCAAAGTATCTGATGGAAAGTTTAGACCAACATAGTGAGGTGGCTTTTTATCTCATCATTTAGCTGACGAGGAATGTTAGGGATGCTGCTAAGGGCCTGGCATCTTGTTGCTTTCAAATATAGTAGCAATGAAAACGATACTGATAGAAAAGTTTATTTTAATTAACAAATCTAGAAGGACAGTTAATACAAAAGCTATACGTATTCATTGTGTAGAAAAATTAGAAACTACAGATAAGTAGAAAAGAAACAATAGAATATAATTCCTCACATATGAATTGTTTGGTGGTTATCTGGCCAAAGTTTTTTCACTACATATATAGCCTTTGTTCTTTGTTTTACCAAAATGAAGTTGAACTAAAGATACTCTGTGCCTTGATTTTTACTCAACAGTCTATTTCAAATATTATTGCATGCCAGCAAACACTCATTTACTATACCAATTAAAGTGCTAGTGACCTCACTAGCAATTTAATTGAAATTTATATTAATTTTTTTTTTATTTTCTAAAAATTTAGATTGAAATTTGTGAGATATAACCTACACTGTAGTAAGCATATTTTCATGGGTTTATGAATGATCTGATTGACACTTCTCTTTCCCAGTTCACTTTGTAGCCCCACCTTCAATTTGTTCTGTGGAGCCTGGAGATGTTTATGTTTAAGCAGAGGTTTAAGCTTCAGCACTCAGCAGTTTGCACAACTATAAAGTCACTGCACCGTGTTCAGGGTCAGCCACGTGGGATTTGCACAGCCTTTGCATTTTCATTACTCACATCCAATCAGACCCCTCCTTGGCCAGTCTGACAGCAGGCTCTGGGATATTTATTGGAAGAAATGATTTAGTTGAAAAACAGTGAAGTTGGTGAATTCAGTTAGTGTTGAGTGATGAATATATAAACACCAGTTTACACTATTTTCTCATTTTCAAAATGTTGTGGGCTGGCTTGCAAACACAGCCAGAATGTTGTCAGGTAGAATTCTTCCTGTACTACTTTAACAGCTAGTAACTGTGTGTACAGTTCTGTATCCCCCTTTCTTCATTTAGCATATCTTATGAACATATTTCCCTGTAATGACCAATTTTGGATGAATTTTAATGGTTGTGCTAATATTCAATAACATGAATTACTACAATTAATTTAACTATTCCCCCCATTATTGGGCAGTTTACTTGGAATTTTAAGAGTGCCTATTTTCCTACATCTTTGCTGTCACTTAGAGCAGTAACATTAAAACAAACAAACAAAAAACACCTGCCGATTGCTAAGTGAAAATGGCATTCAATTTTAATTTTTTTCTTTTATTGTTTGAGAATAGTTTTCTTGCGTAAGCTAAATATATCTCTTAAAATCTTGGTTACATCATTAACCTTCTTGGCAAACACCTCTTTTAAAATAGCAAAGGTACGCTCATCTCGTGCCTCAATCACCGAGAACGCAAATTTGGTAGACTCCAAACACAGTATTTTATAATAGAGATAAACTTCTAAAAATGTTGGAGCCTCAGCCATTATTTGAATTTATATAATTTTAGTCTTTTACGTATTCAGTAAGTGGTTACTTTGTACATGCATTGTGCTAGAAACTAATATTTTTTAAAGGAATAAAATCTAGAGTTCAGTGGAGAGGAAAACCAAATAACAAAACTGCATTTCAATGTATACATCTATAGAGGGATTGAATGAGAAAATATATAGATTGCCTAGTACTTGGCAAAGAGTAAGAGATAAACACTATTATCATGTTTTTAAATTTTTGTTTTATTATTTTTTATACAGCAGGTTCTTATTAGGTATCTATTTTACACATATGAATGTATACATGTCAATCCCAATCTCCCAGTTCATCCCACTGCCACCACCCCCACAACCCCGCATTCCCCCCTTGGTGTCCATACGTTTGTTCTCTACATCTGTGTCTCTATTTCTGCCTTGCAAACCAGTTCATCTGTACCATTTTTCTAGATTCCACATATATGCATTAATACATGATATTTGTTTTTCTCTTTCTGACTTACTTCATTCTGACTTACTTCATTTTCTCTTTCTGACTTACTTCATCCATCCACGTCTCTACAAATGGCCCAATTTTGTTCCTTTTTATGGCTGAGTAATATTCCATTGTATATATGTACCACATCTTCCTTATCCATTCTTCTGTCGATAGGCATTTAGGTTGCTTCCGTGACCTGGCTATTGTAAATAGTGCTGCAATGAACATTAGGGAGTATGTGTCTTTTTGAATTATGGTTTTCTCTGGGTATATGCCCGGTATTGGGGTTGCTGGGTCATACGGTAATTCTATTTTTAGTTTTTTAAGGAACCTCCATACTGTTCTCCATAGTGGCTGTATCAATTTACATTCCTACCAACAGTGCAAGAGGGTTCCCTTTTCTCCACACCCTCTCCAGCATTTGTTGTTTGTAGATTTTCTGATGATGCCCATTCTAACCGGTGTGAGGTGATACCTCATTGTAGTTTTGATTTGCATTTCTCTAATAATTAGTGATGTTGAGCAGCTTTTCACGTGCCTCTTGGCCATCTGTATGTCTTCTTTGAGAAATGGCTATTTAGGTCTTCTACCCATTTTTGGATTGGGTTGTTTGTTTTTTTAATATTGAGCTGCATGAGCTGTTTATATATTTTGGAGATTAATCCTTTGTCCATTGATTCGTTTGCAAATATTTTCTCCCATTCTAAGTGTTGTCTTTTCGTCTTGTTTATAGTTTCCTGTGCTGTGCAGAAGCTCTTAAGTGTCATTAGGTCCCATTTGTTTATTTTTGTTTTTATTTCCATTACTCTAGGAGGTGGGTCAAAAAAGATCTTGCTGTGATTTATGTCAAAGAGTGTTCTTCCTATTTTTCCTCTAAGAGTTTTATAGTGTCTGGTCTTACATTTAGGTCTTTAATCCATTTTGAGTTTATTTTTCTGTATGGTGTTAGGGAGTGTTCTAATTTCATTCTTTTACATGTAGCTGTCCAGTTTTCCCAGCACACTTATTGAAGAGACTGTCTTTACTCCATTGTATATGCTTGCCTCCTTTGTCACAGATTAGTTGACCATAGCTGCATGGGTTTATCTCTGGGCTTTCTATGCTGTTCCATGGATCTATATTTCTGTTTTTGTGCCAGTACAATATTGTTTTGATTACTGTAGCTTGGTAGTATAGTCTGAAGTCAGGGAGTCTGATTCCTCCAGCTCCATTTTCTTCTCTCAAGATTGCTTAGGCTATTCAGGGTCTTTTGTGTCTCCATCCAGTAAAAAATGCCATTGGTAATTTGACAGGGATTGCATTGAATCTGTAGATTGCTTTGGGTAGTATAGTCATTTTCACAGTATTGATTCTTCCAATCCAAGAACATGGTATATCTCTCCATCTGTTTGTGTCATGTTTGATTTCTTTCATCAGTGTCTTATAGTTTTCTGAGTACAGGTCTTTAACCTCCCTAAGTAGGCTTATTTCTAGGTATTTTATTCTTTTTGTTGCAATGGTGACTGGGATTGTTTCCTTAATTTCTCTTTCTGGTCTTTCGTTGTTAGTGGATAGGAATGCAAGAGATTTCTGTGCTTTAATTTTGTATCCTGCTACTTTACCAAATTCATTGATTAGCTCTAGTAGTTTTCTGGTGGCATCTTTAAGATTATGTGCAGTATCATGTCATCTGCAAACAGTGGCAGTTTTACTTCTTGTTCTCCAATTTGTATTCCTTTTATTTCTTTTTCTTCTCTGATTGCCATGGCTAGGACTTCCAGAACTATGTTGAATAATAGTGGCAAGAGTGGACATCCTTGTCTTTTTCCTGATCTTAGAGGAAATGCTTTCAGTTTTTCACCATTGAGAATACTGTTGGCTGTGGGTTTGTCATATATGCCCTTTATTATGTTGAGGTAGGTTCCCTCTATGCCCACTTTCTGGAGAGTTTTTTTTATTATAAATGGGTATTGAATTTTGTCAAAAGCTTTTTCTGCATCTATTGAGATGATCATATGGTTTTTATTCTTTAATTTGTTAATATGGTGTATCACATTGATTGATTTGTTTACATTGAAGAATCCTTGTATCCCTGGGATAAATCCTACCTGTTCATGGTGTATGATCTTTTTAATGTGTTGTTTATTCTGTTTGTTAGTATTTTGTTGAGGATTTTTACATCTATATTCATCAGTTACATTGGTCTGTAATTTTCTTTTTTTGTAGTGTCTTTGTCTGGTACCAGGGTGATGGTGGCCTCATAGAATGAATTTGGGAGTGTTCCTTCCTCTGCAATTTTTGGAAAGAGTTTGAGAAGGATGGTTGTTCTTCTCTAAATGTTTGATAGAATTCACCTGTGAAGCCATCTGGTCCAGGACTTGTGTTTGTTGGCAGATTTTTAATCACAGTTTCAATTTCATTACTTGTGATTGGTCGTTCATATTTTCTGTTTCTTCCTGGTTCAGTCTTGGATGTTATACCTTTCTAAGAATTTGTCCATTTCTTGCAGGTTGTCCATTTTATTGGCATAGAATTAGCTTGTACTAGTCTCCTATGATGCTTTGTATTTCTGTGGCGTCCATTGTAACTTCTCCTTTTTCATTTCTATTTTTATTGATTTGAGTCCTCTCCCTCTTTTTCCTGATGAGTCTGGGTAAAGGTTTATCAATTTTGTTTATCTTCTCAAAGAACCAGATTTTAGTTTTATTGATCTTTGCTATTGTTTTCTTTGTTTCTATTTCATCTATTTCTGTTCTGATCTTTATGATTTCTTTCCTTCTACTACCTTTGGGTTTTGTTGGTTCTTCTTTCCCTAGTTCCTTTAGGTGTAAGGTTAGATTGTTTATTTGCGATTTTTCCTGTTTCTTATTGTATTGCTATAAACTTCCCTCTTAGAACTGCTTTTGCTGCATCCCATAGGTTTTGGATCATCGTGTTTTTGTTGTCATTTGTCTCTAGGTATTTTTTGATTTCCTCTTTGATATCTTCAGTGATCTCTTGGTTATTTGGTAACATATTGTTTAGCTTCCATGTGTTTGTGTTTTTTACATTTTTTCCCCTGTAATTTATTTCTAATCTCATAGCATTGTGGTTGGAAAAGATGCTTGATATGATTTCAATTTTCTTAAATTTACTGAGGCTTGATTGGTGACCCAAGATGTGATCTATCCTGGAGAATGTTCTGTGTGCACTTGAGAAGAAAGTGTAATCTGCTGTTTTTGGGTGGAATGTCCTATAAATATCAATTAAATATATCTGTTCTGTTGTGTCATTTAAAGCTTGTGTTTCCTTATTAATTTTCTGTCTGGATGATCTGTTCATCTGTGTAAATGAGGTGTTAATGTCCCCCACTATTATTGTGTTACTGTTGATTTCCTCTTTTATAGCTGTAAGCATTTGCCTTATGTATGGAGGTGCTCCTATGTTGGGTGCATATATATTTATAACTGTTATATCTTCTTCTTGGATTGATCCCTTGATCATTATGTAGTGTCCTTCCTTGTTTCTTATAACATTCTTTATTTTAAAGTCTATTTTATCTGATATGAGTATTGGTACTCCAGTTTTCTTTTGATTTCCATTTGCATGGAATATCTTTTTCCATCCCCTCACTTTCAGTCTGTATGTGTCCCTAGGTCTGAAGTGGGTCTCTTGTAGATTACATATATATGGGTCTTGCTTTTGTATCTATTCAGCGAGCTTGTGTCCTTTGGTTGGAGCATTTAATCCATTCACATTTAAGATGATTATCAATATGTATGTATGTTCCTATTACCATTTTCTTAATTGTTTTGGGTTTGTTTTTGTAGGTCCTTTTCTTTTCTTATGTTTCCCACTTAGAGAAGTTCCTTTAGCATTTTGTTGTAGAGCTGGCTTGGTGGTGCTGAGTTCTCTTAGCTTTTGCTTGTCTATAAAGCTTTTGATTTGTTTGTCAAATCTGAATGAGATCCTTGCCGGGTAGAGTAATCTTGGTTGTACGTTCTTCCCTTTCATCACTTTAAATATATCATGCCACTCCCTTCTGGCTTGTAGAGTTCCTGCTGAGAAATCAGCTGTTAACCTTATGGGAGTTCCCTTGTATGTTATTTGTCGTTTTTCCCTTCTGTGGTATAATTGTTCTCTAGTTTGTGAGTCACCCACCCAGCACTTATGGGATTTGATTTTACTGTGATTGCGCCCCTCCTGCCGTCTCACTGTGGCTTCTCCTTTGTTTTTGGATGTGGGGTATCTTTTCTGGTGAGTTCCAGTGTCTTCCTGTCGATGATTGTCCAGCAGTTAGTTGTGCTTCTGGTGCTCTCGCAAGAGGGAGTGAGAGCACGTCCTTCTACTCCGCCCTCTTGAAGCTACAATCCCATTATTGATAAAACTATTCTTAATAGAATTGATAAAACTATTCTCACCTATTGACAAAATTAGTGGTTAAGGTGTATCTCTGGTCTAACACTGGGAAAAATTCTAATAGAATCAGCCCAAACTAGGGCTGTCCATGAACTCCAGGAATTATGGTCAGTATCTCTCTCTCACTCCCCCCCTCCCCCCTGCCCCCCTTCCTCCTTCTGCCCTCCATCCCTCACAGTTAAAATCTTCTCACACAGGGTGTGATTAGCATCAATTTGGTAAGGCTTCTAGGTTTACCTCAAGAGAATTGAAGTAGTAATACCTTGAGGCTCCCTTTTATTTTCAAACACTGTCCAGAAGCATCTCCCATTAGTTGTTAATGCTTGATTTGCATTATAAGAGGTAGCAAGTATCTTTGACCAATAGAATGAAATGGAAGCAAGGGTATACCAGTTCCAAGCCCAGGCATTAAGACTCCTTGGCTATTTCTGTTTACTCATTTGTGCCTGGGAACATGCCTGGTCAAGCCTTCTAGAGACACGTGGAGCAGAGCCAAGTCCCCCCAGTCATTCCAAGAAGTCATTCATAGATCAGCCAACAGCTAGTTGGTTGTTCCATTATTTTGTTTTGAAAACATAAACAGCTATATATATGTATTCATATCTCTGTATTACTTTCCTAGGTTTGCTGTGACAAAGTGTGCCACAAACTGGGTGGCTTAGAAATTTGTTTATTCTTTCACATTCTGGAGGCTGGAAGTCTGAAATCTAAGTGTTGTCAGGGCCATGCTTCCTCCGACTGCTCTAAGGAAGAGCCCTTCCTTGACTGTTCCTAGCTTCTGGTGGTGGAATCCTTGGCATCCCTTGGCTTGGACCTGCATTACTCCAGTCTCTGCCTCTGTCATCACATGGCCTGGACTTCTCTGTCTCTGTGTCTACATTTCCCTCTTCTTATAAAAAAAAAAAAGAGAAAAAAAGAAAGAGGTAACAAGTAAACCATGTTCAGGAGGTGTGACCAGGTGGTTTCATTCCCTCTCAAATAGTATCAGTTTCCTCATTAATCACACTCTCCTCCCCACCTGCTTCCCTACAGAAGCTGGGAAGCCATGATTGTGATCCCCCAAGTCCCTGTGAGAATGCCCCTTATGACCTCATAGTCACACTAAACTTGACATCATAAAGAGAATAGCCCATGGGACCTCCACGTGACTACCATGTTGTAAAAACTAAGACCACAGACTGAAGGTGTGGAGTATGACTTTGTCTTTCCCTAAATCTGCATGCAGAAAGGAATGAGAGTGGGTGCACACGAGCCAAATTTGAACTCCTACCACACTGAAGTCCACGATGGCCATGCAAGGCATGAGATCCAAATCCACCAAAGAGGGAGGTAGAACATTAAACAATGGGTTTGCTTTACGCACCGTCAGTCAGGCACCCAGCGGATCCTGGTGAAATGGTGTAATGCTGCTAGATATTTCGTGGGGTTGATTTGCAGTTGAGCCATAAGGTGGCAATTTGCAGAGCTATTTATAGACTTCTAGGGGGTCTTTTTCCCAGGGGAGATACATATGTAAGGGTCTTGCATTTTGTTGAGACTGATGATTTTTCCTCTGAAAGTTTATGTGAAATTTTAAGAGATGGTGTTTTTTGTTTGTTTGGTTGGGTTTTTTTTTTCCACTTCTGCAAATTTCATTAAGTTTTCAAAGTCCAGTCACCTCCACTTGTAACCCACTGTTTTGGCTTCTCCTCTTTGACGAAGATTGCTTAGAAGCCACACGGTGACTTCTTGCGTCTGACAAGTAGCAAGTTTCGACTGTTCAGCCAAACTAAGTGTCTTGCTTTTCAGCCTTCTGAATCTTTGGCTATTTTGTTTGTCTCTTTTGGTCTTGATGTGTTAATTGCAAAATTATGTAGTTTGCAATTTCAATATCTATTTTTTTACATGACTTTATTATTTAAAATACTGTTCTTTTTCTCATCCATTTGTTCTTAATGGCACTCTGTTCGTACACTTTTACATGACTGTTACATCTTTGAACAACCTAATCATACTTAATTTTAATCATAATTCATATAAAGTTATTGTTAGGTGGCTCGTAAAATTAATTTCTACTAACGTGAATTGATGTTCTGATTGTTGATTTGCTCAGCTACTGTTTTTAGCATTTTTGTGTGTGTATTTAGGAATTTTAGTACGTTGGCACATTTTTTTTTTTTTTGCGGTACGCGGGCCTCTCGCTGTTGTGGCCTCTCCCGTTGTGGAGCACAGGCTCCGGACGCGCAGGCTCAGTGGCCATGGCTCACGGGCCCAGCCGCTCTGCGGCATGTGGGATCTTCACGGACCGGGGCACGAACCCGTGTACCCTGCATCGGCAGGCGGACTCTCAACCACTGCGCCACCAGGGAAGCCTGGTTGGCACATTTTGACAAGATTTTTAAAAATCTGTTTTTTTCTCTGTCTTCTGTTTTGCAGTTACCTAAATCCATCCCCTTGTACCCCAGTCATTGGTATTTAGAGGTCTTATCCCATGATGTTACTGAGATAGTGTAGATTGAGGATGGCTTGGTTCAGTTCTTGGTTGTTAGACTGCACTAGTGTCCTCTCTCACCAGGCAGGGCCTTCTTGCAGGGGTGAGAGAACCTCATACTAGTGCTGGCTTCAGGCACTGAGCCTGACTCAGAGTCCCACTTGCTTTCTGGGAGTTGAGCTCCCACCACCCCTGCCATCTTTGCCCACAAGAGTCAACAAACACACAACTTCAGCCCTGCTGACTTATTCAACTTTTTGTCTCTAGAAATACATCAACCATGCATCTTTCTTTTTCCTTCTCTCCTTCTTCCTTTCCCTTCTCTCCTTCTTCCTTTCCTTCCTTTCTTTTTATGCGTTTTTTCCCTTAAATAACAACAATACAGTTTTTGTATGATTTTGAAGGCAAAGGGGAACATAAAACATGAGCTCTGTATCATCTGGATTGGAAGTAAAAATTTACTTCCTAAAAGTGCTTCCCACATTTTAAAAAATTAACATATCAATTTATTGAAATTACTGATAGAAAATATTCTGAAAGTAAATATCACAGGTCCCTGTTGTCAAGGCCAAAGTTTTCTTTCATCTTATGATTAATTGGGTTTTTTAAATTAATTTTTATTGGTGTATAGTTGCTTTGATTCCCCACATTTCTAAAATGCCTACATGCTCCTCGTGGTTGGAATCATACACAGTATCGAAACACTGTTAGACCTTGTACTCTCCTTTCTCCTGTTAGACTTCTTCTTTTTATGTAAATAATAAGACATGGAATAAGCCTTTTTGCAAACATACATTTATTCATTTATCAACAGATATTTGTTGAGGGCCTGGCACTGTTCTAGGTGATAGGAATACAGCAGTGAATGAAACAAAGTAATATGCAGACAGGTAAATGTAAAATATTACAGGTGCTCTTAAGATAGCATGGAATCAGAGGCATCCCCAAACCCAGAAGGAAGCATCAGACACAGACAGAAAGAACTCAAAAAGATGCCCTCTCGTTCTGGTACTCTGTTGTTCTTACAGAAAGTGGTTTCATTGATCACTAAGCCTTCTTTATTTGACATGTATAAGGATCTCTTACAAATTGATACAGAAAATGGTCAAAAGATACTAACTATAATCAGATATTCTTAAGAGAAAATCAAATATAAAATAAATATGTGAGAAAGATGTTTAACCCAGCTAGTAATTTACAAAGTAGCAACAATGATATTCTATTTCTTATCGCCTATGCCCTTCAATTTGACAGAGGCTTATTAAGATAACACTTGATTCTGATTTGGGTTTCCTGAAACAGGTTTTTTTTGGGGGAGGGGTATTTTTTAAATATATAGTTTTAAAAATTGGAAGGAAAAGGTTAGCAGTGATATCTCTGATTCTTATTTTTTTTATTTTCTATATTTTCTAATTTCTCTGTAAATATAATGTATTGATTTTATATTCAGAACAACATACTGTACAGCCATTAGATCCATTTCTGAAGGCACGTGTTAACCTATCAAGTGACCCTTTCCTTTGGCATTGGCATATAGGTGTTCCCTCTGGCACATGTGTGCAGTGACACAAATAAGGTGACTTTAATTAACCCCCAAGGAGTGAAGCTTAATATCTACAAGCAAAAAGTGGAACAGGCAATTAAGTCCTACGAAAAGTGAGTATTACCCCTGGCTACTCTTTAATGGATGTGGAATTTGTTTTGGCTTGTTTTCCCTTCTTTTAGCTTAAATTTTTCATCTGGCGCAGCTGTTTAACAGTGGTCCATGAGGAATATTAACAGCAGCGGCAGCTAACATAAGGGGCTTCCTCTGTGCCAGCACTGCGTTAAGTACTGGGCTGGCCAAAAAGTTCGTTCGGGTTTTTCCGTACCATGTTACAGAAAAACCCGAGCAAACTTTTTGGCCAGCCCAGTGCTTTGCCTGAGTATGTCCAACGGGGTTTTCGAGAAGCCATCTTCCCTTTCCAAACTCTGCAGAAATCTCATGTTTCCATGAGCTCTTTAAACCTTTGCTTTTTAGCAGAGCGAATTGGACCATTTTAGTATCTAACATTCTGTAAAGTGACACCACACCACAACAAAGAAACGCCACAATCATGAGATAATTGATTTAAACAATTTTTATATCAAAATCAAGAAGATGACCAAGTTGACTACAGTGAAAACTGTACTCTTAACTAGTCACTGTGTTAGTACTGAGTGAGGGGGCCTTTTTTCCCAAGGGCAGATAACCCAGGGTTTGCTGGAGAAGGAGACCCAGGGTCCTTGAATCCCAGCCCCTTCCTGGGGCCTGGCTCCTTCCGGCCTGACCTGGCAGCCTGCCTCAGAGTGTTGGTGGAGAACACAGCTCTGGGGCTAGAATCTCACCCTCTCCCAGCTCTCTAATCACCTCCGCACCCTGCCCCTGAGCACTTAATTAGTCCTTGGTGCACACGCTTGATTAAACGTTGAGCTACCCAGCTCCTCCAGGCAAGCCTATTCTTGGTTCTGGAAGCTGTGCAATTGGGTTTTCATTTACTGCCATGTGGTTGGGAAAAGGGTAATAAAGTACGCCAAAGTGAACGACGGGGCCCAGGCCAGCATTTACTGATCTGTTGTCATTTTACAGGGTGTCTAGTGTGTGTTCAAAAAAGTATAAAGCCTGACTTCTGTTGCCTGGAGTGCACGACCCAGCCCAGAGGCTGGCCTTTCCGCCCCACGCCCATCACGGTCCTCTCCAAATCTCCTTACACTTGAGCCTCCTCCACTGCCATTGCCTGAGAACTGAGGCTGTGTCGCATGAGCTCCTGCAGCCGCCTCCATGGGCTTCTCAGGACTTCTCTGAGTCTTTGTGGGCCCTTCGTTTCTCTCGAAGGCAGGCTGAACTCTGCCAAGGCTCGCCCTCCCCTGTGGGCCTGAGACTTTGCTCTGTAGTTACCCTCTTACTGGTGCTCGCCCTCTTCTCCGCCTCCCCGCCCCTGCACCAGGCAGTCCTTCCCTTGCCTTGAAGCTCCACTGCCCCTCTTCCTGCCCCCTTCCACCAGCTGTCCTCTTTCTTCCCTTCTTGCCTCAGTGCCAATGGCCCTCCCCAGAGAGGCCTTTCCCCAACGACTCTGTACCACCCACCTTGCGTGTGGCCCTTGGAGCACTCACAGCTTCTGTACAGGCCTGTCCCTTCCCTGTGAGGATGTTGGCCCCCGAAGGCAGGCACTGGGCTACCTGTTTTCCCCCGGTCTTCTCCTCTTCCTAGCAGGTGTCACTATATATATATATATAATATATATATATATTTGACTGTTGGAATTTAATTTGAATTTGATCTAATTCAAGTTTACTTATTAAAATTGATCCAATTCAGTTATTCAGAATGAAATACAATAATATCATCATATTGTAATTTAATTTGCTTGACTCATTCAAATATTTGAGTGCTGTAATTACCTGGTCTGTGAAAGCCTGATGCCAGGCCATGAACTGGGGCTTTGAGGTCAGATAGCTACTTGACAGGTCATGTGACACTTGAGAGCTTCATTTGTAAGATCTGGCTCACGGGGCAGTTGTGAGGGTTATGTAAATTATATATAAAGAGCAACTCATGTTAATTATTTCCCTCTTTCATTCCCTATATCTGCTGATGCTAAAATAACCATAAATACACGGAATGGGAGGGTCACACAGCTCTTCCCACTGAGGCTGACCCTTTCCCGAGAGTTTCCAGAGGGACCTTCCCAGGCAGAAGAGAGTCCTTCGTTAATGGCAAAACCAAAATACAGACATAGCGGTGATTTGTTCCAGTTCTTCCAATGAGTGAATCCGGAAAAGCCTTTTAGTACCCTTAGAGGAACAGTATACTATATTGTTTATTAAAATGATATTAATTTAAACATGATCATTAACATTTATTTTAATATGATTAATGTTTGATATTATTGATTGCATTAGTATTAATTATTTGGTATTAATAACTTGATGTTTATTTTAAATGAATTATTTATTTAATATTGTTATTTAATAGTATTAATGTTAATATTATACAGAACAAAGCTTCCTGATCTTTTGTATTCAATAGTGTTGAAGAATTTTGCTGGCATAAACGTCAGTTCCCTTTTCCATCTTGCTTCGTCTTTCTAAAGATATGCGGAATATGAAAAGATGAAAAGTAATTAATGAAGCTTAGTTTATCCCCATCTCATCCCCAATACAACGTTTCTAAGGAGTTTCCCACCACAAGTAAGCCAGATATAACCCTAAGTCCGTATGGTTAGGGATGACCAAATGAGTGGGAAGTTCACAGTCCTCTGGCCAAAATAGTGACATAAACTAGCAGTTTTGGTCATACTTAGTGCCCGTGTGTAGGAGTCCTTCTGGTTCAATATTTTAAGAATTGCAGAAGCAGTTTTGGCTTTGTGTGTCTGAGCATAAGCTCTGAGTGACGATTACCAGGGTTGGCTGGATTCTGGGGGGACTTTTCCACAGCTTGTGTTGTAAATCTGAGGTCAAGGTTTCAGCCCTCAGGTCCACAGGAGAAGTATCAGTTCTGACTCAGGGACCAGGCATAGTAGCCTCTGCTTATCATCGATTTGCTTGGGCTGCTGACTAGACTTCTGAAGTGTCATTAGTTACGAGTTGCTTTGCAAATGAGCCACTCGGTACAAGTGGATTTGCAAACTAGAGGTAGAGAAAGCTAGTAAACGCTACGCTCAGCCAAATTTCAGTCTCCTAAAAGAAAGAGGAAAACTGCGGTTTGTCAAATCCCAGCATCCCACAAGGACTGCCCTCGTCCCGCACGCTTAGAGACTTTCCCACGGTTGCCTTCCGGGACAGTGGAGCGGGGATTCACACATCTCTGCTGCCCTCAGCTCACGCCCGCTCGCTTTTTCTGCCCCGTGTGCTTTGAAATAGTTCAGTGAAGGCGGAAAGCAGAGGAATAATAGAGGTTATGGAAACACCCTCTTGGAAAAATATTTTCTGAAGAACCGAAATAAAATTAGAGACATGTCCTAGCTAATTGGACCCACATTCACCAACTGTTTCTGAGTGTCTAAGCCTCACCCTCCTTCAGAAGCTGGAGGGAATGAGCCTTAGTTATTCCTGGTCACTTTATACATTCAGCTTACTTAATCCTCGCAACTCCAAGGGCAGGTGGTGGTATCTTTGTTTTATCAATAAGAAAACAGTGTTTCAAAAAGTTATGTAACAGGTTCACACGGTGGCAAAGTGGAGATGCTGAGATTTGAACCCAGACCCACGTAGCTCCCAAGCCCTCGTCGCACTCCCAGCCTCCCTACTCTACTGCCTGCACTTTCAAGGTTTAGACTTAAAAGGATTTACAGTTTTGTTTTGTTTTGTTTTTTCCCCAGAAATGCACACAAGCCTTAGAAGCCCATTGTTTCATCAACCACATCATTAAAGAAAACCATTTCCAAATAGGCCCCAAAGAACCAAAAACATCAAGAGACACAGGAGCCGAGCTGGCTTATTTCCCACTTCCTGACTCTTCCTGTCACTTACAGAGCGTTTACCTGTGTCAGACAGTTCTGTGTGCGGTGCACATAACTTGCTCATTGAGTCTGCACTGCAGCACTGGGAGAGAGGTACTGTGATTACCCCCTTTCTACAGAAAAGTTGGCTACTGGCCCAAAGTCTCCCAGCTAATAAGAGGAGGAGCTAGCTGAGCTTTGGACCCAGGCAGTCTGGCTCCAGGGTCTGTGCTTTTCACCACCGTGCCAGACCCCCTTTCCATGATCTCACCAGGCCTGTGATGGGAGATCAGGGCAGGATAACACCACCCAAAGTGTGCTCCCAGAGCCCTGTGCCACGGACGCTGGGTCCAAGGATTAGAAGCATGCCTCCTGGGGAGAGGCAGTATTCTCCCACCCCATTTTATTGAAGCTTTTTTGCTTCATGGAACACCAGCTCACAACCTATGGAGCCAGTGTTCTGTGCCCTGTGCCCTAGTAAGCCTGATTTGGGTGATGATGTAGCACTACAGAACTGGGCTGGAAGCTCTGGAAAAAGCACCACTGATTAGTAACAAGAAAAGGAGCTGTAACTACCTGATAGAAAGCACTGGCTCCAACTTCCTCCTTCCTTCTTGGGTTGCCAGCATCTCTCTGCAAACACGTTCGGTGAGCTTTAGTCTCAACCCCACCAGCTCTCGGTGCTGGATAAGTAAGGCGCTTCATCTGTCTGCCCCTCTTAGCGGCTGCATTTGAAAAACAAGGAGATCAGGCTGGTCGATCTCTAAAGTGTGTCCCAATCCTCTTATTTATGAACCTATTAACCTTTTATTTTTGCTCTGAGAATCCAGACAGAAGAATGTCTACAGATGGCAGGCTAAGGGCACACGTATTTTTCCTTATGAAGAAAAGCAGTGAGTGTTTAGAAATATCTTCATGCAGAGATAATGAGGAACAGTTTGTTTGCTGCCTTTTCTCAGTCTGGGTTTTACCTGATCCAACTGAGAGCTGTGCCCTCCTTTAATATTTAGCATTATTGCCACAAAGCCCCGAGGCTTCTGCAGTGATGCTGAGGGTGGGAGACACTCACATCCAGTCTCTTTGAACGAGTGGCAATGACATGGTCCAGCGGTGGTGGTGCTGCGTGGCTTGGGATCTCCCTGCCCGGGTTCAGCTTTTTGTCATGAAATGAACTGTTGCTACTAAATAACTATTGTTGGGTTTTTTTTAAACAGGCGCCTGAATAAAGTTGTTTGGCAAGCATTATCTCAAGAGGAAAAAAAAAAGTAAGCCAGTTTCTTCTCACTTGTTAAAAATTTTTAAAATTTTGGTGAAATTCACATAACCTACAATTAACAGTTTTTAAATGTACAATTCAGTGGTATTTAAGTTATTCAAAATGTTGTGCAAACCACCACCTCCCTCTAGTTTCAAACTTTTTTATCACCTCAGAAATCACCTTGTACCCATTAAGTAATCCTTCCCCATTCGTCTCTCCCCCTCTGGTAACCACCAATCTGCTTTCTGTCTCTGTGAATCTGCATATTCTGGGTATATCATATGAAAGGAATCACATATCATGTGACCTTTTGTGTCTGGCTTCTTTTACTTAGTTAATGTAAAACTTTAATGTTTTCAAGGTGCCTCCAAGTTGAAAGCATATGTAGTATTTCCTTCCTTGTTATGCCTGAGTAATGATCCATTGTATGTATATACCACAGTTTGTTTATCCATTCTCCCATTGATGAATATTTGGGTTGTGTCTACTTTGGGGCTTTTATGAACAATGCTGCAAAATACGTAGAAGTTTCTGTGTGGACATGTGTTCTCATTTCTCTTGAGTACATACCTAGCCGTGGATATTCTGGGTCACAGAGTAATTCTGTGTTTAACTTTTTGAGGAACCGCCAAACTTCTCATTTACTTTCCACAACTGCATCTTTTTACATTCCCACCTCATACATACAGCAATGTATGAGGGTTCTTGTTTCTCCACATTGTTGCCGACACTTGTTATTTTTCTTGTGTTTAGAAACTGAAGTCGGGCTTCCCTGGTGGCGCAGTGGTTAAGAAACCGCCTGCCAATGCAGGGAACATGGGTTTGAGCCCTGGTCCAGGAAGATCCCCTTAGCGGAGCAGCTAAGCCTGTGCGCTACAACTACTGAGCCTGTGCTCTACAGCCCGTGAGCCACAACTACTGAGCCCATATGCCACAACTACTGAAGCCCACGCACCTAGAGCCCATGCTCCACAATAAGAGAAGCCACTGTAATGAGAAGCCCATGCACCGCAACCAAGAGTAGCCCCCGCTCACCACAACTAAAGAAAGCCTGCGTGCAGCAACGAAGCCCCAATGCAGCCAATAAATAAATAAATAAATTTATATAAATAAATAATAATGTTTTGCTAGTAATATGGTGAGGCTATTTAGTTCTATATTCATAAGCAGAAATAATCGTGTAGTTTTCTTTTCTTTAGCATCTTTGTCTGGCATTGGTATCAGATGAATCTTGTCCTCATATAATGTATTTGGAAGTGACTCCTCTCTTTTGTTTTTTTGGGATTGAATAGGATTGATGTTAATTGATCTTTTTATGTTTGGTAGAATTCATCAGTGAGGCCTTTTGGTCCTGGACTTTTCTTTGTTGGGGGATTTTTGATTGCTGATTCAATGTCTTTATTATAGGCTGTTGAGACTGTCTATTTTGTGTGAAGTCAGTTTTGGTAATTTGTGTGTTTCTAGGAATTTGTCCGTTTGTATAGATTATCTAATTTGAAAACCTACAGTTGTTCATATTATTCTCTATAATCCTTTTAATTTTTGTAAGATCAATAGTAATGTCCTTGCTTTTGTTTCTGATTTTAGTAGTTCTGTCTTTTCTCCTTTCAGTCAGCCTAGCTAAAGCTTTGCCAATTTTGTTGATATTGTCAAAAACCAACTTTTCATTTTGTTGATTCTGTTATTTTTCTATTCTCTCTTTTGTTTATCTCTGCTCTAATCTTTAATATTTCCTTCCTTCTGCTGGCTTTGGGTTTAGTTTTCTCTTCTTTTTCTTGTTCCTTAAGGTGTACACCTTGGTTGTTGATTTGAGATCTTTCTTTTTACTAAACATTTACAGCCAGAAATTTCCCTCTGACCATTGACTTTGCTGCATCCCATGTGTTTTTATATGTTGTGTTTTCATTTTTATTTATCTCAACGTATTTTCTAATTTCCAATTTCTAATAGTGATTTCTTCTTTGACCCATTGGTTGTTTAAGAGTGTGGTGTATATTTATACGTATATACTTCCAGTTTTCCAGTTTTATCTCTGTTTTTATTTCTAGCTTCATTCCACTGTTCTGGAAAAGGTACTCTATATGATTTGATCTTTAAAATATTTTGAGAATTGCCTTATGACCTAACATATGGTCTATCCTGGAGAATGTTGCATGTGCATTTAAGAATACTTATTTTACTGTTGTTGTGTGAGGTGTTCTATATATAAGTCTAGTTGTTTTATAGTGTTTTCTAGTCCTCTGTTTTCTTTGTGATCTTCTGTCTGGTTGTTCTATTATTGAAAGTGGGATATTGAAGTCTCCTTTTTGTACAACTGTCTATATCTTCCTTCGATTTTGTCAATGTTTGCTTCATATACTTTTGGGCTCTGTTGATAGATGCATATGTATTTACAGTTGTTATGTCTTCTTGATGATTTGACATTTTTATTAATATAAATAATGTCCTTCTTTTTCTCTTGTAAAAGTGTATGACTTAAAATCTATTTTATCTGATATTAGTATAATCATTCCAACTCTCTTTTGGTTATTATTTGCATGGAATATCTTTTTTCATTTTATCACGTTCAACCTATTTGTGTCTTTAAGTCTAAAGTGGGTCTCTTTATAGAAGCATATAGTTGGATCATGGTTTTTTTAATCCATTCTGCCTATCTCTGTCCTTTAACTGGTGAGTTTAATCCATTTACATTTACAGTAACTACTGATAATGAAGGACTTAATTCTGTCATTGTGCTGTTTGTTTTGTATATGTCTTTGTTTCTCAATTGTTTCTCAATTTGTTTCTCAATTTGTTTCTCAAATGAATTGTTTCTCAATTTGTTTGTTTCTCAAATGAATTGTTTCTCAATTCCTCCAATATCGCCTTCTTTTGTATTTGATTTTTTTCCTAATGTATCATTGTGATCCCTCTTCATTTCCTTTTTTGCATAGTTTTTCATTATTTTCTTACTGATTACATGGAGATTACAGTTAACATCCTAAATTTATAACAAAGTAGTTTGAATTGATATCAACTTATTTCCGATAGTGTACATTATCTCTGTCTCTGTCCACCTCCATCCCCTCTTTATATTGTTATTGTCACAAATTACATCTTTTACATTATGTGTCCGTTAACATAGCTTTATAATCATTGTTTTATGCATTTGTCTTTTAAATAATATAGGAAACAAAAGAGGAGTTACATACCAAAAATATAAGAATATTAGCTTTTATATTTACATATGTAGTCATCTTTGCTAGTCATCTTTATTTCTTCATATGGCCAGTGTAACTTGTCTTCCAGTGTCCTTTTATTTCATCCTGAAGAGCTCTCTTTAGCATTTCCTGTATGGGGAAGCCCTACTAGCAACAAACACCCTTAGCTTTTGTTATGTGTTAACAAATGTATTAATTTCTCCTTCATTTGTGAAGGATAGTTTTACCAGATATAGAATCCTTGCTTGATAGTGTTTTCCTCTCATCATTCTAAATATACCATATCAATGGGACATCTCTGGTGGTCCAGTGGTTAAGACTCCACACTTCCAATGCAGGGGGCTTGGGTTCGATCCCTGTTCAGGGAACTAAGATCCCACATGCCATGCAGCATGGCTTAAATAAATAAACAAACAAACAAACCCTATCACTGCCTTCTGGACTTAATGGTTTCTCATAAGAAATCAGCTGTTGATCTTATTGAGGATTTCTTGTTCATGAGCCACTTTTGTTCCTTTCAAGATTCTCTGTCTTTGTCTTTCAACAGTTTAATTATAGTATAGTGTCTTTGAGTGTATTCTGCTTTTCATTCATTGTGCCTCTTGGATCATGTAGATGTATGTCTTCCATCAAATTTGGAGAGTTTTTGGCCATTATTTCATTTTTGCCAAATATTTTCACCCTTTTCTCTCTCATTTCCTTTTGGCACTCTCATAATGCATATGTTGTTAAGCTTGATAGAGTCCCATATGTCCTTTAGACTCTTCTTCATTCTTGTATTCTTTCTACTCCAGACACTATGTAATCTCATTTGATCTATCTGCAAGTTTGCTGATTCTTTCTCCTGCCTGCTCAAATCTACTGTTAAAACCCTCTAATGAATTTTTCATTTCACCTATAGTACTTTTCAGCTCTAGAATTTCTATTTGGTTCATTTTGATAATTTCTCTTTATTGATATTGTCTAGTTGCTCATATATCATTCTCAGGGTTTCATTTAGTTCTTTGTCCATGATTCCCTTCACCTCTTTGAGCATATTTAAGACAGTTATTTTAAAGTCTTTCTCTACCAAATCCAGTGTCTGGACTTCATCTGTCAGTTTCTTTTTTTCCATGTGAATGGGTTATATACTTCCATGTTTCTTTGTGTTCTTTGTAATTTTTTATTGAGAACAGAACATTTTGGACATTGTAACGTAGTAACTCTGGAAATTAGATTCTCTACCCTCCCCAGAAATTTCTGTTGTTGCCTGATGAAGGCTGCACTTGTCTGTTTAGTGTCTTTCCACACTGTTTTTGCAAAGACTATATTCCTTGTCATGTGTGTTCACTGAAGTATTGTTTCATCTGTGTGGTCAGCCAGTGACCTGACAGAGATTTCCCTAAATGCCAGCCTCTCTCTTCATCAAGCATTCCCCTGGATACTGTAAGTATTCAACTAGATTCCAGAGTTTCAAAATAGCTAATTCTATCAATAGTTGTTTTGGTGAAAAGACAAATTCCTTGATTTCTCTACTCCACCACCTTTCATGACATCACTTCCCTCCTCACTATCTAAAGCAAGGTTTGAGTAAGTTATGAGGCCTTTATTATATTGAGATAGTTTCCTTCTATTCCTAGTTTGTTGAGTGTTTGACTTTTTAATCATGAAAGAGTGTTGAAGTTTGTCATGATTTTGCTGTATCAGTTGAGATGATCAAGTGGTTTTTTTCCTTCATTCTGTTACTGTGATGTATTATATGGATTCATTTTTGTATGTTGCATTCCAGGAATAAAATCTCACTCTTCATGGTGTTTAATCCTTTCATAATATGCTGTTGAATTTGGTTTGCTGGTATTGTGTTGAGGATTTTTGAATCAATGTTCACAAGGAATATTGGGCTGTAGTTTTCTTGTAGTATCTTTGTCTGGCTTTGGTATCAGGGTAATGCTGGCATCATAGAATGAGTTTCAAAATGTTCCCTGCTCTTAAATATTTGGAAGTATTTGAAGAGGATTGGTGTTAAATCTTCTTTGAATGTGTGGTAGCACTCTCCATGGAAGCTACATAGTGCTGAGCTCAAGCTTGTTGGAAATTATTTGCTTACTGATTCAGTCTCCTTACTAGTTATAGGTCTGTTCAGATTTTTTATTTCTTCCTGATTCAGTCTTAGTTGGTTATAATTTTATAGGAATTTATCCATTTCATCTAGGTTATCCATTTTGTTGGTGTATAATGGATCATAGTAGTCTTTTATGATCCTTTTTATTTCTGTGACAACAGTTGTAATGTTCGCTCTTTCCTTTCTGATTCTAGTTATTTGAATCTTCTCTTTTTTCCTCTTAATCTAGCTAATAAGCATTTGTCAGTTTTTTTGTTCTTTCCAGAATCTAACTCTTAGTTTCATAGATTTTTTTCCTATTGTTTATCTATGCTCCATTTCACTTACTTCTGCTCTAATCTTTATTTCCTTCTTTCTGCTAACTTGGGTTTAGTTTATTCTCCATTTTCCCAGTTCCTTTAGGTGTAAAGTTAAGTTGTTGATTTGAGATTTTTCCTCTTTTTTAATGTAAATATTTAGCACTATAAATTTCCCTCTTATGACTGCTTTTGCTATATCTTAGACATTCTGATATGTTGTATTTTTATTTTAAAATATCCCAAGATATTTTGTAATCTCCCTTAAGATTTCTTCTTGTTTAAGAGTGAGCTGTTCAATTTCCACATATTTGTGTATTTTCCAGTTTTCCTTCTGCTACTGATTTCTAGTTTTATTCCATTGTTATTGGAGATTATATGATTTAATCTTAAAAACTTTTAATACTTGTGTTCTTACATGTGGTTTATCCTGGAGAGAATGTTCCATGTGCACTTAAGAAGAATATGTATTCTGCTGTTGGCTGGTGATGTGTTCTGTATATATCTGTTAGGTCTAATTAATCTATAGTGTTTTTCAAGTCCTCTGTTTCTTTACTGGTCTTCTGTTTGGTGGTTCTATCCGTTATTGAAAATGGAAATTGAAATCTCCTCCTTTTATACTGTTTCTTTCTATTTCTCCCTTCAGTTCTGTTAATGTTTGCTTCTATATTTGGGAGCTCTGAAATTAGGTGCATATATATTTATGATTGTCAAATCTTCCTGGTGGATAGACCCTTTTACCATTGTATAATGTCCTTCTTTGTCCTTGTAACAATTTATGACTTAAAATAGTCATAATTTGCTAATTTATTTCTTCTGATTGATGAAGTGTGCTTTTGAAGCTCTCTAGTGAATTCTTCAGTTATTGTATTCTTTTTCTATATATGTCTTTACTGGAGTGTAATTGCTTTACAGTGTTGTGTTAGTTTCTGCTGTGCAGAAAAGTGAATCAGCTGTATGTATACATATATCCCCATACCCCCTCTTGAGCCTCCCTCCCACTCTCCCTATCCAACCCCATTAGGTCATCACAAAGTACCAAGCAGATCTCCCTGTGCAATGCAGCAGCTTCCCACCAGCCATCCGTTTTGCTCAGTTATTGTATTCTTCAGATCCGGAATCTCTGTTAGGTTCTTTCTATAGTCTCTATATCTGTTGATACTCTCATTTTGTTCATGCATCATTTTCCTGATTTCTTTAGTTGTCTGTATCTCCGTGAGCTCACTGAGCATTTTTAAGACAGTTATTTTCAATTGTTTGTCAGGTAATTCATAGATCTCCTTTCTTTCGGGTAGATTTCTGGAGATTATTTTGTTCCTTGGATTGGGCCATCTTTCTCTGTTTCTTTGTGTGCCTCAGTATCTTTAGGCAATATTTGGGCATTTGATAAAACAAACACTTCTCCCAGTCCTTACAGATGGCTTCTTACAGGGGAAGACCTTCACCAATCATTCTGGCTAGAGATTCTGGGACCCTCTCACACCTTTTCTGGGGATAGGTCTTCTCTAGGCTTGTGCACGTCATTTCCCAGTTGAAGAGGTTTTGCCCCTGTTTTTTTCTCAGGAACCCGTAATCTCTTGCTCTCCCTGGTGTCTGTCTTTAGTACAGCAGTATCGCTGGCGCTGTAACCACCCATGAAATTGGCGTTTGTTCGCAGCTGCCCCAACCTGGCATCCAAAGTATACTGCCATTTTTATCAACATTCTGAGTCAAGTGAGACAGAAGCCAGTCTCTCAGGCAGCCCCAGAAAAGACCAAAATGTTGGATACATGTTGAATAGGAGTTTTCTCCCAGTTGCTCTGCAGTGTGCCAGGGAAGGGGAGGGGCTTGGCCAGACCAAATGCAACACATTTTCCTACTCGCTTCAATGCCTACTCTTCTTGGCTTTGTGCTCCTGGAGGGCAGGTACATTTTAACTGGTTTCTCACAAAGGCAGTTTGGTCTTTATATGGTTAGTCAGCGTCTTTGTGGGGGAATGAGGGCCTGGGGTTTCTCATTTCACCACTTTGCTGACATCACACCAATTTAGATTTTTTAATAAGAATTTTTGCTGCCTTCTGTTGACAAGTTTGTTTGTGGATTGAGTCCTGTGAATGTACTGGTTTAACAGTGTGCTCTTCCAACACCCGACATCTTAAAAAATGCCATGACATTTTCAACAATAAGAGAATGACAGTTATGAAATGTTTTTCCTCCCCCATGTCCCTCAATCAGTCAATCTCTGTACCCTCTTCCATGAGTATCTGACTCAGAAGTACTGGGACTGGAAACAGAATCTAGGACTTGGGACCTCCACACCCCACTGGGTTCCCCTGGAATCACACAGCTTGTTCATCAGCTGATAGAAAGTCTGGCTTCTGTTCTTTGTGTACCAAAACAGTGAAGCCAGAAAGTTTAGGCCTATTTAGGCTTACAAGAGGAGAGAAGATAAACATAGCTAAAATGAGCTAATAGGAGAATTACTGCACTGAGACAAATATTTGAGTTTAGTGTTTGCTTTGTTTTCGAGAGTCACTGCTAGGCATAGTTGTGTGAAATGTCTTTGAAACTCACTGTTGGTTCTGCCAAATGTTAGACCTAGGGAGAAAGGAATGGGTTCCAAATACGCTGAAAACATTGTTGAAAAAATAACTTATGTGTATCAAACTTCTGTAAAATCAGATCATCAAATTAGGTAATGGGGAAAAGTGCCTACGGTGACTCGGAGATGATTGTTTCTGACTTGCATAAACTACCAAAGCCCTGACGGGCCAGAAGGCATGGCTGTGATTCTGTCAACTGACACCTGACATCTGCTCTGACAGATGTTTCTCAGGGGAGGGTTTACAGAAAAAACATCTTTCCATATGTTTTCTACTATGATCACTTTATGTTTCTCTTTCTTCTTCTTTTTTTAGGTTAGGTGCAAACAAACCAATGCGTTACTTAGAAAACAAGGCAGCTTTAAACAAGGCATTAGAACGGTTGAATTGGCCCATTTCATTGAAGGAGCTGTCAGTGCTGGAGAATGAAATCCTAGCTGGGAAAATGTATGTGCAGCAGGCCATGGAGCTCCAGGAGGCTGCCAAGAAGGAGAATCATGTGAGCAGGGCCCTTGAAGAGGTGTGTACCGTGGAGGTGTCTGTATTCCCTCCCTCCCTCCTATCCCAAGCCCTTGCCATTCCTGTGCTGGCCTCCCCTCTCTCCCACCTCCCACTGCACTGATTTCTAAGAGTTACAGCCAACCCACTTAAGGTCTCAGGACTTCTTTCAACAGAAAGGAAATGCCATTTGATTTTACTCTGGCCTTATTTTTTAAACAATACGTGTTTTAATTGAAAAATAAATCTAAACAGAAGTATCGTGTAGTGATTAAAAGCCTGGACTTTGATATGAGCTGGACCAAAGGACTTTGATATGAGCCAGACCAAAGTCCAGCCTCAGATCTACCACCTAATCCCTGTGTGATCTTGGCCAGTGACTCTGTCTCTCTAAACCTTAGGGTTTTTTTTTAAATCTGTAAAATAAGAGTGTTACTAGTATCTGCCTCACAGGCTTGTTACGGAAGCAAAATGAGCATTTAAAGTACTTAGTATTGAAAGCTCCCCCCATAAGTGTTTGCAATTATTATTACTAGTAAAACAGACGTTCTACAAGGAAAATTTATTTTCTGGCAGCCATATTATTTATTACCACTTTGTATCATTTACTTTTAATTGTTTTTCTTCCTTGAATAAATTTTACACAGAATTGCAGTTAGAGTATCCATAATCATTTTATGGTCTGCTTTTCAACGTCTCATATATTTTCTCGGTGTTTTTGCTGAATCATCAGACAGATATTTTTTGTGGTTACATAATATTCCATGGTATGTAAATGCCCTGATTTGTTTAACTCTTCACTGGATGTTGGACATTTGAGGGTTTTTTCCAATTTTCTTCTCTTTCACATCATGTTTTAATGCTTCTATGGTGCATATAGTTGAACTATTTTGCTAGGATAAATTCTTAGGTGTGGGATTCTTGGACCAAAGGACATGAACATTTGGGGGCTCTAAATACTTGCTGCCTGTGTAATATCCTCTTTCTGACTATAGTAGGGTGTGTGTAAACCTGGAACAGTTCATCCAGAATCTTACTGAGTTCTATATAATTTTAATATATTTACCATATGATAGTCTAAAAGATATATCCAAGGAACTGACCTTTGAGATTCATCTTTTTTGATTTCAGTCTTTGCTAAGCGATACCAGCTTTGCCTGGTTTTAAATTCTGTATTTGCTGTTCTAGATTCTTGTGTTTTGTTTGTTTATTTTTATTTAAATTTATTTTTCCCCTGCAAATGGCTTTTTTTCCTTCAGTGTAGAAAGCGATTTCTTTTGTGCAGAGTGCAAAAGTTTTATCATATCTTTATTTATATTTTTGTTTTTATTTATTTATATATATTGGGGGGGGTCGTTTTTATTCAAAGTGACCTCCTCAAAGAGTTGTTCAGTCTTTCCTTGGAAGGCACCATCTGATGACCCCAAACATGTGGCTGTCTATTGGCCTTGCTCACGTAGATGCCCTGTAAACACCAAGAATCAAGAAGACTGAATTCAAATGAAGTAAATCCCTCTCCCTGGAAATCTGCTCTTCTTTTCCTCACGCTTCTTCCTCTCTGTTCTTTCATTTATTCATTGAAATATGTATGAGTTCCTATGAGGTACCAGCCCTATTCTAGGCACTAGAGGTACCTAAACACACAGACCAGGTCCCACTCTTATTCTAGTTGAGGTGAACAGATAGGTTCTAAATGATGGACTTTCGCATGTTGAGCTCTGGTGACATTACTGCCTAACAGCAGAATTTGCAAGCATTATTCTTTTATCTATACTTTATATTAAATGTTAAAGTGGGAAGTGTTGCTAATGAAGTGAAAAGAAGCCTCTTGTGTTTCAGAGCGTAGTGTAGTCTCCTGAATTTGGGCATCAAAAGCTCTTTGTTCATGGGATGTGAATTAATTGCTCTATTTCTTTATTCCCTTGTCCACAGAGTGGGAATTAAAATAATTTCCACAATTTCTTCATCCAGAAACATCTGTTCTCTCCCTACCATGGATCAGATTCTGTCCTTGGCACAGGTGGTCTCAGCCTGCCACATTCTTGTCTCTTTCCTTGGGGCCTCCCAAGGTGATACTATACATTGGACACAAAATAGGGGTTTGTTAACAGCAATGGAGACATGGATCCAGCCTAGTGGAGGAGACATACTGGCATAGAACATAACCTATGTGAGAGCTGAGATCTTGTCTGGCCTTACTTGTAGCTGTATCCATAGCTACATGCACTGAGAATGATGCCTGGCACACAGTGGACACGCAAAAACATTTATTGAAGGAATGAAACCCAGATCCTTATAGCAGAGTATTATAAACATGACAACAGAGGCATAGCCGTAGAACAACTGGAAGATGGGAAAAAGCGAACAATTCTGGCTGAGGCATTGAGGAAGTCTTCATGGAAGGGATGATTGAATGTGGTCTGGAAGGATGTGTAGGAATTTCAGGGGGGGAGTGTGAGAAATGTTCTGAGTGAGAGAAACTGTTTGTGCAAGGCAGGAAGGTGGAAAGAACATGGCATGTTCACCAGGGGCGTGGCAGGAGACAAGACGGGAAAGGGAAGATGGCCCCAGAATACAAGGAACTTGGAAATCTCTCCTAGGATCAGGAACCAAGCCTGTAGGAAATGGGTACCAGCGAGGGATTTTCAGCAAGTGGAGGACATGAGCAGATTTGTGTCTTGGAAAGATTTTTTTGGCAGCGAGATGAGGCTCAACATAGGGATGAAAGACCAAAACCAGGTGCAGACTCCACTGAGAGCTGTTGAGTCCCTGAGTCAAGCCGGTACAGTGGGGAGGGAATGGTGAAAGAGATACCAGTTGGTGGAAAGTGAGCGTGTGGGGTGAGCCAGAGGGCAGCGTTGAGGATACCCACAACCTTCCCGTCTTGGACAACTGGGAGACAGAGGCACGGTTAGCCACCACATCCGTGCCACCTCTGCTCCGCAGAGAGACAGCCCCTCTAAACACCCTGTCATTCTCTAACCCCTTCCCACATTTTTGTTTTCTTCACAGCACGTTTCACCACCTGACATTACGTATGTATTTGTTCATCATCTGTCTCCTCCGCTGGAATGAGGGTGGCACTTGGTCCGTTGTGTTCTGGGTATTCCTAGTGTTGCTGCAGTATCGCTTGGCACCTTGTAGGCACTCCCAGGTATTCGAATGAATGCATGAATGAAAGAACAAGAGGAAGAGGTACCATGGGAGGCAGAGCGGATTTTCAGGGAAAGGTAACTCACTTTAGGTCCTCTTGATTCTTAGATGTCCACAGGGCATCCCGGCGAGAAAAGCCGATAGGCAGCCATGTGTTTGGAGCTTAGGAGAGAAGTCCATGTTACAGAGATAGATTTGGAGGTCATTTGAGGTGCTGAGAAAGGAAGAGGAGACTGTGGAAAGGGCCAAGACAGGAAAGCTAGAGGAGCAGAAGGCCCAGGGTAGAGAGCTATGATGTCAGAGCCTGAGGAGGATAGATGGCAAGAGCCCTGGGTCTGGAGTCAGAGAGACCTGAATGCAAGTCTCAGTACTTCCAGATGTGGACCTTCCTTAGGCACTCTAAGCCTAGATGCCTCATCCTTAAATTAGAAAAATCATAGTAGCCACCTGCAAGCTGGTTGTGAGACAACGCACATAATATGCTCAGTACGGTGTGCCACGCTAAATGCTCAACAGGAAATGCCCTCAACGCACCTTGCCCGTCATTGCTATTTCCGTTGTTAAAATATTACTGAGGAGTTTGGAGAGTCATACAGGATGATGTCTGAAAACCATTTGATTTTCAAGAGGGAGATCATTAGTGATCTTAGCCAGAACAACTTCGGTGGCATTTTGGGAGTGGAAGCCAGTGTGCAGAGGATGGAGAAGTAGAGAGCAGTGGAGAAAGTAAATACAGGAAGTGCACTTTTTGTTCAAGATCTTCCTAGAAAGCAAAGGAGAAAAAATGGAGGGAACTTGATGTGGGAGCCAGAGTGAGGAAGGCATTGAGTTTGTGTGATGGTATTGATGGGTCCACTGCTGCCCCCTTTCTTGGTCAGGGGCTAAGGCTGTCCTTTCACTGCCCTGTCCCTACATAGGGTGACCAAAGCCCCCACTGTCAGTTCAGGAAAGCACCCATGTGCCCAGGACAATAGTCCGTAGGTAATGAATGGGCGGGGAGGGGTCCATGGTTGGCAGCTCATCTACAGAGTTCTTTCCACTCTCAACATGGCCCTCTGCAATGGAAGATTTTCTGTATTATTTTCTTTAAACGGTACTTCTCCTCACCATGTGTGATGTATTGTGTGGTATTTTTATTCCATTTTTATTGTGCTCTGTTGAGTTGATTTCATGACCTGCTAACAAGTCTCATCCTTCAGCGTGAAAAATGGTTCAGACCAAAGCTCAAGATTGCCAGGCCTTTTGAGATCCTGCGGTGAAAATCCATCACAGATGCAAGTCATTTTTATTGACTCATATTAAAAAAGTCTCACTTTAAATGTTTTTAGCAGAGGCCAAAGATTTTGATCAATGACTGTAATTTGGAGAGGAAGAAACCTGTTTTTCATTAAGACCCCCTAAAGTTTATTGATAAGAAGTAACAAAAGGTGATCAAAGTTGGTCGGAATGGGATGCCCAATCAGAAATGCCCACGTGTGTTCAGAAGGGAGTGGTCACTGTTTGATCCACTCCAGAATATGTTACGGAGTCCGGAGGTCTGTGGCTCTCTGATTCTTTCCCGTACAGTACGCTGGCACCCAAAGTAGCTGCCATATTGGTTCCTGAGTTTGGGACAGCTTCATGGTTTTTCTGTTGGTGAGGATCAGAGGTGGGGAGAAGTGACTATACATGCCAGTGTCTGGCTAGAATGCGCCCTGCTCTTTCCACTCAGGCTTTCACTGGCAGTCCCTTGCTGGCCCCAGGATCAGACGTAGGGCAAGAATCATTATCCCACCTGCTCTGCCCAGCACCTTATACTGGACACATTCCATGATTAATTGTCCCTCCCTATTTCTGTAATCCACTAGTTTTGTGGCATCCCTGGAGACAGGTGCTTGGCTTACTGACTACATAATGAAAGATCTTAATTCTGAAATTGTATATTCCACTTGAAAGCTCCCTTCACCCTTCTTGTTGCCGTGATTGCAGAGTCCAACGTCATTGGCCCCTCCTGAGCCCTTGGAGCTGCAGTATGGTGGAAATCACCAAGGGCATCTGAGTTGTAATTAACCTTCCCAAGTTTTCTCTGGGAGCCTGGTCTAGGACAGCTCCAGCTATGTTGTCCTGCAGCATTTTCTTAGTAAATAAGGATTGTTCTCCAGAACAAATCCCACAGAATCCAGACCCAGAAAGATCCAACGGGCTTTCTGCACCCAACCTTGGCTGCCTTGAAAAACTCGGAGGCAGAAAATCTTGTTAAATTCTAAGTAGCTCTAAACAACCCTAATAGAGGCCTCGGAAATGTACTTACACAGCTGGCTGCACGTGGTTACTTTTCCAAGTTGAGACTGGCAAGGAATGTGGAGTCTCTAGCTTTGAAGAATGACTAATTGAGTGGTCCACTCCATGGAAGACTGTCCAGGAGAGAGTGTTCGGAAAATGCACAGCAGGAGGGAGGATATGGGTGAGGCTGGGTGAGATGGGAATGGGAGAATGAAGGGACGAAAAGAGACCACTTGGATTTGAAAACATTATATTGGGTTGTCACTTTGACACTACACAGAACATTAGTTGGGGAGACTTAGAGAGAAATTTCTTTGAGTTATATATAAAATGAAGTCAGAATAAGTAGCGTCATTTGTTATATCTGCTCCCAAATAATAATTGGACTAGTTGTCATTCTTGCATTGTAACCCATTCTTTTGCAGCTCTCATTATTCCCTGCTTTAAGGGGAGAACGGAGGCATCACACCTTAACCCTTTATGACTAGCCAGCCTTTCTCATTCCACAAGTAAAACCTTTAGTCTCTTCTGCTGATACTTGGGTCTGGTAGGAGGACTGACTCCTTAGTGACAGTGGCCCAGAAGATCCCCTGGTGCAAGGGTGGGGAATTAGCAGGTGTGGGTTGTGCATCAGTGATGCCATCACACAAAGAATGACACGTGCACATTCAGGCCAGTGCCTTGGTGATACATTAACATATGGAAACCAGACCCCCGATGGGTTCCTGAGAGATAATGGTAGGACATGTGGCCAGGGTGGGACTGAAATCCCAGAGAGAGTGAGGTGCCTGGATGGGATGGGCGAGGATGCCAAAGAGAAGATGCTGCCGTGTCGTGATCATGCCCGGGTTAGCTGGGGATTTAAGGAGAGGATCCTACTCAGGAAGACCAGCCACTGCAGGAAATTCACAGAAGGGAAGAAAAACTCCCACCAACTCTAAATAGTATCCAGAAAGGTTTCTGTCTCGTATCCTGATGTTTAGGAGTGGGAAGGAGGGTATCAGCTCCAGGGACAAAAATCACTGCCAGATTGTCTCTTCATTCTAAAGCTGAAGACAGCCATCCTGGCTGGAGATTTCAGCTGGGTGGACCCTAGCACTCTTTTGCCACAAGGCTCATCTTTTTTCATTGGCATAAATTCTACCCTAAACAGGTTTGGGGATGGTCATTGACCTCCCAGTCTGAAGGAGGAGAACCAACTGTGGAGGGCTTATCAGGAGGGTCCAGGCAGGGAACAGAATCCCATTCAGTCACTTCAAGTGAAGAAACATTAATGAAGGGACTATTTGCAGAGGCGGAGGCAGGTCTAAGGCAGCCAAAAGGGGATTTCACCCCAGCACTGGCAATAGCAGGAAGTTGTCACCACCCCCAGACTTGAAGGGTGGAGGGAAATAGTGCTACTGGAGCCTGTAAGAGCGAAGGCCACTAGCCAGAGTAGGGGGTATTCCTAGAGAGACAAAGGGCACGGAGGGAGCCCAGAGCCAATACCCCTGTCTTCCTCCCTCTGCTGCCCTCCGACCTCTTGCCTCCCATTGGCTCAGCCTATTGGAAAGTCAGCCAACAAGAGAAATTGGGTCATGTTGTCCTTGGGGGTCAGCCTCCTGGGGCATGGAGCAGTGCAGGGAATGGACCTGGGGGGCAGGTAGATGGCCCAGAGTAACCAGCACAGAAATCTCTTGAAAAGTTTTCTTAAAGGCTCAGCATTTCTTTTTATGCCGTCACCTCGTGTGAGGTATCTGTATACAGCCACAGCAGGCAGCTGGAGGTGGTCCACGCTCCAGGCAATGACACAGGAGTGGCTCCAGTGTATGGCTGTGGTGCATCTCTGGAGTAGCTGCCTGTAGATAACCGTGTCAGCAACATCCGAATTGCAGGCCACAGCGCTGTTAATTTTCAGGTTTAAATACTTAAAACATTTCAAGTTTTTCTCTCTTTGATTCTTCCCTAAAAGAGCAACAAGGGAGTGTTCCCTGAGAAGATGTTACAAGTGTGCTCTTCAAGCTAGGGAAATCGTTCGATTCAGCATCTAATGCATATTTATTAGGTTCCTTTGCTACTACCAAAAAAAAAAAAAAAAAACCACCCAAAATAAGTTCAGCCTCCCACAAAAGCCCTTTGAGTTGCTATTGACTGAGATTTGACTGGAGATTTTACTGTCAGGGTGGTTAAGTCTTCTCCCTTGCTCAGTGCTGGGGACCGGTCTGGGGCCTGTCTGGTAGTTCAGGGCATCATCCTGTAATTGTTTCCTGTGCTTCCTAGGCAACCCCTCACACAGCACAGGAACCACATCGGGAAGAGGGGAAGGCCAAGCAGCACACCAGTCCTGATCTGCTCAGGAAGCAGCCCCCGGAGAGGGGAAGTGGAAACCCGCACAGAAGTTCTGGGGACACGTGTTGCTCACGCTGTGTTTCCTAAAGTTATGATGTTCCCTGAGGTGGAGGGGAAACAGCTCTGAAAAAGCACGTCCCTGTGCCGCTTTGGATTTTAAAGCGCAGCTAAGCGCCTGAGGCTTCTGAAAGGGGACGATAATTCTCTCTGCACGTCCTCCTGGCCGCAGCTTCCGCCTTAATTAAGCCTTGGGCTCACGCACGGTGTCCTCAGGGTCCCCGGGAGCCCAGCGCTGACCTGCTATGCTTGTGAGAGGTCTTGCAAGGAGTCTTAGCTTCCTCTTCAGACCGGAGGGGCTGAGGCAGGAAATTCCACCTAGAGCTTCACTTCTTTAGCCTTATGGTTTGACTCCTGTTAAAAGGCAAATAGCCTAGGAAGGAAAGCGCTCCAAGTCCTTTCAATTCTTTACCATGGGTCGGTCACTCCGCTGCCTAGAGGGGCTGGGCAGGAGTTTGCCATCCCTGATTTATGTTTTCCTGTAAGGTCTTTTTCTCATTTTCTCTCCAGAACCCATTTCCAAAAGGGATGCAGACCCTGGATACTCTCGTGGTGGAGAAACCCCTCTAAATCTAAGTGAAGGGAGAGATAGTGAATGTCAGAAAATGCTCCAGGCTGGCCTTGTCCTCCTTACCAAGGTTTTAAAAAGAATTGAATTATTCAGAGACAGTTTGCAAGTATTCTGGTCTTATAATTAGGTATCCTAGCGAGAGGAAAGGTCAGAACACGCCTGACACTACGTGTATTATCTTGTTTAGCACAGTCACAGACTTTACTTGGCTTTAAGGACAAAACATGGACAGACAAGCCATTGGAACTGCCGCTAGTACAGTTTGGGGATTGGGTCCAGCAGAGTTCAGTGATTTGGGGCAGGAAAAAATATAGTGGTTTTACAACAAGATTTTGAGCCGAAGAGCAGTTCTAGTTACATCATGGAAGTGCATTCTGTACCTGATGTGAAAACATGTTGTTTGTTAAACGGAAAATTCTAAAGCATCAAACATTTAGTAACTTTACTCCACCAATGCAAACCTGAGAGCATGACCTTGAAACTAAGTAATGAAATGAAAGGAGGGTAGACCATGTTGGATCCTGATCTGCACCACCTGATAATTGGATCTGGCAAAGAAGTGAATTGGATTCTCTGAATTTTGGAGACAAGGCAAAATCAAATTATCCAGTGGACAGCATCCCTAACTGCCAGCATCATTGCCTATCTGACTTCCTCACTGAAACTGGCACGCAGTTACTCCCAGGCACTTGAACCTAGAGATGGGTCGGCTTATTTATTTAGTGCTAGCATTTCTTGTTCTCTCATTCTCCATCCCCTTGTCCTCCATAGATTTCTTTTTTTTAATTTATTTTTGTAAAGAATGTTATTTTATTTTATTTTGTTTTTTATTTTATTTTATTTTTGGCCGCACCGTGCAGCATGTGCGATCTTAGCTCCTGGACCAGGGATCGAACCCGCACCCCTGGCATTGGAAGTGCAGAGTCTTAACCACTGGACTGCCAGGGAAGTCCCCATAGATTTCATTTTAAAGCCCAGTAGCACGCTTGTCTTGTGCACATGCATAGGTGACTGATGGCAGAAAAGGAACAGGGAAGCTAATGTCCTCTAGTATGGGCTGTAAGGGGTCTCTAAAGTCTTTGGCAAGACTCAAAAACAGCGGGATATCATCTTTCTGGAAAGGTGCTGTCAACTTTGTGGCTGAAGGGGTGGTGTGTCTAGCTGCCCTGATCGATGTCCTTCCACCCTGGGAGACCAATGCTCTATTTCTGTGAATGAGCCATTGTATTAATGCTGGCCCTGTTGGTTTGTTTCGCCACGGCTTCTCTGCTCTATCTGTGGTGTAGCTGAGCTGCCTCTGCAGGGATACGGAAGAATGACTGAGTGTACAGTGAACAGTTCCTTCCATAAAGCTGCGTGCTGTGGAAACAGCCAGAAATGAGTTCTTGCCAATAGTAGTAACTGTTGGAAACAAGAGCAGAGTGAATGTGAGTATGCAAAGCCCTTTAGTAGCTGTAATGATTCTTTCAGGTAAACTCACAGATGTGTGAATGACTCGAATGGGAGGTGATACTTTTCAGCGATTTAAAACTGCAGTTCCTTAGGTGGCATTTTCAGTGTGTTAAAAATGAACACCGGCAACCGTCTGTATCGCTTCTGTTTGTGGCTGCTGCCCTTGCAGGGAAGGTCCTCACAGAGTGAGTGGTTTTCCTATATCAGATGAATTGGTAAGTGAATGACAACTATGGAAAAAAAAAAAAAAAAAAGAGGTCCCTGATGATCTCTGGCAACTGACTTCAGATTTGTACATGTGAAACTGTAGAAAGCAGTCACATTGGTTAGCTTCTGGCTAGTATATTGAGAGAACCAGTATTTGGAATCCAGAGATTAAAAGGGGCTATTTAAATAAATTATGTGATTATACTCATTTAGAATTTTGAAAAGGAGTTTTAAGTGTATCTAGGCATAGGTTCTAATAAATGTCTGGTCTGTTGATGAAATCTAAAGGGGAAAAATCGCTTTCTGGAATCGATGTGGACATCTTTTGTAATAACAGGTTGTTACAGGTCTGGAGGTGATAAGACTGTCTGATGCCTCAGGGACCAACAGCACCTCCCTGGCTGATTGGTCTTTGATATGAACACTGATGGTGTGAAGTAAGGTGGCTTTGGAGGTTCACTTTATGTACAGGTGAGGTATTTATGCAACAGCTGGTTTAATTTGGCTTATTCCAAATTCTCAAGATTCTAAATTCTATCAATGAGAATATACTGTACATGGAATCTTCCGTCAAGGAACTGACTGTAGGAAACTGTGGTGTGGGCATCTCTTTGGAGTATTATGATGGAAAACACTGCTATTCATGTCACAGTTTTGGCCATTACATTTCCCTTATATTGTAAAAACTACAAGCAAGGGTATCCTGCTTGTGTTCCTGTCCGTGTACACACATAGCCTGACAGTTTCCCCAGCACTGCAGAAAGGCTAGTAAGGCCTAGACTCTCCTGGACAGATATGAGAGGATGTTAGAGATCATTTATTTTATCCCCTTATTTTGCACATGTAGAAACTGAAGCCCAGAAATGTTAACAGACTGCCCAAAGTCACACAGCCACCTGGACAGCACTCAGTCCCATTTCTCCTGTCCCCTGGTCCAGTCTCCTCCCTTTGAGGCCATTTCAGATGGGCAGGAGGTCATTCTGATTGCCCACGGGAAGGAGTGCTTAGGTTTCTTCTCTGGGTGAAGCCCAGGAACAGGCAGATGACATTCACCAGCTACCAATGATGTTGGGCCATCCTCTTTGACGTATTGAGTACATCGGTAAAAATAGAAATTCCATGAGAATAGAGGGTCCCCAGCAAAATTCAACTAGATGGGAACATCATAAACAAAAGCGTGGTATTCATCTTACATTTTTGTCTGTGACCACATAGGCTACAAGCAACACAGGTCTGAAGACTTGATCATATCCCACCATCCTGCAAGAGACTTTAAGCCCTTAGTTCATTATTTCTTCCCTGAGGACCTAGCTCTAACTTTTCAGCTCCCAGGAAATAAAGCATACTCCCACTTCTTTTAGTGAACCTGAAAAGTATCACCAAACAGATACAAATGATAGATGGCTGCAAAATGCTCAGTTATATCAGGGCACCAGGGAAATGAGCTGCAGGTTTCAGGAGCCCAAACCATACTGAACACGAATCATGACCCAAGAGTAAGTGGTGTTCACACCACCTGAAGTTATTTAAATTTTTATTGTCAATTGCCTCATAAATTAGAGACTTGCTTAAGTGAAGACCAGCAGATGAACTCATAAAATATGCATCGAATACTTTATTGATGATATAGCTATAGCAGTGCAAAAAAGATGGCATCAAAGTGCATGTGAAAACAATTTGTATTGGCTTTGTGTCATGGAGAAGAGGGTCACTTGATGGTCTGCAAAGATGAGAAGTTGGTGAATGATGTCACTGGGTGCTTTGATTGGGTTGGAGGACTAATTTCTTGGAGAAATCCAAAAATTAATAAGTTAAGGGTCAAGAAAGGAAAAAAATGAAAAAAATCTGGGTGGGAAAACCCCCATTTCCTACAATATAGCAATTTGAAGAAAAAGGCCTATTTTGTTTATTTTTTGATTTAAGAGTAGGTTCAGAAACTTCTATGTTCATTTGCTTCTTCAGCCCACTATCTGCAAAATACCTTGAGCAGTTACACAGAGGAAACAAGAAGTAGATGGCTGCCTATTTTAACCTTTTTTAAAAAGGCAGATGTATACAAATATAATTTTCACACCATAAAATTCACCTATTTCAATTCAGTGATTTTTAGCAAAACTGACAGAGCTTCAACCACCACTACAATCCAGTTTCAGGACATTTCCATCACCCAGAAAAGATCCCTCATGCCTATTTGGAGTCAGTCTCCATTTACACCTCAAGCCCCAGGTAACCACTAATCAATTTCTGTCTCTATAAATTTGTGTTTTCTGTAAGTTTCGTATATAAATGGCTGCATAACATTCCATTGCATTGATATACCACATTTTGTTTGCCCATTTCCCCAGTCCACTGACGTTTGGATTATTTCCATCTTTCCATTACTGTGAATAATGCTGATATGAACACTCACATGCAAGTGTTTGTGTTATAAAAATTTCTCTTTCTCTTGGCTAGATGTCTAATAGTGGTATTTCCAGGGCATACAGTAAGTTTATGTTTAATTTTTAAAGAAACTGCCAAAAGCTTTTCCAAAGTGTCAAAAATCAATTGACCATAAATGTAAGGATTTGTTTCTGGACTCTGAATACTGTTCCACTGATCATACGACTATCCTTAATTCAGGACCACACTTTCTTGATTACTGAAGGTTTACAGTAAGTTTTGAAATTAAGAAGAGTAAGTCCGCCAGATCTGTTCTTTTTCAAAATGATTTTGGCTCTTCTGGGACATTTACATTTATGTGTAAATTTTAAGATCAGCATCTCAATTTTGGCCAAAAAAAAAAAATTCCTGGGATTTTGTTTGATTTATGTAGAATCTATAGATCAGTTTGGTAAAAATGACTATTTTAACAATATCAAGTTTTCTCGTCCATGAACATGATATTCAACTTCTTAGATCTTTCATTTCTCTCAGCAGTGTTTTGTAGTTTTCAGTGTATGAGCTTTTCATATATTTTTGATAAATTTATTCCTTAGTCTGTTCTTCTTGATTCTATAAATGGAATTCTTAATTTTATTTTCAGACTGTTCATTATTAATACATGGAAATACAATTTTTTCTTTTTTGTATATTTAACTTGCATCATGACATCTTGCAAAACTTTTTAACTCTGGTCGTGTTTGTGTGCTTTCCTCAGGGTTTTCCACATATAGGGTTATATCATTTATGAAGAAAGACAACTCTACCCGTTCCTTTCCAATCTGGATGCCTTTATTTTTTTCTTGCCTGATTGCACTGGCTAGACCATCAAGTACAATGTTAAGTAGAAGTTGCAAGAGTATCTGGCCTTGTTTCTGATCTTAAGGGGAAATCATCCCATATTTCGCCATTAAGTGTCATGCTTGCTGTAGGCTTTTTACAGATGCTTTTCATCAAGTTGAGGAAGTCTCCTTCTATTCCTGGTTTGTTGAGCATCTTTATCATGAAAGGCTGTTGGATTTTGTCAGATGCTCCTTCTTCATGCATTAAGATAATAATATGGTTTTATTCTTTACTATATTAATTTGGAGTATTTCATTAATTGTGGATGCATAATTATGGATGTTAAATTAGCTTTGCATTCCTTGGATGACTCCTACTTGGTCATTGTATATAATTCTTCTCATATGTTGCTGGGTTTTTTGCTGATATTTTCTTAAGAGATTTTTGCATCTGTATTCACGAGGAATATAGGACTGTAGTGTTCTTTTTCTGGTGATGTCTTTGCCTGTTTTGGTATTGGGGTAATACTTGGCCTTCCCTTTTCTAATATAAGTGACCTTCCTAGTAATTTCTGGTTTCCTAGGGTTCCTCTTTCTAATCCTTCAGCCAGAAATCCAGGGTTTTATGGCCCTAACTCAGTCGCGTGCTTCCATATATTGTGCTTGCCTTTGGGACCAAACAGAGGCTAGATACATAGAGAGAGAGAACAGTGGGGGTTCACCCACCCTGTTGGAGCAAGAAGATTCCACTCCTGCAGAGTTTTGGCTCCTCCAGGCTCGTATTGCCAACACTGCTGCCACTGCACAGAATTGCTTAGGGACTGAGGTCTGAGTATGGAGGGAGAAAGGGGAGAAGGATTTCTGTATTCTCTCCAAGGGTTAGGAGTTCCTTTTCCCATTCCTTAAGCCAGAACTAGAGGGCTTCTTTTAAGAGCGCTCTCTGTCTGTACTCTGGAGCCCACTTCTGTGTTTTGGGCTGTCTTGAGGTCAGGCCAGGGAATACCAGAGGAAAACAATGGTAAACACCCTACCAATTTGGTGGTACTTTGAATTCTTGTCTTCTTTTCCAACCCATTTGCTACCAATTGCTTTTCAGAATTCTTAAATAGATTTTACCTAGAAACCCAAACACTATATTTCTGTTTTTTATTTTGTTTTCTAGTAATTCATTTTAAATTTATTTTACAAGATCGTTGGTCCTCACATTGATTGGAAATCAAAAATAATGACTTTTCTGGATGATGGAATGGAGGCTTTTGGGGGTTTTTTGGAGGAGCAGTGGAGATTGGGTCTCTCTACTAATGAGCAGTCATCAAGCATAGAAAATAGGACTTTAGATAGAATTGGACTTTACAGATCAAAAATGAAGCTGCCAGTTTCTTCCTGTAGTAGACACAACAGTCACATTCACTCCAAGCCTTGATTCATGGGGTAGCATTTGGAAATAACAGAGCAGTACTTTCCTTTGTTTTTTCTGAAATTGCCTGGGGGTGAAGTCTTCCCAGAGAGATTATAACTGAGCTGGGCTTTGAAGGGGTTATCTGGAACATGAAGGCCCTTGCTCATTTTTAAATATCTTTTTTTCTCTGTTCTTCAGATTGGATGATTTCTGTTCATTTGTCTTCAGGTCTCTTTCCTCCATCGTATCAATTCTGCTATTTAGCCCTTCCAGATATTGTTGGGGTTTTTTTTTACTTCTAAAATTTCCATTTGTTTTTTTTTTTTAATAGTTCCTTTTTCTCAGCTGAAAACAACTACCTTACTGTTCATTTCTAGAGTATTTACCTTTACCTCATGTACTATGGTTATAACTGCTGATTTGCATCTTAATCTGATTATTCCAACACTTGAGCCGTCTAAATACTGTGATCTGTTGATTTCCTTTTACCTTGAGAATTGGTCATGTTTGCTTTTGCTTCTTTTGTGTGTTGCATTTTGGATCGTGTATGCATATATTGAATATCATAGTTTAAAACTCCGGATCCTGTTTAAATTCTCCGGAAAAGGCTGCCTTGTTTTGTTTTGTTTTAACAAAGCTTGATTAGATTTAGACTGTAAATTCTGCCTCATTTTCTATGTGCAGTGTTTTCCATATCAGTTCAGTTTTAAAAGCCTGTTCCCGACAGCATAGAACAGAAAGTACTCCAGAGTGAGTATACAGTATATGCATGTCCTGTAATTCCTCAACAGTGTGATTCTAAGTAAAGAATCGCAAGCTATCCTGTATCTGTGACTTTCACTGTCTGCACTTACTTTTTCTATCAACTATTAATGTTTTATTTTTTTTTTTAGCAACAGAAAATTCAAGGAACTCCAACAAAGAAAAACAAATCCAAAAAATTGGATCCACTCAAAGGCCAGAAGGTTATTGCAAGATGTGATGAAAATGGCTTTTATTTTCCAGGTAGGTATTTTATTTTGTAAGATTCCTTTGTTACATAATATGATATTGGGAACCAGAAATTCTCAAACTATGCTTTCCCTAGCACACTGACACTTCATGAGCTATGCTGAGGTATTCCACTTCTAAAATGAAATGATGAAGTTTCTCCCCGTATTTATGGGGAAGTAACAGCCAGAAAAACTTACTTTAATCTTTCTTTTGTTTAGTAAAGTTTTCCTACATACCTACTATGTTCCACGTAGGTAATATCCCTAAGGTGCTGGTCTAGCGTAGTGAGCAACCAAGTAAGTAAAACACGTAGTGTGTCAGACACAGGGCTGTGAAGGGAAATGAAGCCACGAAGAGGGTTGAGCGTGTCAAAGGTGAAGCTCGCGATTCTAGATATGGTGGTCAAGGAAGAGCTTCCAGGGAAGGCAACATATTACTAAGGACTTTAAAAAGGAGCCATGAGATTATCTCAGGGAGAGTTCTAAACACAGGGAACAGCAGTACGAAGTCCTGAGGATGGAGTGCCCGTGACACCCTTGTCCTTGAAGGAAGAGGCCAGTGTGACTGGACCCGAAAGGTTTGCCCAAGACTTTCTGGGGCATGTGATCCTGAAGGAATCAGCCAGGTGAAGTTAAGCAAGAGCTTCATGAATAATGAAAATGATATGTGTGAAGATCTAGAGGTGAAGAAAAACATTTTATGCCTGGAGAAATAAAATAGATTATGGCTGGAACCTAGAATGCAAAGGAAGAGTAGAAAGTAAGAAAGCTCTTGGGAGAGGTATGTGTGTGGCTGTTCATAAGGGGTTATGTTAAGACGTTTGAACTTTATTGGGGAGTCACACTTAAAGCAGGAAGAAACACAATCACACTTGAAGGTTTAAGAAGATCCCTCCCAGCGCTGTGTGAAGAGTATATACGGAGTGGATTAGGATGTCACTCGGGTCCCTGGCGTGGGTCATAAGGTAAAGGATGGTACCTGTAGGAGATGGCGGTATGGACAGGAAGATAACGAGGTGTGTCTGGGACGTGATGAATTGTAGGTACACCACAAGACGCTAAAGTTGTCAGAGAAGCAATTGGAGATAATGGGTCCAGAGTCTGGAGGAGGAAATCTGTCGGGAGATAGAGATTTTTGCCACGTCAGCACAAAAGTAGTCATTGAAATCATGGTAAAGGCCTATTGGGAAAGAGAGCTTAGAGAAAGAACCCTGAGGAAGAGCTGTCAAGCAGAAAGACTGTACCTCAAAATATAGCTGATCTTAACGTAGGCATTATCTGTCAATCACCAGTTAAGTAGTTCTTTATTAAACTTAATCTGCTTTTTAAGTGAGAAAAATACTTCATCTGGAGTTTGGGTTTCCAGCAGGCATATGTGTAGAACTTATAACTAGGACATTTTATTTGAAATTTGGTAAATGTGCTTTGAAGTTGACTGGTTGAGAGAAAAATGGATCCAGGCATTTGAGATGAGCTCCTAGGCTGAGGCATGAAACTCTTCTTTGCAAGAACAGGGCCTGAGAACCTCCTATTTCTCTGGGGCTTAGATTTGCTGAGAGGTGATCATAGGAGGCCACCCCTGCTTGGTTTTCTGAATCTGAGTCACGGAGCAGGACCCAAGGCTAATTTAGCAGTTGAATGAAAATGCTGAAAATGACAGGATTCCAAATGGCTGGACTAGGGCTTGAGATCAGTTTGCCGGCCAGGGTCCCAGAAAAAAATAATACTGCTCAAACTTTTCCCCCAACCATCCCTGCGTAATAAGGAAATGCAGAAGACCTACCGCTGCTGATCTGGGGGAGTAGAGGAAACAGGTAACACGTAGCCACATGCAATACCTAAGGCCATGCCAGCAATGATTATTGCCCTGGTTGTTTTTAAATATGCAGCTAGAAGCAGAGAGCACACAGTCCTAATAGCTCCATGAGATTTGGCCATTTGGGAATTTTTAATCTGTGGCTCAGATAAGTCACTTGAAAGGTAATAAATATTTTATGGGAATCCCCTGGCAGTCAGGTGGTAAGTGGTTAGGTCTCGGCACGTTCACTGCCAGGGCCCGGGTTCAGTCAATCCCTGGTCAGGGAACTAAGATCCTGCAAGCCGCGTAGTGCGACCAGAAAAAAAAAAAAATAATAATAACATAATAAACACTTGAATTTAGTCATATAATCAGTTATTTTGATTAGTGGCTAGTTAGTAAATATTGACTCAGCTGAATTAAATGATGACGCATCGGTTAAGGATGGACTTAGTTTCTGTTTCCCTCCCCACAGCCCCCCTTTACACTCCCCTCCCCCCCACAAAGTCAATGTATCTTTAACTGGGAACTTCAACTCTATTTTACCCTCATAGAGTTATTTTTTAAAAAAAAAATAATTTTAAACTTCCAGAAAATTTGCAAGAATAATAGAGAACTCCTGTATACTTTTATCCAGATTTACCAATTTTTAACATTTTGTCACATTTATTTTACCAATCTATTATTTTATTTTTCCGTTCTCTCTCTCTCTGTCTCCTTCCCTCTACCATAACACACACATTATTTTTTCCTGAACTATTTGAGATTAGGTAACGTCATGCCCCTTTGCCCCTTGATACATGTATTTCTCAAGAACAAGGGTATTAATATTACCACAGTCAAGTTATAAAATTCAGGAAAGTTAATATTATATAGTTTTATCTATATATTTCAATTGGGTTAATTGTCCCAAGAATAGCCCTTATAGCATTTTTTTCCCTCTAGTATAGGTCCCAATTCAGAATTGTTATTGCATTTAGTTATTTCTCTTTAGTCTTCTTTAATCTAGAATCATTCTCTAGCCTTTTCCATCATCTTTTATGATACTGACATTACTTAACAGTAAGACCAATTATGTTATGGAATGTCCCTCAATTTGGGTTAAATTAGATTCAGGTTAAGTGTTTCGAGCCAAAATGTTATGTGATATCATTGATGCCACGTCCCTCTCAGGGCAGCCTATCCAAAGGTACATGATGTCCACGTGCCCTCATTAGTGCTGTTCATTTAGATCACCTGGTCACTGCAGGGTACTGTTTTCACCCCTTACAAAAAAGAAGGCCAAATAGAGTTTTGTGGCATGATATTCACTGATGACTCCTTTTCTGATAACTTTTGTTCAAAACCTCCTAAATGTTTTTAATGAAAAATAGCTTTAAAATGTATCTGAGCAGAAGGTGGCTTTGGAGCAATGGGATCAGAGCATCCATTGCTCAAGCCCAGGTCTACAGTGGAGCAGAGCTGACCTAGTTGTTGCCGCCATCCTTGGGAATCAGGGCAGGGATTTCCGTATGGCTAACTCTATGCAGGGGTCAGTGTGGATTCACTAGTTGAGGAAAGGTTGTGTTGTGCAGAACAGAAGGGACAAGCTGGTAGCCTGGCTTATTAGGATGCCGAAAGGCAGGGAGGCAGACACACTTCAGAACCTTATTTTAAATCATTATTTGTAGGAATTGGGTCATCCTTCCCATTGTTCAGCAAGAAGCAGGATTCTATCTCAGGAAATTCAGTGATGAAAAGTCTGGGTTGCAAGATTTCTGCACTATGTCGTTGGAACAGGTTATAACGGAAGAAAAAGGTTGGGGCGGGGGAGGACTGAATACTTTCTCAGGGGTCATGATTTAGGATCAGACAATCCTAAGTTTTTATTTATTCGAAGTCTGCTTCTTGCCTCTACCAGCCATGTGACTGGAATCACTGAAGTTCTCTGAGCCTGTTTCCTTATCTTGCCAAATGAGATTTAAAACAGTTAAACCCCCCATAAGATCATGGTGTAGATTAAATATGATAATGTACAGCATCTTGAAATTGGAAAGTGTTCATTACCTGTAGAGTATTTCTATTATCTCCTCTTGGGAGATATAAACAACTCACCTGGGGTCCTCACCTGGGGGTAGAGGGAGCTGCTTGCAGTTTAAAAACTTTAACAACAGCTTTAAAACTTTAAGAGCAATTTGAAAAGGCAAAAACCAGCACAGTGCGCTATAAAGGAAACCTCTGAGACTAAAGAAGAAGAGAATGTGATGACTAGATGTGTAGGCTGGCATTCAGTGGAGGGGGGCAGGTGGAGGGGACGCTTCTGGTGGAGCAGAACTGACGCCCTTTTCAGGAAATGGGAGTCGAGCCGGGCTGTGAATATCGGAAGGTTCTTATAGCCAGCGGTTAAAAAAAAAAAAATCCACTCTCCAGCCTGAGAAGTTCCTATTTGGAGCAAAGATTGAAAACCATTCCTGCTTTTTTCACTAAATGAACTCACGCATGCTGTCTGCCTAGACTGTTTCTTCACTCCCCTGACCTCTGGGCATAGGCAGTGTTTTGGCTGAGGGTCTCAACTAAGGTGTGTCCCCTTTTCCCCCACACCTGGGTATAGGAGAGCCCCCTGGCTGAGGTGGGGAGGCCCACTCGTACCCAGGAAGATGACTGAGTAGAGATGCTTCTTTCTGCCTGCTGGTCCAACCTCCAGAGCCCAGTCCCCTAACATGGTCTCAGGAGACGTTTCAGAGCAGGAAACACCATCTCACCTCTCTGAGGCTGAGGGCAAAGAGAAACTGCAGTGTAAGGGCAGCCAAAAATCAGAAGCTGATCTTGAATCAGGGCCTAGAAATGATAGCAGCTCCTTAATGAGGTGGAGAAGGGGTAAGTGCAGAGGCTGAGCCATGACCGAACAGGCCAGCGGCTCTGGGTCCTCCCGCCTTGGAGGACAGCCAGGTGTCAACACCGTGAGGCTGGTTCTAGAGTTAGATTGGAAGAAACTACACTAATTTCTGGAGGCGAACAAAGGTCCACATCTGCAGAGATTGGAACATAAAAGAGCTGATAGTCTAAATGCCCATTGACAGATGAATGGATAAGGAAGATGTGGTACATGTATACAATGGAATATTACTCAGCCATAAAAAGGAACGAAATTGGGTCATGTGTAGAGATGTGGATGGACCTAGAGACTGTCATACAGAGTGAAGTAGGTCAGAAAGAGAAAAACAAATATCGTATATTAATGCATATTTGTGGAACCTAGAAAAATGGCACAGATGAACCTGTCTGCGGGGCAGAAATAGAGACACAGATGTAGAGAGCAAACGTATGGACACCAAGGGAGGAAGTGGCGGGGGGAGGTGGTGGTGGGATGAACTGGGAGATTGGGATTGACATGTATACACTAATATGTATAAAATGGATGACTAAGAAGAACGTGCTGTATAAAAAAATAAAATAAAATTCAAAAAAAAGAATACAAGACACTAAGTGAGCTATTTTGCTTGTTATCAGAATAAAAGATGAGGGAAGAGATTAAAAAAAAAAAAAAAGCTGGTAGTAACATACCAAAAGTCTAGGTCTAACGGTCTCGAGCAGGGGTTGGCAGCCTTTTTCTGTAAAAGGCAGCCGATACATGGCTTAGACGCCGCGGGCCATACAGTCACACAGCTACTCACCTGAGGCAGATACCTGAAAAACTGCATCCCAGGTTTAAGACTGGATTCTGCAAAGTCCCAAAGGCTAAGAATTTGAGGAGGGTCCCACTGGCCAACAAGGTCATCTTGGCAGCCCAGACCTTTACCCCTGCCTGGGGCAGGGCCAGGGTCGGGGTGGGTTGGGATGGGCTTGTGTGCTTGGGGATGCTAGGATTCTCCTCAACTCAGAGGGGTTCTTCGTTTTCATAATAGGAATTCTTTCTAAAAAATAGTGTTAGTTTTCCTAATTAAAAGGGTAGAGTCAGTTTATGGTAGAAAATGTGTGAACCATGTGTAAAGAATGTTTCAGAAACCAAACCGAACTTTTATTCCAATAAGAAAACAGACAATATAAAGCTGGTTTTCATGTGTGTGTGGTGTTTTTTAAAAAAATAAGTTTTCCCTTTCTTTGGCCATTTAAAACAAGACACCTGGACTTGAGATGAAAATCAGCAGCTGTTTCTTTGCCACCTGAAAGCACATAGGACTTTGCGAACGCCGGTGTGTGAGCTGGGGCGAGGATGCCGGGCACTCACGCTGTGGGAGCCCAGTGGGGACAAGCACATTTCTGTCTCAAACTAGGGGGTCCAAGTGCAGCTGTTACTGCCGGGGAAGTCAAAACGTCCCCCCAGTATTTATAATCCCTTTTAAATGGGAAAATATAATAAATTTCAACTAGGATAAATGACAAAATATGGGAACCTTAACACCAGTATTTTCCTTTCCTGTTACAATAATCTCTGCACGTAACTAAAAGACAAGAAAACTTGCTTCCTTTTTTCTTCCTTTTCTGATTGTACATTTTAGGGACACTGTGGGGTGTGTAATATTAGATGAAAAGCTGAGGATGTAAATTCATATTTCCTTTCACTTTCACAATTTAACAATGATTTTCCTTCTTTACATTTTTATTGGAGTATAGTTGATTTACAATGTTGTGTTAGTTTCAGGTGTACAGCCAAGTGAATCAGTTACACATCCACTCTTTTTTAGATTCTATTCCCATACAGGTCATTACAGAGTGTTGAGTAGTGTTCCCTGTGCTGGACAGTAGGTCCTTATTAGTTACCTATTTTATATATAGTAGTGTGTATACTAACAACGATTTTCTGTCTCCAAGTCTTATAGAAGGAAATATGACGAAAATAAATAAGGGAGTCCGATGTTAGGAAGTGTCCAGGGAAAGGGTATTTCTAGGAACAGTGTCCCCAGCAGGATGGCTGCTGGTAATGCTGGCCGAACAAGTTTCCGCGCCTTCTCTTGGCTTCCCGGCTCAGCTCTGCAGCAGAGCGCGGCACTGCACTCTGAGTTGCTCAACCCCAGCAGGCGTCATAGAGTATCCAGCGTTATCTGGTGGAGAAACCAAGGGGCACAGTGATGTAAGTAGGCAACGTGCCGTAACTTAGCTTGACCAACGGGATGGGGCGAGCCTAAGGGAATAGGCATTGCCTTTCTGTTTTATTTTAAATGTGATTCCTTACAGGGGTTGTGAAGAAGTGTGTGAGCCCCACCCACGCGCTCGTGGGCTTCAGGTATGGAGACACCAAGGTCGTGCCCATCTCGTTCATCACACCTGTGGGGGGCGCCATGCCCTGCCCACTGCTCCAGGTACCTGCTCCAGCCATCTGTTCCTGGGCCCCTTTTTTTTTTTTTTTTTGTCGTATGCAGGCCTCTCACTGTTGTGGCCTCTCCCGCTGCGGAGCGCAGGCTCCGGACGTGCAGGCTCAGCGGCCACGGCTCACGGGCCCAGCCGCTCCGCGGCATGTGGGATCCTCCCGGGGCACAAACCCACGTCCCCTGCATCGGCAGGTGGACTCCCAACCACTGCGCCACCAGGGAAGCCCCCTGGGCCCCTTTTCACCGTTCCTAGAGCTCTGGATAACAGTGACTCCTCTTCCTATGACCCTTGCCTAGCAATTTCTTTGCTCCTGACCCTGGTCTGCTAACGCCCTGTTAAGTAGCGCAGGACTGCACTGACCGGCTTGCATTGCCCCCGGGCTCTTGTTGCTTTACAGACGATGGATGGTCGTGGCCGGGAGTTGCGGCTTGCATTGCCCCCGGGCTCTTGTTGCTTTACAGACGATGGATGGTCGTGGCCGGGAGTTGCGGCTTGCATTGCCCCCGGGCTCTTGTTGCTTTACAGACGATGGATGGTCGTGGCCGGGAGTTGCTGTAACTGCTGGTGCTCTTGAAGCTTTCACTGCAGAAGATTATACTAAAACAGATTTCATAACAAAGGCAGAGGTAGCCCTTTCCTTGACGTTGTAGTCAGTTGATGCCAGACCTTGATGCCATAATGCAGTTACCTCTGAACATGCATTGCAGGGGTGAGCCGGGCTGATGTGTTCTCTTCTGCTTATAAATTCATCAGAGCTGTGCCGTGTCTGGCACATCCTCCTGTGCTATCCTCATCCCCGCACCAAGCCGAGAGTGTAGAGAGAGAAACCCCCCCAAAGCTGCACTGCTGCTGTTTCTTGGATAGTGTGAGCCAGGAGGAAGAGTGCTGAGGAGTGCTCGTAGGATTCACATTGGTTGTCTGTTCCCACCTCCCCTGGGCAGACTCAGAGGGCACATCAGTGCACTTTCCCCCTGACCGTGAATCCTCTCCACCTGACAGGTGCCCCGCAGCTTTGTATGACCCTTCACGAGACTTTCTTTCTGCTGGAAGTTATCTCTTGGGACTTTTTCCCATGGACTCCAGGTGTGAGCTTTAGAACCACATTAAACAAATCTGCTCCTCTCCTCTGTCCCCGATAACCCTTCAGACACAAGAGGGCACCGTCTATTCTCTCCCTGGCCCTCATGTGAAACATTACAGCTTCCTTCAACCTGTCTTTGTAAGATATGGTTTCCAGATCCCTCACCATCTTGCTGACTGTCCCTGAGACCCTTGTCAGGGGAAGCCCTGCTAAAATGCGGCTTCCCCAAACTGGTCACAAAATTCCAACTGTGGCCCAATGAGCCCAGGGAATTTTGGACCTAGCGACTCTTTCCAACTGAGGAAAAAAAATATGTATTTGAATTCTAGCATCAGTACTTGCTAGTCATCTTGGGGTGTTTTAAAACAAGCTTATATGAATATTGTCTCTAAGATGGATAAGCAAAATATTTGCCGTGAAAGATGTTCTCATCTACAGGTTGGAGATTATGTGTTTGCCAAAACTGTGATACCCCGAGGATTTGACTTCTATGTGCCCGCCATTGTCATAGCAGTTCCAAATCAAGATGCGGCTGAAGATAAAGTCTACACAGTTTTAAAATGTAACAACCGGAGAGTAAGTAGACTTTCACTTAGAAAAGAACATTCTCGCTAGGCAGAAAGTGGCTTCCTTTTACCCCTGCCTTTCTTGCAGGCAATGCCTGGCTCTCTCCTGGCACCGCCAGATGTCTCGAAAGGGCGATCTCCCTGGCTGTTTCTGTTCCCCCTGCACTCCACCCGCTGTGGTTAGAGTTCTGTCGGCTGTACAACACAAAATCCGCCTTTGCTAAGGTCGCCGTGGCCTCCTAACTCCTCTGTCAGATGGTCTTTGGGGCTCTCGTTCCACGTTTGGGGTCTGGGGAGGCTCGCTCCAATCCGGCTTCGTCAAGGGCCTCCCCAGGTTCTTACAGCCCCACTCTCTCTCTCTCCTTGCTGCTACTGCTGCTGTTCCCTCTGTATTTTTCCTAAAAGTTTTAGAAAAAAAATCATTATCAGTTTACAAATCTGATGATGTCACTTGCCTACCTGATGTGCCCCCTGTCCCTCACCCCCCCACACACATGCGCACACACACACTTCTTGGCAACCTCAAGGAAAAGCCCAGCCCGACCCCCACCTGACCCCCTGCCTGCCCCGTGAGCTTGGCTACCAGCCCTATGGAAGGTTCACTGCTTCCCGAACACAGTGGGCTTTCCCAAGCCCCTGCGTTTTAACCCTTCCTGGACCACCCTCCCCATCTTCTTTCTGTCACCCGAAGACGCTGCCTGATCTCTGCTGAGGCCCTCAGGTTCCCCTGCACACTGTCCTGCCTTCCTTCCGCCCCGGCTCCCTCACCAATCTCCCAACTCCTTAAAGGCAGGGACCGGGTCCTATCCATCTTTGCATCCCTGGTACCGCTGCTGGTGAAGAGCAAGTTCTCACAATTGCTTTATGAGGTACTTGAATGAACGATGTTTTCTAATGGAAATAACATGTTCTGATGGCCCACTTAATACGCCTGGAAAATGGATTGGCAAGCGAAAAGCAGCAAACGAAAGAGTCGTGCTAACTTATTCAGCACTTACTATGTGGCACAGGTACTAACCCAGGTGCTTCACACGTAGTGAACAGCTGGCTGCTCAGAACGCTGTGAGGTAGGTACTCTTATCCCCATTTTCAGATAAGGAACCTGACGCAGAGAGGTGAAGTCACACCCAGGGTGAGCGGCGTTATAGGCTTTGAACCCAGGCAGTCTGGTTCCGTGGCCTGCACTCTAAATGTCTATGCCCAACTGCCTAGTAAACAGAACAAAAATATCTAATCAGTTCTTTTTTTTTTTAAACATCTTTATTGAAGTATAATTGCTTTACATTGTTGTGTTAGTTTCTGCTGTATAACAAAGTGAATCTCTAATCGGTTCTTGACTGTAGCATGGGGGATGTCCATAAGGGAAGGGGTCATGGTGAATGACTTTTAGGATGAAGGGATGAAATGTAGGATGGATGAGTGAAGGCCGTCAGAGCCAGTGGCCGCAGGAGCACTGTGTCCCATCCGACAGAGTAAGAGGGAGAAAGGGCATCTTCTCGTCAACCCAGGAAACACCGCGAGAGATAATGGACTTTCCCGGAGCTGTCTGGATGACACTGAAGGAGCCTGGAAGGGCAGCGGGTGGGAAGCATCTCTGCCAGGTGGCCCTGGTCTGGGGACATCTACCAGGCAAGAGAGGAGAAAGCAGATCAAGGGACGTTTGACGAGATGCCCGTGGGTGGGTCCCAGGTGTGGGGAGAGATGTAGCTGGTGACCCAGGAACCCTGAGGAAGAGCCTCAGAGCCCAGGAAGGACCTTGGAGGTTACCCCCCTTGGCAGTGGGGCCCTGGACTAGACGGCATGGTCTTGGGGGTGGACGCTGAGGACAGTTCTGATAGAAATTCTGGGAGACCCAGGGGCTGACAGTGGGACATACAGCATGGGGTGGTGGTGATAGTTTATAAGCCCAGGAAAGCGATGGCCAAGGCTGGACTTCAGCTAGAAAGGAAGGTGGTTATATGAAGGTGTGTGTCTGTGTGTGTTTGTGTGCGTGCGTGTACATCAGTGGATGCACGTGCACACACACACACACACACACACACACACACACACACACCCCTTGACAAATGGTGTACTTGACAAACGATCCAGGATGTGGAGAAATGACAGGAAGGACTCAGTGATGACTTTTATTCAGTGTAAACTTATCGAGCTAGACTCTGCATTTCCACTGCCCTCTTAAGTATCACCGGAGCAGGATAATGGCTGGTAGCTATTACAGTGGGTTGAGCTAGATTAAAATTACATCTGAATTGTGGACATTTCTGATTTAAATTGAATGAACTCTTTTGGTATTATTACAGGAATTTTGCCCTCGGAGTGCACTTATTAAGATCAGCCAAAACAAATATGCCCTCTCTTGCGCTCATATTAAGTCACCCCCAATTCAGGAGGATTCAAAAGTGTAAGTGGACCCAACTTTCTACTTTCTGAATTTTATTTATATCTTGGCACTTTTAATCTGTTTCTGAGTTGAGATCCACGATCTCTACATACCTGGGGAGAAAAGCAGAGGTGGAGGACTTCCTACCAAAGTGCAAGTCTATGATGATTCTTCCTTCAACGTCACAGCTTTTACCTGCTGGTTATTTGTCTATCTTGTTCTAATCTCAAATTCAACATTATGTATTTTACTGACCCTTCAGTAAAGCTTCCAATCCTGTCGTGACCCTGAAGGAGTGGTTTTCCTCTTATTTGTAAGGATTCAGGGTCTTCTGAGGAAGCCTTACTGTAAAGCACAGGTTAGACTAAGTTGCACTTGGGACTAATCACCCATCACCTCTCCCTGTTGGGGGTGAGAGAGAGGTGCTGGCCCTGGCTTGCCTGTGCCCAGGTGAATTTGGGTGGGTGGGTGGGTGGGTGGTGGTTTCCAGGGGCGACAGTGGGGTAAACACATTTTCATCTGAGGCAGCAGGATGGCTAACAGCTGGAAAGGTGGATTAAAGCAAAATCAGTAAGAAAAAGCTGAGGCCTGAAGAGCAGGCAAGACCAAGTCCATGGGGCCAACGAGGGGCATCAGTTGGAGTCAGAGCCCTGACCTTGGAGGTGAAGGTGGATTTTGAGCACGGGTTGAGCCGTCTTTGGGTGCCAACCTTCAATCTCCCAGTGGCCTCACCTTGTGCTTCATAAACAGAAACCACCAGACATTCTCTTCCTGTGCTGCTTGCCTCACCTCTGGGCTTGTGGAAGCCTGGATCTCTCCCCCTGATGTCAGAGTCCCTCCTCATCCAATGCTGCTCCGTCTAGCAGGCCTGTCCCCCCCTGCCCAGGTCCTTGCTCTGTGATTTACCCCTGGACTCTCCTCCCCTCTCTCCTTAGCTCCTCTCCACCTATTCCTTCACCTCTGCAAAACCCCGAAATTGCCTCTTCTGTTTGCACACACACATGCACGTGTGCACACACGATCCTAAATAACTACACCTCCTTGCCTGCTGCAGTGTGACCCAGCACCCTCCTCTCCCTTCGCCACCCAGATCTGAAACCGCACAACTCAGACTGGGACTTGAACCCACGGGCTGGGACTCGAATCCAGCCAAAATCCAGATTGGGAGTTGAACCCACTGTATTTTAACTGAGATCACACACCTGGTCTCACACACCTGGAAGCTCAGGTTCTTTATGTCGCATCACAGAAAGAATTCAGTGAAGAGACAAAGTGATAGGTAAGAAGTGGATTTAGTTGGAGACACACACGTGCCGTAAACAGTTTGCGAATATTTCTCAGCTCGGCTGCGCAAGTGCTCTCATTTCCTGAGGCCTCCTCCTGCCCTGAGGTCCCGCCATCTCCCCTAAGTGCCGAGCAGGGGAATCTTCCTCACGTGTAAATCTGCTCTTGCCCCTCCCCCACGAACCCCCCCCCCCGCCCCCGCCATCCCTCTTCTTATCCTAGCTTAGCCTTTTGTTGCCCTGAACCAGGCCTGCCTAGCTGGCCTTACTTCTCCCCTAGCCACTCCCCAACAAACCTCCCAAAAGCCCCTCTGCACACTAACCATACTGAATTTGTAAACTAACCATTAAAAAACTTGCAGTTTTTGCCCATGCTGCGCTTTCTCAAGGCTCTGTGCCTTTGCAGAGACTAAGTATCTCCTCCCTGGAATGCTGTTCTTGCCCTTGGCCCCCTGGGGAACTCCAACATTGAAGGCAAGCCCTGTGTTCCAGGACTCCAGCCCTACGTGGTGACGCGATTCCACTGCGTCCTGTAGACGTTTTCATTATAGGAATTTTACCTTGTGTTGGGCCATGTACTTTCAGGACCATCACCCCTACTAGGCGTCAGTCCTTGAAAGCGGGGGCAAGGTTCTTTCTGCTTCTAAATCCTGGTTGGCAGGGTCCGGCCCACAGGATGTACCCAAGGACTCTTTGAGGAATGAACCAATGAACACACAAATACTAGGGGACGCCCAGCAAGGCTCCTTGAGGGGCATGTAGTTCCACAGAGAAGCTTCCGTTAGGTATGATTGTTGAAAATATATTCTGCACTCCTTCAGTCTTTTTCTAGATGAATATATCATTTTAAATAAGAGCACTTTTGTTGTCTCAAAATCCTACTCAAGCAATATGATATCCAAATTACAGTACATTATATGGGACTGTGGATACACGTGTCTAGGTACCATCTTCACTAAACTCAGTATTATCAATCACTATTTTAGAATTAAAATTCACTTCTTTCTGTGTTGAGAAAAACCTTTCATTATTTTCTGCCTTAGTACTACCCCAGGCCTTATTTAAAGCTCTGCTGCTAGTTGCCTACCCCAGCTCCCGGGGCTTTACACAGCGGAAGCGTTCATTGACCCCCTTGTCTCCCATTGTAATTTCCACTGTTGTGTTGCTCTAGCTGCCCCTCCGCTAGAAAGAGACTGCATTTAATTCTCCTAAGCAGAGGTCACATCCAGCCCGCTACGTTCAGAGGTTAATCTGTCTCTGTTTCCATAATCAGGGCTGGTAGATGTGAGCACACAGAATAAAGGCGTAGGTCTTATTTTGTATCTACACTGGGATTTCCTTCTGGTAGGTCCTTTCTCATCAGAAACTCTTTCTCGCTTCCTTTCTAAATGTGCCACCTCCCTTTGGTTGTTCTTTAGTAAATCTTCACACTCTTACCCCAGATGAGACCATTTAAAAAAAAAAAATCGTGGTGCTTTCTTCATGGGCTAATTAAAGAAATGTACTGTAGGTTACAACTTCAACGGGACATCATATGGCTAAATTTAATTTTAAAATACTGAATCCACTATAACCATCCATTGGGGGTTGGTAAGACAAGGGGTATATGGTCCCAAACAGCTGTGGACCAGGATGCCAGACATCCAGCTCTCCACCCTCTGCCCCTCCTCTTTTTCTTCCTTCTTGGGGTCTTCAGTTTGGGGTCACTGAGAGTATTTTCTGCAAGCCCCTTCTCTGGTTCCTAACAAGGCTGGTACACAGTGAAAGGCAGGAAGAAAAGTATTTGGAAGGTAAAGGGTTCAAAATTGATTGAATATGGCCACAGCTGATACAAATTTTCATTTTCAATTCAAAATTCGACACAAATGATTCTTTTTTTTTTTTTTATGGTACGCAGGCCTCTCACTGTTGTGGCCTCTCCCGTTGTGGAGCACAGGCTCCAGACGCTCAGGCTCAGTGGCCATGGCTCACAGGCCCAGCCGCCCCACGGCATGTGGGATCCTCCCGGACTGGGGCACGAACCTGTGTCCCCTGCATCGGCAGGCGGACTCTCAACCACTGCGCCACCAGGGAAGCCCGACAAAAATGATTCTTGAAGACTTATAGCAAGGTTGTCTTGCAAAATATGTTACCCATTTTGCTAAATTCCAAATAACTAGTCCTTAAAGGAGAGAGTTTTAGTATTACCATGTTTGTGATATGAAGTCAGGTGAGGCTCTTCCAATTTTCTCGTTCCTTTGAAACCTGATGATTGCATTCTCTGGCAGCACCACTGAGAGAGGTGTGTCTGGTGGAGGGAAATGATTGCTCTTGCCTTGCCTTGCCTTCAGTAAAGTCCCTGAGCTTTTTCTGCATTTCGTGCCATCAGAGATGTCTGTTCTGAATGAAAATAGTCCCTAACCTGTCAGTAACTTTCTCCATTTAGAGAACACACATGTAATTTCTCCTAACTCCAAAAGGCAAGGAAGCCAGAAGGAATTTTCCTTCATTTTGGCATCCTCCCTCCTTGCCAGGCCGGAGGTTCACAGCACGAGGTCTTCCCTGACTACCTCCCCGGGGTCCTGTTCACATCAGAAGGCTGCGGCCTCCGGCTCCTTCAGGGAAAGCGTGTTTGCTGGGCTTAATGCCCTGACTTCCGGTTTTCTCCATTGAAGGGAAGTGCCTCTAGCAGGTGTTGCTCAACCACCCACAGGTGGGGACCACGTGCTCCTCTGGGCAGGGTGCCTTTGGTGCCATGTAACTGGCAGGAAACCCCTCACAGCCGAGCTGGAATCCATCCTCCCTTCCTTGTTGATAGAACAAGGCTTGGGCAAATTGCCTCCAAGTTTCCTCTTTGAGAAGATTCACCACAGAGGGAGTTTGATTTCTTGAAATAACGAGCAACATTCTAAATGGGATCACCGGAGAACCAGGTTGGACTCATCATTTTTTCTGTGCTCCGGAAAAATCACTGGGCGTCTGAAGGAGGTTGTTGGGCAGTGAGATTCTCCGCTAGAAAGAGACTGCAGACAAGAGTGTTCTTCCCTTGGTGCACAATTATAACCGTGTGGTCTTGGGGACGTGGCTGGGTAGGAGAATCCCCTCCCAGCGTTCTGACGTGGTTTGTCTGGGTCTGCAGCCAGCTCTTAATTCCTATTACACAAAATATTAGCCTCTCGTTACCTTTCTTTGAACAGTTTAGCAATTTTCCATCAAGCTATTCGGATTTAGGACTGTGCCCCCAAAGGAAATGATAATTCCCATATTGTTGAACCCTCCTCCCCTTATCCATGTAGCATGGCCTCACATTGCCTTCCTGACAGCAGGGATATTAAGTCATCGATTAAAACTTCAAGATTCAGTGCTGCCTCTGAGATGAATCACTCCTATCCTCTCACCCGGTCACTACTGACTATTTTTCCCTTAGAAGGAGCTGTGCCTCTGGAAATCATTAAGCCTGTGTATGTCGTCAGCTCCCTCGGTCCCTTCTGGTCAGATCAGGAGCCCCATTTCCTAAGGCCTGGAAAACAAGCAGTTCCGCCATAACCCTGTCTGTGAGTGTCCTACCTTATCCAGAGGGACAGGTGCCATTGCCTGTCCTCAGAAGGCGTGCTTGTACTTGGGACAAGAGCACAGACAGTCATGGTGATTCGTTACCCCTGAGGGCCAGTGAGAGCAATCTGGATAGCAGAAACTGCCTTTTCTTCTCAGTCTCTCCTTTTTGTGCCCCTTCCGTTGTTAAAACTCAGGGGCCTCCTGGCCCTCATCAAATGTGTATCCGGTACCTACGCCAGACGTCCTCCTGTTCTTTATGTTCTAAGATGGCCTTGCCAACAGAGACACACTTAGGGCAGAATAGACATGAGGCCTCAGGGAGCCAGCAAGAATACGGGCAAACTGACGATGCCCAGGTCAGGTGAATGCGGTGGATTTTGACCCAAGGAGAGCATGGACAGGATGCTCAGAACTCTTCCCTGTAGCGGAACGAGCTGCTCTGAAGAGCCAGTGAAGGAAGGCACAGTGCCTGGCTCCTCCACGATCCCCTGCAGTGTTGACCAACTCTGTAGCCTAAAATAATTAATAGGGCACTAAATCGAATTCAGTTTGGGCATGAAATAGGGCAAAAGAAAGCCACTTAGCAGGGCCCTTCCGGGTGTGCTGGTGGAGAATGTCCACTGGCTGAAGTCGGGAGCACGGCCGCCCTTCCCCTTCCCACAGAGCAGAGTGAGGGTGCGTGGGGGGCCGGGGGGCGTGGATAAGAGCTTTCACATCAGATTCACACCTACCCTGCTCCCCCATCCTATAAGGGGACATTTCCTTGTGGAATACCTTGAACTTGGTCTACATCAGTCATTCTGGAGAATATAATAGGGTAGCCTAGCAGCATCTACTTGGTTGATGTAAAGGCTTTTCCTTGATCAAAATCCCGGCCCATTTTTATTCGAATCATGCTAACTTATACTGTTTTATTCTTATTCAAAAAGTAATGCATAGTTAATATAATTTAGGAATTAAAAGCAAAACACAAAAGGAATATAAAAACCATCCGTAGTTCCACATTTCAAGAGTAATCGCCATTTGCATTTTGCTGTATTTCCTTCTAGAGTGTTTTCTCTGCTATTTTGCTTCTCTTTCCTCAAAATAGAAACCTTTGTTTCTCTTAATCATTTATGACAGTTGAAAAAAGACTTCTTAATGTGGAGAAAGTGGCAATTCTCCTGGAATCCATTTCTCTGAGGCAACTGTTAAGAGATGGATGTGAAGGTTTCCAATCATCCCCCATATTCACAATCTTAATAACAGAAATGAACATGTAACATACATTCTGTTCTGCACCATTTTTTCTACTTAATATGTTACTTGCATCTTTACAAGACAAGGGCACTTCTTGTTTCATTATTGCCTGCCTCAAATCTAGTTGTCCAGGTGGTCCACCGCTTATGTGACCAACCCCCTACTGAGGGAGGGCTGGACACACGTTGCTTCTTGGTCTTTCATACTCTTCTTCCTGGGTTCCTTCCAAGATCATCTCCTAGTGTCCTTCAGGTGGGCAGGTAGGCCTCTCCTCTGCCTTACTCTTTGGGTGCCTTTAGTACACCCGGAAAACTCTCTTCTTCGCATTCCTTCCTTGCGGCTCTTCTGTCAGACAGCTGATAGGTTATAGACTGGACTGCGGCCAACTCTAATATATGGGAAACAGAGAAAACCTCTGAAAGGAAATAGTATGTACCAACTTAGTCTCCTCTGGAGCAGCGTAGTGATTTGCGGGAGAATTGATGGTAGTGGGGTGGATAAGATTTTAGATTTCAAAGAACAGGGCTGGTGATGACAGTCTTGCGGCGTGATTTCGAGTCTCTGAGAACCTGGCCTCACAGAACTTACCCATCCACACAGGCGCTGGCCTTATATTTAAAGATAATCTTGTTGGTGGCCTCCTGGGAAGCCTTTTTCCAATGCTACTGCTATTGCTAAGGCCGCCTGTTTTATTGTAGTAAAATATACATAACATAAAATTGACCATTTTAACCATTTTTAAGCATGCAGTTCAGTGGCATTAAGTACGTTCACATGGCTGTGCAACCATCCCCACCATTCATCTCCAGAGCTTTTCCTCAATTTCTCAAATTGAAACTCTGCACCCATGAACACGGACTCCCCACTCCCTCTTCCCCTCAGCCTTTGGCAACCACCGTTTTGTGTCCTACCTCTGTGATCTTGACGACTCCGGGTACTACCTCATCTACGCGGAGTCACAGTGTTTGCCATTTTGTGACTGGCGTATTTCACTCAGCTTAACGTTCGTCCACGTCACAGCAAATGCCAGAATTTCCTCCCTGTTTAAGGCTAAACGATATTCCATTGCGTGTATATATCCTATTTTGTTTGTTCACTTCTCCGTCAATGAACACTTGGGCTTCTTTTACCTTTTGGCTATTATGAATAGTGCTGCTATGAACATCAGTGTGCAGATATCTGTATCTGGGTCCCTGCTTTCATTCTTGTGGAGTACATACCCATAAGTGGAATTTCTGGATTATATAATTCTATTTTTAGTATTTTGAGGAACTGCCACACTGTTTCCCACAGCAGCTGTACCACTTCACATTCCCATCAGTGCACAAGGATTCCAATTTCTCTACATCCTTGCCAACACTTGTTACTTCTTGATTTTTTTTTTTCTTCTTTTTTTGGCAATGGCTATCCTAATGCGTGTGAACTGGTCAGGCCAATTTTTTAATGTCTCTTGGAAATCACCTCCTGAGTCCTTGAAAAGTATCACATGTGGTGAATCTTGATCCTTTGAAGAGGAATTTGATTGATGAAATTTTCTATTTAAAAGTAACTAAAAATCTTTTTCCACTCTACTAATTTTTTTCTTGACAATTTCCAAAAGGATCTGAAGCAGCCATGGCAAAGTTACTCAGAGTGAAAGATGGGCGATCAAGGTGGCAGGTACTGATTATGGGAACAAAATAAGGTTGAACAGCTGGTGTCCTTACTTTACCCTAAAGGCCCTGAAAAAGGCAAGTTCCCGAAATGGTATGCCATGATGGCCTGGCTGAGATGGGGTCGTGGTGTTCCCAAGATGCCTTCTTTGAAGGATGACACTTCTAGATAAATAAACTGCCCGATATATTTTCCTTTATTTTTTTATACCCTTTGACCAACATCTCCCCATTTCTCCCACCTCCCCAGCCCCTGGCAACCATCATGCTATTCTCTGTTTCTGTGAGTTTGGCTCTTTTTAGATTCACATATGAGTGAGATCATACAGTATTTGTCTTTCTCTGTCTGACGTATTTCAGTTAGCATAATGCCCTCAAGGTCCATCCATGTTGTCACAAATGGCAAATTTCCTTCTTTCTTATGGCTAAATAATATTCCATGTATATCACATTTTCTTTGTCCATTCATCCATCAATGGACACTTAGGTTGTTACCATGTCTTGACTATTGTCAATAATGCTGCAATGAACATGAGAGTGGAGATATCTCTTCAAGATACTGATTTCATTTCCTTTGGGTATATACCCAGAAGTTGAATTGCTGGATCACATGGTAGTTCTACCATGTTAATTTTTTGAGGAATCTCCATACTGTTTTCCATAGTGGCGGTACCAGCTTACATTCCCACCAGCAGTGCATGAGGGTTCCCTTTTATCCACATCCTCACCACACTTGTTATCTCTTGGCTTGAACATTTCTGTAGACACAGCAGCCATCAAGACCAGGATAACCCTGATCTACCTCTCTCACTCTCTTTCTCTCTCTCTAGGGAAGACGTGGAGATAAAGAACTCTACTCTCCTAATATGGCCAATCAAAGAAGTTAACACTGGGGATTTACAAGCACTAAGACAGGAGAACCCTAGAAGGAAGAAAAAGAAAGCCACCAAGAGGCTACCTCTCCAGGAGGTGGTCTCCTCGGACTCAGATGACTCTTCCCATGGAAACAGGTCCCGAGAGTCCTACCCCAAAACACACCCCAAGCCCAGGCTGGGAGAGGGACAACATCATTTCTTTCAGGAACACCCTGAAATGTCTCTCAAGGATAGTGCATGTAAGATCACTCCCCAGTTTCCGGGCCAGTTTAGGCGCCAGGACAGCAAAAACTCTTAACACCCTTAAGCAATGCTGACATCCACTTCCCCAGAGAAGGTCCTCGGTGTGGGGTCTAGGAGTCAACCAGCCACGCCATTGCTGCCACACCTCCACCTCGAGCAGCCCTGCCCTGCCCTTATAAAGCCACCCACAGCAGCAAAGCGCTGAGGGGCATCTCTGAGAAACCTGAAAGCAGTCTAGTGGCAACCATGTTTAAGAGAACCAGTGTTCCTCCTGGTCTGCCCTCAGCCACCAGACATTGTGGAACTAGCCCCTCTGCTGAGGTAAGGCCATGCTTCATTCTACCTCTGCCTTCCCCGGTTGTAACAAAGGTAGACTTCCCTGCCATCCTCCACCTGGATCTGTTTGAGCTTATTGGTTCTGGCTTTCCTGGACCATTCTTTATCCTATTATTTTCCCTGCCCCCACAAAACTGACTGAATACCATCTTCTGGTAGACTCCCCACACCCAGAAATTTAATCTGATAGATTACCATCATAGGATTTTCAAATTTTTTGAAATTTGTAGTTCTAATCTTGAAATTATGTAGTTCTAATCCAAGCCTACAGTCTTGTTTTAAATTGATTATCTCATCAGAATTAGAGATTTTATCATTAAATGTTAGGACTGAAATTAAGACCTAGTAACTTGTCTGAGAGCTGCAAGGCTGAACATTGCCTATTTTACTGTTTTCTGAAAATTTTTATTGAGCCCTCCCTAATTAGTTTTATCTGTAGTCTGTTGTAGGTACCTCTGAGCGTGGAACCAGAATAAAAACTCTTACATTGGAAACATTTCAGAACTATTGGGCTGTTACTGTTTTCTCTGAACACATTTTAGCAATGAGGTACCAAAGTATTCACTTCAAAAAAATTTTAGTAAAATTAGCGTCATTAATTTTAAAAATGAAATAGTCTCCCAAATTGTTTTCTTCTAGTCAATAATAGCCCTAGGGCTAGATAATAATAGAGTACAGATTATTAATAAGAAAAATATTGGATGCTTTTTGCAAATAGAAATGATAGGGCAGCATTGTGATACTCTAAAATCCACAACCTAATTAAAAGTGATACTTACATTCTCAAAAGCTAAGGGGTCACCAGGGTTATGGTGAAGAATTTAACCACTACCAAAAATATGTAAGAAGAAGGGACATCAGCTCAGCATCAGGCTAAAAGTAGTAAGGCAGGGAGGAAGAAATTGAGGAGTGAGGAAATGATCTGGAACAAGGCCGGGGACAGTGTCCTGCAACTGGACATCCTGTCACGCAGAACCCGGGCAGGAAGGCTCTGGAGCAGTCGTCTGGGTTTGGTCTGCACAGTGGAGAATTTTTGGGGGCGGGGGGCGGGGCTTGGGTAGGAAAGAATCCATTCACACAGTCAAAGTGATTCATTCATGCATGAGTGCATTCATGTAAGTCTGCATGTATTCATTCAATTATTCAACAAACAATTGAGTGCTCACAGTGGGCCAGGCTGCAGAGAGACCATTAGACTATTCTACCCTCTTCATCTCCACGGGGATGCAAGGATGAACCACAGGACAAATATATGAAATAGTGTATTGATATTATATTACAATGCATGATATGCTCAATGACATCAAGTGATATGTTCAGTGTGTTGTCCTTCAACGATAATGCCCAGTTCTATGTGTTGGGGAAGACTGCAATAATGACTATGTATTTCCACTTCCAGCCAGCATAGAATAACAGGAACTGGATTTCCACCCCAACCCCCATCCCCCACCTGAAACAACTAAAACACCTGATAAAATGTATGTAACAACAGTTTCCAAAACATTGGACAGAAGCATTGATCTCTGAGAAACAAACGAAGTGAGCCCTGTGAGTGCCCGACTTACTGTCTAGAGACAGTTTCCAGGCTGCAGCAAATGGAGGGGATGCATTACCATCCATCCTTCTTGTGCATCTGTATGCATTGCCTCAGGTAATTTGTGTATTTGATTTTCACTGAGTAAATCTGCACTTTTAGCGTGTGACAGAAGAAGCAATAAAAAGGATTCAATCTGTTAAAAATAATAGCTATATATCCAGATTTTACAGCCTACCCTATATAATTGGCCTGGATCATAAGCCAGGTGCAGAGGCATCAGGATGAAGTGACGGGTAGCCACAGAGAACTGTGTGGAATGCATACAGGGTGATAAGCTCTTACTAGAAGAAAGGGAACAGATGGTTCAAGAAGAGACTGGATGACCACTTGAAGGATGTAAAAAAGATTCATGCATCAAGTGGCAGAATCACCAACATTACCTCTAAGTTCCTTTCAACTTCAGGAATCTATGGATCAATAACCTAGGCCGTTACCAGCTCAGAGCAGTTCAACATAGATGAAAATACATCCTTATAAAAGGGAGGAGTTGTAGCAAACACAATTAGATAAGAAAAATTAATTAGGGGAATAGAATTGAAAAAGAAGTAAAATTATATTTGCACATGAAAGAGAATATACCTGAAAAACCTGAGAGAATAAATAATAATACTAATTGAAACAAAAAAATAGTGCAATGAGGCGGCAGGATAGAAATTTAATATACAGAAATCAATAGTCTTCATATGTACAGATAACGATCAATTAGAAGATATATTGGTAATGAAAACCTTATTTACAATAGAAACATAGAAAACTAAATATAGTCAATTCTCATAAATCTCATTTTTAAAATGGCAGTTCTGTTCTATAAAGTCATCTCTAAAACTAAATTAAGCAAATACTGAATTATGGCCCTTAGGGGTTAGGTTCCTGTGAGCCTCTGGTCACATCATTTCCACCAGCTGATCAATATCTAACCTTCTTTTATGTGTGTTTCTGTTTAAAGACACCTTATTTAATATGTATTATTGAATTATTAACATAGAATTTATGGCCAACAGCACTATAACTCATGCCTGAAGGAAACTAACACGTATTTTCTTTGTAAGGAACATCACAGCCTTCTTGCACTTAAGAATACTAGACAGCATTTCAACACTATTTCATTTTAAACAGTGAAATCACCAATAGTAAACACAAAAATGTGAAAAACATGGCACTAAATATGCCATGAAAAGGACACTATTTTACAGTAAGAGAGCTGAAACGAGACAGAAAGGTGACTCAGATTTTAACCAGTCTGAGCATATGCATATCTACAAAATACTTTGAGTATTGATTTTGGAGTTAGGAATAAGTTTTAGTGACTTGGTGAATCACAAATATGGAATCCATGAATAATGAGGATCAACTGTAGCTTGAATAAACTTAACAATAAACAAAAACAATATGGGGAAAACTTTAAAACACTCCTGAAAGACACAAAATTCGACTTAATAAATATCCCTTGTTTTTAGATAGAATGGCTCAACATCATGAAGATGTTAGTTCTCTCTAAGCTCATTTATTTATTTATTATAAATTTATTTATTTGTTTATTTTTGGCTGTGTTGGGTCTTTGTTGCTGTGCATGGGCTTTCTCTAGTTGCGGCAAGCGGAGACTACTCTTTGTTGTGGTACGTGAGCCTTTCATTGCGGTGGCTTCTCTTGTTGCAGAGCACGGGCTCTAGGTGTGCAGGCTTCAGCAGTTGTGGCTCACAGGCTCTAGAGCGCAGGCTCAGTAGTTGTGGCGCATGGGCTTAGTTGTTCTGCAGCATGTGTGATCTTCCCGGACCAGGGCTCGAACCCGTTTTCCCTGCATTGGCAGGTGGATTCTTAACCACTGAGCCACCAGGGAAGCCCCTGAGCTCATTTATTAGTGTAACACAATCCCAATAAAAATAACAGCAAATATTTTATAAGGCTTGAAAAGTTGATAATAAAGTTCATATGGAAAAATAAATATGTGAGAGTAACTATAAAATAACTGAAAAAGAAAAGCCATGAGGAGGGACTTGTAAGAACACATAAAACACTATAACATCTTCACGCTTAAAATTGTTTGGTGCTAGCACAAGAAAAGACAAATAGACCAATGGGATAGAATAGAGTCTAGAAACAGACCCAAATAGAAATGGAAATTCAGTATATCATAAAGAGTTTAGTATATCATAAACTCTTAAAAATTGAGGGAGAAAAATGACCAAAAACATGGCACAAAAACAGGCAAAGGACATCAAGTATTTGCAAATATATAAACCTAAAAGTTTGAAAAGATATTTAACTTCATTCATGTTAAGAGAAATATAAATTAAAACTACATTTAGAGAACTTCCAGAAATGTGGCAATGTGAAGTGGTAATCCAAATCCCTTAACTAATCCCTTAATTAATCTTAATTTTAAGACCTGGATAAAATGTTTTTAAAAGTCAACAAGTATTTAAATTCACAAGAAAATGTTCAAAAGCATAGAGTTTAGTCTCAAAAAACTGCAACTGGAAGAGGTAAGAATTGTGAGGTGGTGACACTCTGGCCTAAGGGCACTCCCCAGTTTTCATGGCCAAGGCCACAGAAAACTACAGCCTGACTGGCTCAAGGTGCCAGAGATAAGTGTTCAAGGGTAGAAAAGAAGTGAAAATTTAAAGACAACATCTTGGCAGCAAGAAACCACAGTAAGAGTGAGTCATGAAATCTAAATATAAACTGTTTTTATTCCTGGCTGATCACTAAACTACTTAAGCATGTACAGGGGAGAACCCAGGGAGCCCTATTCAAAACCAAAATAGGCAGAAAACAGAGGCATTTCGTGAGATAGAACTGCATGGAGCAAAGTCTGTTGTGTTTGCTCCTTGTTAACTGAAATGTATTTCCAAATCATGTACAGCTTGGGCAGCAGTGATCTAGTCCTGTGGGATTATAGTGTCAGGGGACAGACTCCAAGGCTGGCAATGCAGTTGAAAAGTTAAGGAGGGAAATCACTGAAAGAGTGAGCTCTAAAATCTGCCACCAAATTATGTAGCCATAGAGGAAACACCCAAGGTGCCAGGATTGAAAAGCAGCAATGACAAACCATAAAAACAGAATTAAAATGTGAGCTGCTTCATATTACAGCAGAGAAAAGTTTGCAGTTTGAATACAGGCAAGTTAACTTCGTACTAGAATAGGAAAAAAAAAAAATCAAGCAGACAACAGACCAAAAATAAATAAACAAAAACCTTGAAGAACACAGTAGACTACAACATTGCTAGAATATACTGCCTACAGTGTCTGATTTCTGAATCAAAAAACTTAGACATGAAAAGGAATGGGAAAATGTGTTCCATTCTAATGGCTAAAAGACAGTCAATGGAAACTTTGAGTCCAGATGTTGTATTTAACAAACTTCAAAGCAACAATCATAAATATGTGCAGAGAATTAAAGGAAAATCAATGAAGAAATGTATAGGGAATCTCGATAGATACATGAAGGTATTAAAAATGCAAAAGGAAAATTCTAGAGCTGAGAAGTACAACAAAACATATTAAATGGACTGAACAGCAGGAGGAGAGATCGGAAGAATCATTGAACTTGAAGACAGATTAATAAAAATTTCCCAATTCAACAAAAAGAACAGAAAGGGGATTGGAGAAAAGTAAAGAGAACCTCAGAGACCTGTGGGATGATTTCAAAATATGTGAAATTGAAGACCTAGAAGAAAAGGAGACAGGAAAAGAGAAAGAAAAAACATATTTAGAGACAATGACTGAAAACTTCCAAAATGTGATGGAAAACATCAGTAGATCCTAGAAGCCTAAATAATCCCAAGCATGATAAATACAAAGAAAACCACTCCAGGCACGTCACAGTCAAACTGCTGAAAAATGATAGCAAGAAAATCTTGAAAGTGACCAGAGAAGAACAGTGTGTTACATTCCAGGAAATGATGACACAATATCAATGACTTCTCAACAAAAACTATGGCAACCAGAAGATATTGGGACAGGAAAGTGCAGAAAGAGGAAAATAACAAAAATATGTAACAAGGAATTGTATGTTCAGTGGAACTAACCTTCAACAATAAAGGCAAGAAAAATTCCACTTCCAGTACGTTTGAAAACGTAAACTCTTAACACAGAACCCTCTGACAGACAGCATACAAATAACAACTACCCAGAGATCCTGAAAAGTGACCAAAGACAGGCAGATTCTGATGTAGTGAGTTGCCTGTTATTATATTTTTTTAGCTTGAGGGAACCTGAGGCAGGACGTGGTCAGTACCATATGGGCAGGTTTAATCTCTGAATGAAAACATATAGTCTTTCTGTCTTGAAAAACCAGAAAACAGAGTTTGGAGAAACTATAGCTTCTGAAAAGTGCAGAGAGAATCCCAGCAAGGAGAGAGCCAGAGACAGGAAACCAAAAATATTGTGTATACAAACTCTTCCCATATTTCTGACTGACATCTTAACCACACATGCACAATCAGGTTACAGGATCACCATCCAAGGTTAAAAAATTACATGGAAATTTGAGCTGCCGCCAAAGAGGCAGAAATTTCCATTTAAGTTCAACAAAGTTAACGTCTGTTAAAACAAAAATAACTAGGCTTCTGAGGAATGTTACAGAATCCAGCATCTCTACAAGCTAATATGCACAAAGTCTGAGATACAATTTTAAGTTATTCAATATATAAACATGTGATCCAGTTTCAAGAGAAAAGGCAACAAACTAACCCTGATATGACCCAGATGTTGGATTATCAGACAAGAACTTTAAAGCAGCTGTTATAGCTATGTCCATTAAGGTAAAGAAAAACATGCTTATAATTAATGAAAAGACAGGAAATCCCAGCAGAGAAAAAGACTGTTAAAAATGGAAATTCTAGAATAAACAATTATATCTTAAGTTTAAAGAAAAAAAACCACTGACTGGACTTATGAGCAGAATAGACCAAGGAAAGAGTTAATGGAACTGAGATTGATCAAAGAAATTGTTTGGTCTGAAAAAGAGATAAAAGACTTTTTTCATGGACTTTGGGGACTTTGGAGAATATCAAAAAATCTAATATCCTTTGTAACTGGAGAGAGAGGAAGGAAAGGATATTTGGAGATACACTGGCTGAAAAATATCACAAATTTCTTGAAAGATACAAACTTATAGATTCAAGAAGTTCAGTGAACCCCAAACAGAATAAATAAGAAGAAAATTACTCCATGTGGGTAAAATGTTGAGAACCAAACATAAAGAGAAAATCTTGAAAGCTTCCAGATGAAAAACGACACATCACATAAAGGAACAATAACTAGAAATCACTGACTTCTCATCAGAAACTATAGAAGCTAGAAGGCAGTGAAACATCATTAAATTGTTGAAAGAAAACAAAACCTCTCAACCCAAAATTCTGTATCATCTGAAAATATCCTTCAAAAATGAAATAAAAATAAAAGCATTTTCAGATAAAAGTAAATGAAGAGAAGTTATTATAGAATACTTGTACTGTAAGAAATGCTAAAGGAAGTTCTTCAGTCTGAAGAGAAACGATGCAATATAGAAAATCAGATCTTAAAGATGGAATGAACAGCGTCTGAAATGGTAAGTATCTAGGAAATATTTGTTAACTATTTTTCCTCTCAGTTTCCATGGTGTACATATAGACATAATACATATGACAACTATGGCTTGAAAGGCAACTGGTAGAGTGGTAAATGGATTTACATGACTGCAAGGTTTCTACATTTTACATAGGTGTGGATACTAACTTTTTTCTTTTGGCACTTAAGTAGACTAAAGTAAAATTTAAAAAATAATATAAAAGAAATTAAAAGAAACAAGATTATCTTAACCACCTCAACTTAAATTCCAAATCCTGGCAAACTTTCTTTTCCAGCATGCGTGGTAGATTTACCAAGATAGCCCATATGCTTGGCCATAAAATAAGTCTCAATAAATTTAAAGGAATTGCAATCATACAGAGCACGTTTTTGGACCACAGTGAAATTAAGTGAGAAACCAATGGCAATAAGATATTCATTAAAATCTCAAAATATTTGGAAATTAAATACATTTCTGAATAATTGATAGAACAAAGAAAAAACTACAAGGTAAAATGGCAAATTCTAAAGTTAGTCCTTTGAAAGAAATCAACAAAAGAGATGAACCTCTAATTAGTAAGACAGAAGAGAAACAACACAAATTAACACGAAGAGGAATTATCACTAGAGACCCTATAGGCATTAAAAGCATAATGGGAGATTGGTTCAAGATGGCAGAGTAGAAGGACGTGTGCTCATTCCCTCTTGCGAGAGCACAGAATTACAACTAACTGCTGAACAATCATCGACAGGAGAACACTGGAACTGTTTTGGTGACAAAAAAGATACCCCACATCCAAAGACAAAGGAGAAACCACAGTGAGATGATAAGAGGGGCACAATCACAGTAAAATCACATCCCATAACTGCTGGGTGGGTGACTCACAAACTGGAGAACACTTAAACCACAGAAGTCCTCCCGCTGGAGTGAAGGTTCCGTGCCCCACGTCAGGCTTCCCAACCTGGGGGTCCAGCAAAGGGAGGAGGAATTCCCAGAGAAACAGACTTTGAAGACAAGCGGGATTTGATGGCAGGACTTCAACGGGACGGGGGAAACAGAGACTCCACTGTTGGAGGGCACACACAAAATAGTGTGCACATCAGGACCGATGGGGAAGGAGCAGTGACCCTACAGGAGATGGAACAAGACCTACCTGCTTGTGTTGGAGGGTCTCCTGCAGAGGCGGAGGGTGGCTCTGTTTCACTGTGAGGACAAGGACACTGGCAGCAGAAAGTCTGGGAAGTACTCCTTGCTGTGAGCCCTCCCGGATTCTGCCATTAGCCCCTCCAAAGAGCCTACAGGTTCCAGTGCTGGGTCACCTCAGGCCAAACAACCAATAGAGACGGAACTCAGCCCCACCCATCAGCAGACAAGCAGATGAAAGTTTTACTAAGCTCTGCTCACCAGAGCAACACCCAGCTCTGCCCACCACCAGTCCCTCCCATGAGGAAGCTTGCACAACCCTCTTAGATAGCATCATCCACCACAGAGCAGACAGCAGAAGCAAGAAGAACTACAGTCCGGCAGCCTGTGGAACAAAAACCACATTCACAGAAAGGTAGACAAAATGAAAAGGCCGAGGACTATGTACCAATGAAGGAACAAGATAAAACCCCAGAAAAACAACTAAATGAAGTGGAGATAGGCAACCTTCCAGAAAAAGAATTCAGAATAATGATAGTGAAGATGACCCAGGACCTCGGAAAAAGAATGGAGGCAAAGATCGAGAAGATGCAAGAAATGTTTAACAAACACCTAGAAGAATTAAAGAACAAACAGAGATGAACCATACAATAACTGGAATGAAAAATACACTAGAAGGAATCAATAGCAGAATAACTGAGGCAGAAGAACAGATAAGTGACCTGGAAGACAGAATTGGTGGAAATCTCTGCTACAGAACAGAATAAAGAAAAAAGAATGAAAAGAAACGAAGACACCCTAAGAGACCTCTGGAACAACATTAAACACACCAACATTCACATTATAGGGGTCCCAGAAGGAGAAGAGAGAGAGAAAGGACCCAAGAAAGTATTTGAAGAGCTTAGAGTCAAAAACTTCCCTAACATGGGAAAGGAAATTGCCACCCAAGTCCAGGAAGCACAGAGAGTCCCAGGCAGGATAAACCCAAGGAGAAACATGCTGAGACACATAGTAATCAAATTGACAAAGATTAAAGACAAAGAAAAGTTATTAAAAGCAACAAGGGAAAAACAACAAATAACATACAAGGGAACTCCCATGAGGTTAACAGCTGATTTCTCAGCAGAAACTCTACAAGCCAGAATGGAGTGGCATGATATAAAGTGATGAAAGGGAAGAATGCACAACCAGCATTATTCTAACCAGCAAGGATATAATTCAGATTCGATGGAGAAATCAAAAGCTTTATAGACAAGCAAAAGCTAAGAGAATTCAGCACCACCAAACCAGCTCTACAACAAATGCTAAAGGAACTTCTCTAAGTGGGAAACACAAGAGAAGACAAGGACCTACAAAAGCAAACCCAAAACAATTAAGAAAATGGTAGTAGGATATACATATTGATAATTACCTTAAATGTGAAAGGATTAAATGCTCCAAACAAACACAGGCTCGCTGAATGGATACAAAAACAAGACCTGTATATATGCTGTCTACAAGAGAGCCACTTCAGACCTAGGGACACATACAGACTGAAAGTGAGGAGATGGAAAAAGATGTTCCATGCAAATGGAAGTCAAAAGAAAGCTGGAGTACCAATACTCATATCACATAAAATAGACTTTAAAATAAAGAATGTTACAAGAGACAAAGAAGGACACTACATAATGATCAAGGGATCAATCCAAGAAGATATAACAATTATAAATATGTATGCATCCAACATAGGAGCACCTCCATACACAAGAAAAATGCTAACAGCTATAAAAGAGGAAATCGACAGTAACACAATAATAGTGGGGGACTTGGACAGATCATCCAGACAGAAAATTAATGAGGAAACACAAGCTTTAAATGACGCAATAGAGCAGATAGATTTAATTGATATTTATAGGACATTCCCCGAAAACAGCAGATTATACTTTCTTCTCAAGTGCACACAGAACATTCTCCAGGATAGATCACATCTTGGGTCACAAATCAAGTCTCGGTAAATTTTAGAAAATTGAAATCACATCAAACATCTTTTCTGACCACAACGCTGTGAGATTAGAAATAAATTACAGGGGGAAAAAAGGTAAAAAACACAAACACATGGAGGCTAAACATTACATTACTAAATAACCAAGAGATCACTGAAGAAATCAAAGAGGAAATCAAGAAATACCTGGAGACGGGTTTCCCTGGTGGCACAGTGGTTGAGAATCTGCCTGCCAATGCAGGGGACATGGGTTCATGCCCTGGTCCAGGAAGATCCCACATGCCGCGGAGCGGCTGAGCCCGTGAGCCATGGCCGCTGAGCCTGCACGTCCGGAGCCAGTGCTCTGCAACAGGAGAAGCCACAACAGTGAGAGGCCCGCGTACCACAAAAAAAAAAAGAAAAGAAAAGAAATACCTAGAGACAAATGACAATCCAAAACCTATGGGATGCAGCAAAAAACATTCTAAGAGGGAAGTTTATAGCAATACAATCCTACCTCAAGAAACAAGAAAAATCTCAAATATACCATCTAACTTTACACCTAAAGGAACTAGAGAAAGAAGAACAAAACCCAAAGTTAGTAGAAAGAAAAAATCATAAAGAGCAGAGCAGATATAAATGAAATAGAAAGAAAGAAAACAATAGCAAAGATCAATAAAATTAAAAGATGGTTCTTTGAGAAGATGAACAAAATTGATAAAACTTTAGCCAGACTCATCAAGAAAAAGAGGGAGAGGACTCAAATCAATAAAATTAGAAGTGAAAAAGGAGAAGTTACAGTGGACACCACAGAAATACAGAGCATCATAAGAGACTACTACAAGCAATTCTAGGCCAATAAAATGGACAACCTGCAAGGAAAGGACAAATTCTTAGAAAGGTATAACCTTCTAAGACTGAACCAGGAAGAAATAGAAAATGTGAACAGACCAATCACAAGTAATGAAATTGCAACTGTGATTAAAAATCTTTCAACAAACAGAAGTCTTGGACCAGATGGCTTCACAGGTGAATTCTATCAAACATTTAGAGAAGAGCTAACACCCATCCTTCTCAAACTCATCCAAAAAACTGCAGAGGAAGGAACACCCCCAAATTCATTGTATGAAGCCAACATCACCCTGATACCAAAACCAGACAAAGATGCTACAAGAAAAGAGTATTACAAACCAATATCACTGATGAATATAGATGCAAAATTCCTCAACAAAATACTAACAAACAGAATCCAACAACACATTAAAAAGATCATACACCATGATCAGGTAGGATTTATCCCAGGGATGCAAGAATTCTTCAATATACAGAAATCAATCAGTGTGATACACCATATTAACAAATTGAAGAATAAAAACCATATGATCATCTCAATAGATGCAGAAAAAGCTTTTGACAAAATTCAATACCCATTTATGGTAAGAAAAACTCTCCAGAAAGTGGGCATAGAGGGAACCTACCTCAACATAATAAAGGCCATGTATGACAAACCCACAGCAAACATTCTCAATGGTGAAAAACTGAAAGCATTTCCTCTAAGATCTGGAGCAAGGCAAGGATGTCCACTGTCACTGCTATTATTCAACATAGTTTTGGAAGTCCTAGCCATGGCAATCAGAGAACAAAAAGAAAAAAAAAGAATACAAATTGGAAAAGAAGAAGTAAAATTGTCACTGTTTGCAGATGACATGATACTGTACATAGATTATCCTAAAGATGCCACCAGAAAACTACTAGAGCTAATCAATGAATTTGGTAACATTGCAGGATACAAAATTAATGCACAGAAATCTCTTGCATTCCTATCCACTAACAACGAAAGATCAGAAAGAGAAATTAAGGAAACAATCCCATTCACCATTGGAACAAAAAGAACAAAATACCTAGGAATAAACCTAACTAAGGAGACAAACGACCTGTACTCAGAAAACTATAAGACACTGATGAAATAAATCAAAGATGACACAAAGAGATGGAGAGATATACCATGTTCTTGGATTGGAAGTCTCAATATTGTGAAAATGACTCTACTACCCAAAGCAATCCACAGATTCAATGCATGCCTATCAAATTACCAATGGCATTTTTTACAGAAGTAGAACAAAAAATCCTAAAATTTGTATGGAGACACAAAAAACCCCCATTTTTTTTTTTTTTTTTTTTATGGTTAGTGACTTTTGGTCCTGTCTAAGAAAATTTTGCCTACCCCCAAATCATGAAAATATTCTGGTTTTTTGTTTCTATGCATTTTGGTTGCAGCTTTTATATTTAGGCCTATCTATGATCCATCTCAAATTAAATTTCCTGTGTGGAGTGAGATAGGAGTTGAGATTTGGTTGTATTCATACATATCCTAGTTGTTTCACCACCATTTCTTAAAAATGAATTTCCTTTCCCCACTGAATTGCCTTGGCACCTTTATCAAAATTCAATTGACCATATATACATGGGGTTTTACTGGAGTTTCTATTTTGTTCCACTAGCCTGTTCTCAGGCCAGTACCACACTGTTTTAACTACTGTAGCTTTACATTCTTGAGATCAAGTGGCATAAATCCTACAACTTTGTTCTTTTTTTTCAAGATGATTTTATCTAATCTAGATCCTTTGCATTTCCATAAAATTTTAGAATCCAATTTCTTTAAATAAAAAGAAGCCTATTGGGGTTTTGATTGGGACCGCATGAAATATATAGAGTAATTTTGTGGGAAATCTTTAAATGATTGAGATTTCATAAACATATACCATGACATGATATATATTTACTTTATTTAGGTGTTCTTTAATTTTTCTTAGCAACATTTTACAAGTCTTGCACATAGCCTTAGATTTATTCTTAAGTAATTGTGCCTATGATGCTACTGTAAATGGTATTTTTAAAATTTCATTTTCTGTTGTTTGTTGCTAGAATATATAGAAGTACAATTGAGTTTGTATATTAACTTTGTATTCTGCAATCTTATTAAATTCACTTATTAGTTCTAATATTTTTATAGATTAAATAGGTTTTTCTACATACACAATCATGCTTTCTTTGAGTAATGACAGTTATGTTCTCATCTTCATGCCACTTGTTTCTTTTTTTTTTTTCTGTATTGTACTGGCTAGGACTTTCAGTACGGAGGTGAATAGAATGGCTGAAATAGAACATTCTTGCCTTGTTCCTGATCTCTGTCTTCAAATTAAGCATGATGTTAACTGTAAGCTGTTCTAAGATGACTTTTATCAACTTGAGGAAGTTCCTTTCTAGTCCTAATTTGCTGAGAGTTGAGAGTTTTTTCTGGTTATTCGTTTTTTGTCGGTTTGTTTTTTTTTTAACATGAATGAGTGTTGAGTTTTGTGACAGAGACCATCTGGCCCGAAAGCCTAGAATATTTACTATCCAGCCCCTTAAGAAAACATTTCTGACCCCTTCTCTAGAGAAAAATATAAAAGACACCCTGGTTCATGGCACATTTATCAATTTGGATCTAATCAAGAGACAGAAACCACACAATAATTTAAACAGGATAAGGTTAATATAAAGACCGTTTGGGCTTCCCTAGTGGCACAGCGGTTGAGAGTCCACCTGCCGATGCAGGGGACACGGGTTCGTGCCCCGGTCCAGGAAGATCCCACATACCGCGGAGCGGTTGGGCCCGTGAGCCATGGCCGCTGAGCCTGCGCGTCCGGAGCCTGTGCTCCGCAACGGGAGAAGCCACAACAGTGAGAGGCCCGCGTACCGAAAAAAAAAAAAAAAAGACCATTAACCCTGGGCTGAAAGGGAGTAACCAAGGAAGGACAAACTTGGAATGGGACCCCCCCCCCACCGCCAAGGCTAGTATTTAGACTTTTTTGGATCTGGCATAATTGCAGCCCAGTAGATGGCAGAGAAGTTCACTGGTTTGCACAGGCCTGAGCTGATCTGCAGTTGCTGGGCCAGCAAGAAGCAACTCACAGAATGCAGGTGGGGTGAAGCCACAACCAGTGGCTGTGGCCACACCAGTGTGCAAAGAAATCAGGGGCACCAGTGTAAGATGGAGATCTGGAGCTGTGGTGTTGTGTCAGAACGGTTATGGCACCAAAAGTCCCAGGAGACAAATCTGGGGGTGGGGCATAGGGAAGCAGATGGAGTTGCAGCACCAGTGCAGGCAGGATGGGCTGCAGCATTCGGTGTCCATGCTGAGAGAGCTGCAGGAAGGCGACCACCAGCTCGGGCTGAGGCTGAGACATCATCAAAGGACTGTGTGTTCTAGGCATATGGGGGGCGGGGGGAAAGCACCACTGGTCATTCTCACATCCTCATTGTTGACCGATGGTGCAGCCGCCAGAAGCAGAAGAGTCCCTTCCTGCTTCCTCTACTGAGAAAGCTTAACATCTTGTACCCCGTACAAAACAAATGCTTAAAGTAATACCGGGGAGTAGGTAATACTGGGGAGCTAAAAGGTAATGACTCGATAACTGACATAGTATGGTTGAAGAACGGGGTATGCTGGGCAATCAAGTATTTGACCCACCTAGTATTCTATTAGAGCATCTTGGAATAAAAGTGAAAACTAGGTGCTTTTTTTTTTTTAACAGATGAAGAACCCGAGTCCCACATTAAATTAATTGCTCAAATTTAAGAAATTTTAAGTAAAATTCTAGACTTTATGTCAAAATAAATCCAATTGTATTACAGAGTTAATATTAAGAATAAAAACATGTAAAACCATCAAAAAAAAAAGAGTAGACATCATATGTGTAGTGGAATTTTGCTTCTAGGCCTTCAACGAATTGAATGAATCTCAGTGGGAAATGTTTGCAAGTCTGTAGAATAAATATTATCATAGCTCAAATAAAAAGGCAGACCAATTGGGGAAAATATTTTCATCAAATAAACCGGAGAGAATCTCTCCCAGTATTGCACAAAACCTCATGAAAATTGAAAGGAAAAACATCTTTTTTTTTTTTTTTTTTGCGGTACGTGGGCCTCTCACTGCTGTGGCCTCTCCCGTTGCGGAGCACAGGCTCCAGACGCTCAGGCTCAGCGGCCATGGCTCATGGGCCCAGCCGCTCCGTGGCATGTGGGATCTTCCCGGACAGGGGCACGAACCCGTGTTCCCTGCATCGGCAAGCGGACTCTCAACCACTGAGCCACCAGGGAAGCCCAAAAAACATCACCTTTAATGTAAAGTTGGACATGAACAGATGATTCACCAAGAGGAAACAGAAGTAACAGACATGAGAAAATGTTCAATTTTACTACCTCTTATTGAAATGCAACTTAAAACTATGGTGGGGTACAGTTTAGCATGAAATGTGAAAAATAAAATAGAATGCTGGTGAAAAAAACGGTGGAACTGGCAAATCTTTGATGGCAATAGAAATTGCTAAAACTTCTCTTGAATTCAGATGTTTATATCTCTGGAGTAATCCTACTTCTGGGAACCTAAGGAAATAATAATTCTACCATATAACCTAAAATAATTACAAAAAATAGGAAAAGGCTCTATGCATGTGTTTTTGGCAGTCATTTAAAGGATTGAAAAATAGGAAATAATTTAAATGTACATAAAAAGTTCAATAATTGTGTAAATCATTCTTTTGATCATATAATTCATTTGACCATGATTGTGGCCAGTGATGAAAGATTTGGCCACGACTAAAAAGCATTGGAAACTAATGCAGCAAGATAGGCTATTTCTCAAGATAATTAAAAGCAGAATAACAAAATTGTATTTACATGTTATTATGACTGTGAAAGAGAATATGTGTATGTGAAGAAAATCTAGAACATAACATAAAATGCTATGTTCTCACCTCTTTTCTATGTGATCTATTTCTATTAAGTCAGCTTTATTTCTCCTTAACTTCTTGCCAGTTTTGTGGAGACACATCATCCTGAGGTTTAGCGTCACATTGACTGAGGTCTGCTAAGCCACGCCTCCTCTTCCTGTGCTGGGGTGGCTGAGTTTTCAGGACCCTAATGCAGAACCTTATACTTGTTCCCGTTACAGTTTTTTCTTGGTCTGTATTTTCAGCCCATTGCTGAAAGCGCTCAAGATGATTTTGGATCCCGATTTACACCCCTTATTTGCCATATTTCCTGAGTGCATGTTAGCCATACATTCTATCTATATTAAAATGTCCAGGAACACTCCATATGTTTACCCCAGGCCCTGATGAGAATATGGTCCTGAGTAGTACTGAGCTCCAGGGTACATCACATCTATTAATGAGCGCCTGTGATGACATTCACGCTACCATCCACTAGAGCAGCCTTGCATCCAGTACACATTTGCCAGCTCTAACAATTAGCAGAGGTCATTGTCCTCTTTTGTGGGTAGAAAATGAAGGCTTTAGGCTTAGAGGAAAGCTCGTGTGATGTGCCCAGGCCAGGGCCAGTTTCGGTTGTAATGGGGGTCAAGTTTGCCCTCAGTGTCCAGTATCTGTCACCTGGGCCCTTGACCCCTCTGATACCACCCACCCCCCTGCCATGGCATCCACGCCATCCCACCCTCAGTGGTCTCTAGCATCATCACATGCTCTCCTCAGTCTTATCAGAACTTTTTATTTGATTCTTTATCCACACTCTATCACCTGGTGCTATCTGCATTTTAACAGGGATCAAAGTTTGGAAATAGAGGGATGAAATTCTGAGGGTGGAATTGCAGGCACTGGTGGTCAGGGAGAGGAGATGGGGGCCTTTTTGGCAGCCCCTACCTGTCCACTGCCTGCAAGCCTGGCCTGAATGGGGTGTCTCCTGGGACAAGGTAGATTAGACCCTACAGCACCACGGTCCTCCTCAGGCTTTTAATGATATTTGGATAGAATTCATAACTCTTCACATTTCATTAATTTAAGTTAATTTTCCTTCTATTCTTCCAACTGCCAGGTAGGTGAGGGAAACATGTCATCATCATTGAGAAGGAAACAGGCAAAGTGAGCCTTAAAATCTAAAAACAACTGCTTCTTCCCACCTCGGGGCCTTTCCTCTCCAGATGACTTTGCACTGATGGCAGTTTTGCTGGGGAAATGGGTTCATCATTGCTTCTCATGTGAACCTTGCCTGCCTCTGCATAAATATGTTATTTCCTCAAAGCCATTCCTACAAATTGCCTTATCATTTACCAAGGATCTAGACCATCTGCCAGGGTAGGCCCACACCCTCCCCCTTACTGATAACTGGGCTTATCTGTTTGCATTTCTACTTCTCATCTGCTAGTCTGGCTTATCTGCTTATCCGATTGCATGTTCTTTAGCACAATGGACACCATATGGCCCTCAGCAGAAGTAGCTGCCTTGTTGCCCACCTATGGGCACAAATTATGTGCCTTCCAACCCTAGCCTATAATTATCAGGTCACCAGGACCTCTGAAATTTGTTTGTACTGGGCAGATTTTCCATAATTAGAATAGCAAAAATTTAGTTCCCCTCCCCAGTTTATGAAATCAAAGCACATCATGTGCACCCAGAATAAATAACAAATTGTATATTTACAGAGTAAAACTGAAAGACCTAAAGCTACAAGAAACATCACTGAATCTTAATAGTGATTGAAAAAATAAATCCCAGAAGACTATATAGACCATAATTACACCATTTCTAAACTTTAAAACAAAACTACATATCACTGGGGAGTCCCCTAAGCCACACCTATACAGGCTCATACTCGGACTCAATCCTTCTGGGCATGGCGAGTATTTATCCTTTCATTTCTCTGGCACTGAAATCACAGGTGAATAGAACTGGTCTCACCAGGTTCCCTGGGGCCAGCCTTCCTCAGCTCCTGATGGCTGGGTGCCACCCTTTTCCCCACAGACCCTTTCTCATTTCTTTAGTGAGTCCTGGCTGAGGCTGAAACAACCTAGGATTCACCTAGTCCTCCCCCACTCCCAGTCTTACCTGCCCCACCAGAATGAGGAAGCGATACCTTCTCCATAGCACCCTTCAAACTGTGGACTCCCTCTTCTGGCACAAGGCTTTGGGTTTCTGAAGACCCCTCTGCTGGGTGTCTGGATACCATGGACCTGTTAGGACCTCCCACTAACTTGTCTGGTATTGCCTGGTGCTGACAGTGTCCTGCATCTTGATAAAGGATTGCTGACCCTTCCACACTGTGCCATACACACCTGCTTGTACCTCAGATGAAGCTTATTAAGCAATAGGACAGGTCCCCAGAGGCAACCCCACTCAGTGTGCCTTTGGCCCTATCTGGACCTTCCATCCTGGCGGCCCAGGATCTTGCCGCTGGATGCCTTTCCAGGCAAATTCACAGATATATCTTCTCCGGTCTCTTTCTGTTCATTTCCCGTCTCAGTTCACCTGTTTCCATATTTCAGGTGCCAAAAGTTCTTCAGTGATAACTCTAGCCACCCACATTATTTCCTACAGGGCAATTACATGCTCTGTCCTGTAGTGGATGCTCTACTTCATCAGATTCAGTGCACTTCTCCATTTTATAGTCAATTTTGTAAGGTCTTGCTTTCCCCCTCATATCTTAGAAATGGTCTGCATTTCAAAAACAAAGTCCAAATGGATTTTTCATTTTTAGTCTTATGCCTTAAAATTGTCTCATGATAACTACTACTTTCTCCAAAATCAGCATTTAAGATTCTTTAGAAGCTCTGAAATGTTTCTGGGCAACAGAGGATTACCACCTGCTTCCTGTCTTCCCTGAGGACAAGGCAACAGGAAACAGCTTTAACTTGTATGGTAAGTTACAGGGATTAGAGGAAATGCAGCATTTCCCAATAATGAGGGCCGAAAACAAAATTGCTCAGGGTAACTGATGTATGTGGGAGACTCTCTGGATTGAGGAGACTAAAGGTCTTAATGAGGCCATAGTCTCATGAATTATGTTTTCTCGTGTGTTAAATTCACTTCACATTTCTTCCAGGAGCCCAAATGATAAAACAAGAACTCTCCTCCAACTTCTGTGGCTTCAGCTTTGTTTTGTTGACTCACCACTTCCATTCATTTGCTTTCACATAACCAGAATCCTTTGAATCTGATTAAGCCTGACTTTTCAAGGAAATTTTTGCTAGGCTTTACTTCCCTTCTCTAAGATGAATGTGTGTACATGTACACGTGCCATTCTAACTCTTTATTTCTCCAGTGAATACTGTACACTTCATCTCTCCCTTGAAATGTTGCATGAACTTGAAAACTTGTCTTCTAAAGACAATTTGCTCCATGAATGATAGACAGTGTGATATGTATGTTCAGGAAATGCCACATACTTGAAGCCCTCAGGGAAACCTCTGGTTTTCAGGCTGCTGGGGGAACTGCTCCTTCGGAGTTTCTTACTATAAGAGTGTCACTCATGGGAACCTAGAACCCAGAGGCTTCTTGTCCCAGACAAGAAGGCTCCTGGGACCTGTTCCTTCCATCTAGAACCTAAGTGAAAGGGAGGTGAGATTAGGTCTTCATCCTGAATATGTCCTTAAATAAATGACTTCTGTGGAGAAAGTGAGTTTGGAGAAATGTGGAGGTTTTGTTAAAGTTATTTTCTTTGAAAAGACTTTAAGAAACTCATAAACTCTTCCACAGAGGGCAATGAATAACAACTGGATTGGTGGGTTTTAATTTTTGATTCGGGGAATCTGTGTTGTCTGGTGTGATAGAAGGAAACCAACATTCTGCAAGGAGAATACACAATATCCCTAAGAGACATTTGTTTCTAAAACCCTCCCCCTAAGATTGTAAATGAGTTTAAGGGGATATATATTCCCACCTTTAAACTTCAAACTCCCAGATCTCTGCTGTGTCCTCATGCCGCATGGATTACACTACTGGTAAAACATCCCAGGAAGGAGTCCAGGGAGGCCGTTCGCGGTTAGGGGAGGGTCCGTATTTGACAGACAGACTTTTCTGCTTTCTTGCTCCTGGCTCGCCCCTCTTCCCTTGGAGGCCATGGTGATGCGAACGAGTGGCTTCTGCCTCTTCGGGGACCGCCTTTGAGGCTCCAGAGCTCACCTGACTTTCGCGGAGAGAGGCGGGCAACCGGCTCCTTACGCCACCTGAAGAGGAGGGTCCTGGGGCCCGAGAGTGTGGGAGGGAGTGAGGCCGGAGCTGCGGCCCAGAGCGGGGAGGAGACGCTCTGCCAGACACAGGCGCGCCGCGGAGAGCTCAAACTTTGAAGTGGGGTAAGGATTTTAGGGGCCCTTGAGCTGGTTGTTCTTGGGGCGCTGGGAGGTGCGCGGGGGACGCAGACCCCAGTCACCGTGTGGATTAAAGTACGCCCAGGGCAGTGGGGTGGCGGAGCCCTAGGGCGGGCGCGGCGCTGTCCTCACCCCCCGGTGCTGAAACGGGCCACATCTCGGCAGGAAAGGAAGGAGCAGAAGCAAGAGCCAGCTCTGGCATCTGCTCCCACCCGCGGCACACACACAACTCCCTCCAGCAGGGATCAAAGGACTAGAAGGCGTCCCCTGCGCCTCCTAAGTCTATCGCACCCCTTTCTACTCACGTCCCGCAGACGCGCTGGGCCAAGTCGGGCTGAGCCGTCAGGGCAGGAGGCAGAAGAAGCTGGGCTCCTTCAGCAAAAGGATGGACACCACCCCCGAGACACCTCCCCAAGAGACCCTGTACCCGGAGGCCGCGCCGCCTCGTTCCCCGGGCTCCAGATCCGGCTCCCGAGCAGAGTCTCCCCGAGTACGCGCGGCGCGGGGGGAAGTTGTGTCCATGGCTTGGAGGGGGCAGGAGCCAAGGGGACCCCCGCCGGGGTCGGGGGACTGCCTCCGCTGGGCCCTGCTCAGCCGTGAGGATGCAAAGAGACAGGTGGGCTGCGGAGGAGGCAAAGAATGAAAATACTTTGGGGGAGTGAGCAGTCACTCTTTTTTTTTTTTTTAACGACAAAATCATAATCCGCGATCTTGGCTGCTCTGGCCTTAGGGACTTAGCGCTCAGGGGCGAGGAGAAGGGGCGGGGTGGGGTGGGCCTCCGATCCTTTGCAAACCCCTAACCGGATAATCACACGGGCCCTCTGTCCTCGTCCTCCGGCTTTTCTCCCCAGCTCAGCCCTCACCCCCGCCCCCGACGCCCCGAGGGGGGCGCGGCCAGCAGCCCCTCGCTCCCCGGCAACCCTGGGCAAGGACTGGATGACTGGAGGAAGTGCCGATTCATTTTTCTCTCCGTGTGATTCCCCAGTTCACAGCTGCCCTACTTTATGCTGTTGTTGAGACTAAAATTTGTCATTCTGAAGTGGGTATCTCTAGTTAGACACGGCATGTGGCCGAGGGTCAGTGGGGCAAGAGCAGAGGGGACCTGGAGCCCGTGGCTGGGACCCCGTGGCGGTGGACGCGGTGCCGGGGACACGCAATTCGCTCGCTCAGCGCTCTCCCTGTCAGCTGTTCCGCCGGCGCAACCCCTCTCCCGGAAACCAGACGGCCCCACGGTGGGCGCTCCTCACCAAATGTTCTGGAGGGGCGAAGCTGGGGCCGGCGCCTTCCCTGGTACCTCACACCCTGGGGCAGTGACTGGCTACCTGGGTTCGGGCTCTACCCCGGAGTGTTCAGTCCAGACCCCTGTCTCTATGGACCTGTCCACCAGCCCCTCCCTCGCACACACACGCACACACACACTTTCATTCATTAAAACGGGCAACGACGTCGTTGTCTAGGCATGGGGTGACATACTCCCTGAATGAGAAATCACTGGAGGGGGCGATGGAAAGCCGGGCCGGGAGGAGGGAGGTGACCCCTGTCACGGCCACTCCCTGAGCTAGGTCCTTGTACGCCAAAGTCCCGGATTCTTGACAATTCCGCTAGGTCAGGGAAGCGAGTTAGCATTTCACTGAGCTAGCGGGACTCCCTTGGCGGGGAGCGGGTGTGGCAGGAAAGACGCGAACTTCCCTTCGCAAGAACGCCCGAGCGCACGCACTTTTCCTTCTCAGCCTTTGTTCTGTCATAAACGGGGCCCTCGTCGGGCGTGGGATGCCAGGAGAGGGTGACTGGCTGCTCTCCGGGTGACTGGTCCCCACACGATCTCAGTCACTTTATCTGGGACTTTGGCCGGGACTGCGTGTGCCTCTTGCCTTTGATGCGCCTGTGTTTCTGCCTTTTCGGTAGTCATTCACTATCTGCCCGCGATTGCTGCGGCTGGTTAATAATGGGGTTGCCATGGCGACCAATTTCCCGTCGCCATGGTACCCAGGAGGTAAACAGTTGGAAGCCACAGAGGCTCTTCAGTAGCTACCCCCCCCCCCCGACCCAGATCTTGTACAGGCTGCGGGTTTCCTGTGGTTGTGAGGGAGGGATGGCAATGATCAGGTGCTGTGGTCCCCTCTTCCCTCCCAACCCACACTGTCTAGCCGCCTGTTCACCTGAAACCCTCTCTTAATCCCTGCCAATCACTGCGGCCTCCAGGTTGGGATGGGTCAAGCTTTTACCTCCATCCCCCGACTGCTACAATGAGGCTGGGGTAAATGGTTTTCCCTCTGACCTAATTCATGTCAGCGGCACACTGTCTACTCCTGAGTACAAATGACAAGACTAAGCCCTGCGGGAGACAAAATTAATTAAACAAACACAGTCCCTGGCCTCTGGACATCATGGTGTAGAGATGGCCTCTGCTCTGGGCTGCAATAGGGGTGATAACAGTGTCCCCGAGTAGAGAGAAGTGGGAGTGACAGACCCCCCCCCAGGGGAGGCCATAATGGAGTTGAAACTAAGGAATTTCAACTGCTGAGCAAGAGGGAAAACGTCTCTCTAGGCAGAGGGACTAGCAGGAGCCAAGATGTGCGTTTGTTCAGGAGAGGATAGATCCTGCCGTGGAAACACATAGACTCGTAATAGGGGCAGAGCCGCGCGCAGCCCTTAGCGCACGACAGTTATCGCGAGACCCTGAGCACGCGAGACCCTAAGTGCACGAGAGCCGGAGCGCTCCAGGCGGTTGGAGGTCTGGCTGCCCCGAGGAGCACAGCTGTGGTGTTCCTCGTAGCAGAAAGTGCGGCGAGAAGCGGACCTTGGCCTTTTCTCCTGGGCCCTCCAGGACCTCTGATCTCCGAGCCTGAGGGTGAGCTGGGGCGGGCGGGGGGGGGCCCGGGGACAGGCTGAGGGCTGTGTCCCCCAGAGCTCCAGAGTCCTCTTCACTGCCACCCACTGGCCGGGCCCAGGCCTTGAGGCAGCAGCGAACCCCTCCCCCATCCCCGCCTCCGCGACTTCATGGCGGCGGCCGTCTCCATGGGTTGCAGTCCCTGGAGGCCTCGGCAATGGGAGTATATGGACACAGCCATGAAGGTAACAGCTTCAACCAGCTTCAGTCTGTCCGTTCAAGTTTCTAAACTTGGTCCAGCTTAGATCAGTTGTCCACCCCTAGGAGGTGGCCAGAGGTCAGGGTTAAATTGCAAGGGCATTGCACGTCGTGACTGCAGGTCCACCTCTGTCGTGGGGCTGTTCTCAAAGCAGGGCACTTGTGGTGAGCTGGGCATTCACCTGCTTGGTATTTGCTACCCCGTGTGCTCCTGTTGATGCTCTGCGAATGATTCTCTCCAGCTTCAATGAAAAGCCTGAGGGCCGACTGGGTGCGGCGTGCCTGGCTCCCTCAGGGATGAAGGCTGGGCGGGGTCTGGGGACCTGGCCCCGAGGGCGCCACCAGCTGAGATCTGCCTCCTCAGCGGAGCCTGGGCATTGGCGGGAGGACCCAGACTGGGCGCCGGATGAACACTCCCGGGCAGGGTGAGCGACCTGCACAGGCTCCTCTTAGGCAGGACCTGGACCTCGGAGGGCGGAAGTTGAGCCTTGGGCCCTTGTCCTTTCTTGTCAGAATAGAGAAAGACGTTTGTTTTGGTGGAGATTTAGGGGAACATCATGACCTGACCGAGACCCGACCTCAAGAACGAAGGATCAGACACCAAGAAGTTAGCAACAACTAACCACGCCCCTCCCTCACCTTTCCTGCAAAAGGGCTTTGCTGAAAGCTTTCAGGGAGTTCAGGGTTTTTAAGGCATGAGCCACCCGTCTCCTTGCGTGGCCCTGCAGTAAACCTTCCTCTGCTGCAAACTCCGACATTTTGGTATTGTTGGGACTCACTGTGCATCAGGCACACGGACTTGCGTTCGGTAACAGACCCAGAACGTCTCAGTGGCTTAGCCCATGGCCTATGCGATGTCTGAGGTTCCGAGGCACTGGGGGGCCCTGCATCATGGTGGGGACTCTGCTGGCCAAATCCTGCCACCCAGCCCTCAGCTGGCCTGGAAGGGGGACTGAGAAATACAGCCAGTACTAGGGTGGGCTTTGGTGAGCAGTCTCTGCCACCAGGTGGGATGAGAAAATTCATGCCACTGTTAAGGGAAGGATGAGTAATTTCATTTAAATGGAGCATCCCTTTTAGGCTAATATGATCCAGGTTACAAAAAAATCTTGAATGTTAGGCTAAGACTGCATGCTGGAGAAAATAGGCAACCTCTGAAAGTTTCTGAGTGACATGGTTAGAACTATCGTGTAGAAAGACCCCGATGTTAGTGTAGAAGATTCATTCATTCTTTCATTCCACACTCACTGAGCACCTCCTGAGTGCCAGGCCTTGGATGAGTTGCAGAGGTGAAACTAAAGATGGGAGATGCGCAAAAAGAATTGTTTCAGCAGTCCTGGGGAGGGGGAACAGGGCCTGGACAGAGGTGGGAACAGAACTCAAGGAGGTCAAGAGCTGTCTCTGGCTTGTTCAAGCCCTGGCATATGGTTAGGGCTCAATGCATTTCTGACTTAGTGAATGGATGAGTGGAAGGCAACAGAGGGGACAGACAGTTGGGTGGTGTAACTGAAGGACTTGGTGATGGTGGATCTGGGGAAGTGAGGGAGAGGGAGGAGTGGAAGCTTATGCAAGGCTTAGCTGGGTGATTAGTTGGCTCCAGGTGTCGTTCATGGGGCATTAACCAGAATAAGACTCAGGGGAGGAAGGGCATATTTGGGAGCAGTTGGGACGGTGCCATTCAGGACATTTAGTTTTGTACCAACAAAAACTTCCTGGATATACTGTATCCTCCCTCACATGGCCCACACCTTGGACCTCATCTGATCCCCTTTTTGAGGAACTTCACACATTCCGTCTTGTACTATAATAATGCAGTGTAGGGATTTAAAAAACAAAACAGGCTTTTGTTCCTCAGTTCTGCCACCGGGTGACTTTGAATAAGTTGTTAACCATTCCAAGTCTCAGTTTCTTCACGTGTAAGTTGGTGGTAGTAGTTATAACATCTGCCTCATTGAGTTGTTGGGAGAAGAAATGAAGCGATTGGTGTGAATTTCTTAGTTCAGTGCCTGGCATGGCAAGTGCTCAAAGTTGGACATGACCATCTTATAATTTCCTATAATGACAATGCATTACCTTTATATCATATCCCAAAAGTTAATTAAGGGAAAAAACACGCTTTACCTCCTGTGTCTGCAGCTAGCCTTGGGGAAACAGTCCTTGGGGAAGGAAGGGAGGTCCTTTGCCTGGCTTGATGACTCTGTGTGTGTGTGTGTGTGTGTGTGTGTGTGTGTGTGTGTGTGTGTGTATGTATGTGTGTCTGTGTGTGTCTGTGTGTGTGTGTTGGGAGGTGGGAGGAAAAGATGGAATTCTGGGCAGAGCATCTATAGGGCTGGCTACAGAGGTACAGGTTCTCCGGCCCTAGATACATCTAGAAAGCACTTTCATCCTCTTGGAATCTCAACCTGAGCAGCTGAATCCTATTGCAAAATAGTCATTTAGAAACTGAGTGCACGTAAAGCTCAGGAAACCAGAGTCCCATTAGTTCTGAGTCATCTCTACAGAAGACCAAGACACTTTCTAGGCATGAGGCAAGCCCCTGTCTGGTGGTTGAGTTACATAATTGATAACCTTGTTACAATTTCAGTGGGCTCTCTTTTACCCAGAATCTCTTCCTGTCTGGAGGAACAATGTTAGCTTTTCTTCTCAGGCAAGAATTGAAAATCTACAGCTGGTGTATGCAAGCTTCCCTTTGCTTGTGTTATTCCCCTTCGTCAACCGGGAAGCTCAGCTCCAAGCACAACTGGACACATCCTCATGGTCTAAGACCTGAGCTACCCTTTTGGACATTCCTTGGGCAGATGGAGGAAATGTTGATACTTACTGGTCCCAGAAATTGGCCTCGTTTCTTGAGAGGCAGTGGATTAAGCTTTCAGGCTTTACAGTTAGTTTGCCTGCTACAGTCCTGGCTGTGTGAACTGTGTACCTTGGTTTGCTCATCTATAAAATAGGGATAATAGTTGTACTTACTTCATAGGGTTATTGTGAAAATTAAATGAGTTGTTACATGGGGAGAAGTACCTAGCATCATGTAAACTCTCAAAAATGTGATCATTATCAGTATTTTTATTAATAGGATATTTTGACATTTCTCTCCTTTAGTATATTTATGTTTCGTGAGTTTCTTGTAGCAGACATTGTGAGTTTTGCATTTGAAAAGTGTTTTGATTTTAGATTTAACACTACTTCTTTTTTAGGTATAACTCACATGTGATGAAAGTCTTCTAAAGTATATATTTCAGTTATTTTTTAGTATATTCACAGCTGTGCAACCATTAACTCGATATAATGTTTAAACTTTTGTAGGGCCAGGTCACTCGAGATTGCTGTTCTCTTGCCCTCTGTTCAGCCCCCAGCCCAACAAATGCCTGCTTCACCTGTATCTTACACACCTGACTGACCTTCCTACTACTTGCCCCAGCCCCCAGCTAGTGATTATTCTTATGGAAGGGGTGGCGAGGGGCGTGCCCCTCTGCTGGTTTCCCTGGTAACTAATGAGCCCACCTGCCGTCAATTCTCCAATAAATGGTAATCCCCCCTTCCTTTTGGGGGCGAAGACTGCCACCAGGTCCTGTCTGCCCTGAGCCACACACAGTGGGGTGTCACTCCAGGACCTTGCTTCAGACGTGTAAGGTCCCCCCATCCATTAAACCGTTGATGTCTCTGTTGCTGACTCCAGGCTCTTTGTTCGGTCTTAAAGCTGGGCAAGCGCAGGCCTTGTGGGCCTGCGGGGTGCAGCCCAACACTTTTCGACACTCCCAAAAGAAACCCTGAACCGCTTATCAGACATTTTCTTTTCTGACTCCCCTCCCCATCCTTGGCCGTGGCAGTCACTAATCTATTTTCTATCTCTGTGGAGTTGCCTATTCTGGACATTTCATATAAACGGAATTATACAATGTGTGGCCTTTTGTGTCTGGCTTGTTTACTTAGCATAATGTTTTCCAGGTTCATCCATGTCGTAGCAGGTATCAGTATTTTATCCTTTTTAATTGCCAAATAAATTCCACCTGAATAACATTTCATTATATAGATATACCACATTTTGTTTATCCAGTTATCAGCTGATGGACATTTAGGTTGTTTCCATTTGGGGGCTATTATGAATGATGCTGCTGTGAACATTGAAATACAAGTTGTGTGGACATGTTTTCATTAGGTATATGCCTGTGAGTGGAACTCCTGGGTCACGTTGTGACTATTTCTAGCATTTTGAGGCACTGCGCCATTGTTTTCCAAAGTGGCTGCATCATTTACATTCCCACGAGCAGTGTATGAAGATTCCAACTTCTTCACATCCTTACCAACCCTTGTAATTGTCTGTTTTTTTAATTATAGCCATCGTAGGCAGTGTGGAGTGGTTATCTCATCATGATTTTGACTGACATTTCTCCGTAACTAAATGTGTTAAGCATTTCTTCATGTGCTTGTTGAACATTTGTAATTTCCTTCAGAGAAATGTCTGTTCAGCTCCTTTGCCCATTATTTAATTGGGTTATTTGTCTTTTTATTATTGAGTTTTAGTAGTTCTTTATATATTCTGGGTACAAGTCTCTTACCAATATATGATTTTAAAATATTTTTTCCATTCTGTGGGTTGCCTTTTTACTTTCTTGGTGGTATCATTTGAAGCACAAAGGTTTTTTTGTGTGTGTGTGTGTTTTAATGAAGTGCAGTCTGATTTTTATTTTAGTCACTTATACTTTTGGTGTAATATATAAGAAACCATTGCTTAATCCAAGGTTGTGAAGATTTACTCCTATGTTTTCTTCTAGGAATTTTATCGTTTTAACCCTTACATTTAAGTCTATGATCTATTTTGAGTTAATTTTCATGTATGGTATATATTCTTTTACATGTGAATATCCAGTTTTCCCAGCAACATTTGTTGAAAAGACTGTTTATTCTTTCCCCCATTGAGTTATCTTGGCACCCTTGTTGAAAATCAGTTGGCCGTAGGTGTATGAGTTTATTTTTTGTACTCTCAATTCTATTCCATTGACCTATATATCTATCCTTACACAAGTACCACTCTGTCTTGATTACTGTAGCTTTGTAATAGGTTTTGAAATCAGAAAGTGTGAGTCCTCCAACTTTGTTCTTCTTTATCAGGATTTCAAGTTTGTTTTGGCTACTCTGGGTCCCTTGAATTTCCATGTAAATTTTAGAATCAGCCTGACAATTCCTGCAAAAATTCCAGAAGGGATTTGATAAGGATTGTATTGAATCTGTAGATCAATTGGGGAAGTATTGCCATCTTAACTATTAATTTTTCTAATCTGTGAGCAGGAGATAATCTTTCCACTGATTTATGTGTTTTTAATTTCTTTCAACAATTTTTATAGTTTTCAGCGTACAAACCTTTCATTTCCTTGATTGAATTTATGCCTAAGTATTTTATTCTTTTTACTGCTACTAGAAATGGGACTGTTTTCTTAATTTCATCTTATTATCTATTGCTAGTGTATAGAAATACAGCTGATTTTTCTATGCTGATCGTGTATCCTGCAATACTACTAAACTCAATTAATTCTAATAGTTTTTTAGTGGATTCCTTGTGATTTTCTATATATCAGATCATGTCATCTGCAAATTGAGATAGTTTTACTATCTCTGCCTCTGATGCCTTTATTTATTTTTCTTGCCTAATGGCCCTGGCGAGCCATCCCATGTTGCAGAGAGGTGATGAGAATGGATGTCTTTGTCTTATTCCTGATCTTAGGGGGAAAGCATTCAGTCTTTCACCATTATGTCGTTAGCTATGGCTTTGTCATAGATGCCCTTAATCAGGTTGAGGACGTTTCCTTCTAGTCCTAGTTTATTGATAGTTTTTAACTTGAAAATATGTTGGATTTTGTCAGATGCTTTTCTTGTGTCTGTTGAGATGATCACATGGTTTTTACCCTTTATTCTACTAATATGGTGTATTATGCTGATTGACTTTGAATGATAAATCAACTTTGCATTCCTAGGATAAATATCACTTGGTCATGGTGTAAAATCCTTCCTACGTGTTGCTAGATTTGGTTCACTAGTATTTTGTTGAGGATCTTTGCATATTAATATAGTTTTCAAAATGCCCTCTCACGTTAAGTTCTGATATTCAAGTTGTTTATACTTATATTGTGCCATGTCCAGAGAATATTAACATTATATAGTTTTTTCCCCTTTTTGTTTTCGAAGCTCTGGAATATTTTTATTTTCTCCACATAGGATCACACTCACAGAAAATATGAGAGGACCCTTGGGTACAGTATTTGCACTGTAGAGTTTTGTCCCATCATGGAACTTCTGAAACAGAAGGACCTTTAATAATCAACTTGGCCTTGGTTTTCAACTCTGTTCCACAGAGTCCCCTAAGGTATTCTGTATGCATTTTAAGGGTTTTTTAAAAAATGTATATTTAAGTATTTTAAAATCCCAAATAAATAAAGATAGCATTGATTGACCTGTATTCCATACCAAACTTTACTATATTGGATATCATGGTCAAAATTAACTTATGTCCCACTGATTGTCTTTATAAAATTACAAAATACGTTTAAATAAAATACTACAAGTGAATGTTTTATGCATTGGGTTCCTATGAAAGATTTCATCTGCAATAAGTCTATGTCCATCAGTAGATGAAGAAACTAAAGTGCTGGGTCACTCGCCCAAATTGGAGGCTGAGCTGAGAAGAGACCCCAGCTCTCCTTTCTCTCAGTTGAGTGCCCTTGACTACCTATATTGTCTTTCCAAAGTCATTTGTCTCAAACAAAAGATATTACTCAAGGGACTGCTTGAAAACACACAGCCCTCGTCATTGGGTTAGTGTAGTGACGTCTGTTCTGGTCCTTGTGTTTGTTCTCTGGCTGGTTCGCAGGTCTCAGAGTGATTCAGTGCCTCAGCATTGGACGTTTTCCCTTCTACCCTGAAGTTCTCAGATGGAATAGGAAAGAAGGGAAAGGCAATTAGAAGTGTGCTTTAGACAAAAGTTCCAAGGCATGCAGACCTTGTGGGAGTTATTGATTTATCTTTGGAGTTTAATTTGACACAGTGAGCCTGTCCAACCTCATACTTACTGAGAATTGGCTGAGTGCTTTTGCCTAGAACAATGATGAGAAAGTTGAGTTGTGGAGGATTGAAATGGATGAAGCCCAGAGAGAGGTTACTTCTGAGAAGAGCAAAGACCCCAGGTGGTAAAAGTGGTCGATCTTCATTGGAGAAGACAGAGACCTGGGCCAAGAGTGCACATCCAGCAAGACTGGGGGGCTCCCCTCTGATTGGGGTTCCCATTTATTTGGCGTGGCTCTGTGTCTAGACTTGGCGCCTCACTAATTGGACCTGCCAGTCCCCGGCTGAATAGGAGTCATCACGCAGGACAATGATAATTCACAAAGACCTCCAGTGGGTTAGACGGGCATGCATGTTGGGCTGCAGGCACCTCTCTATTGATGAGATACATTCAGGGTTTGAAAAATGACAATGTTTCAAATGACACAAATTGAACCAGGACTGGTTTTCATGTCTAAGCCATAATAAAAAAGAGGACAGAACATGGACAATATTTTTTTAGTATGAAAAGTTAGTCATCATAAGTGGGGACCAAGGTTTTTTTTCAGAAGCACACTTCAATTTAGAAGAAAGGGTTTCCCATGTTTTGACCTCCCTTGTTGCTCACTTGCTCTCTCCCTCATAAATTCCCATCCATTCTTAAATAGGATAGAAGTGTTCAGCGTGACTCATTCACAGGAGTGCTGTGAGGATCAAGTGAGTTGATACACCCTGAAGTTATCAGAACAGGACCAGGCGAAGAGTAAATGCTAGTAAATGTACTGTTGTAATTATCAGGGCCACCATTACCGTTACTCACCTGGTCCTCCTCCATTTATGCCACCTACTTTTTATTACCTACCATGTGTATATGCTGAGTATTTTGGAGGATAACATATTCTAAGTAAAAGGAAACAATTCTTGCCTTCAAGGCTTTTGGAGTTAATAAAGGAGTGAAAAAAATATATCTGGAATGCAGGCGAGCTTTGTTAGATTCCTACCTACTTAGGTGTCCCAGCCGAGAACAGTGGAGAGAGTTAAAGATGTGCACAAAAGACAGTCAGATCCTTAAAGGTGCACAGCACAATGGCTAACACATAGTACATGTCGAATAATGTTAAATAATTATTGTGATTGCTCCTCCCGTGAGGAGCCTTCTCAGACCTCAGTGGTCCCTAAGGCAGAATTAGTACCCCCCATCCACATTGTTCCCCATCATGCCTCTGTCTCTATTTCAGCACCTCTCTTTCCTCCCCCCGCTGTTTACATACCTGTTTTCCCAGGCAATTTTGCGCTTTCAGAGACAGGGACCTGTCTTCTTCATCGTAATCCTCAGGGCCAGGTGCAATGCCTAGGACGCTGATGGAGTCAATAAGTGTGTCGGTGGGAAGAAAATGTGTTGGGTTTAGTGATGTTGTAAAGCAAATGGGAATTGTCTGGAATGGTGTGTCCTTAGTTCCCAGTCAAGCCCTGGAAAACGCACATGCGTTTGGGAGATGCTCACAAACGGCTCAGGCCTGGGATCCACTTCAAGGTCACCCTGGTACTTGGCAGGATCTTCTTCACGTGCTTGAAAATTAAAATTATATTTGTGCACTTCTCATCTCCTGCAGCGGGCATGATAAACAAAGCAAAACAAACCACAACACAGACTGCAGGGTCAGACTGACCCTAGCCCGCATTTCCGTACCTGCAGAATCAGCCTCGCTACTACCTCTTGGGGTTCCTGAGGATGAATGAGCAATGGGTATGCAGGTGCCTCACACTCGGGGGGCCCTGGCGGGATGGCAGTTTCCATTTTCAACAGAGCCTCAGGATCATGTGTTGTACTTTCATCATCTCATTTGTGAGTTCTCCTAGAGTTTATGGGGCCGGGAGATGTGAAGACACCCTGGCGGTTGGGGAATCACTTAGGATGTCATGGCTTACAAGCTAGTAGATAAAGGGAAAGAATTAAGTGTTTGTTCTGCCTTTCCTGTATGAACCATACCACTGAGCAGCCAAATAATAAGTCAGATTTTCTTTTTTAAGAATATTTCAGCTAACTGATGAAGATGGAATGCTAGAATATCACCAATTTGCAACTCCTAATAAATCAATAGATCCAGTCAGTGATCACCAATGGCTGCTAAAATCACCCAAGAAAATATGGAACCCAAATTTGAACAAGCCCTGAGTACAACTTCTAATTTACGGGAAACATCGTAGAGTTGGAATTGGCAAAAATCCATATTGTGGGAAATTCTGCAGTACAAACAATTACGTTTCTTCCGTAAAGAGAAAGAAGAGAAACGCATAGAAACTTTAGATTTAAAAATACCAGTGAGATACATCAACCAATCAGAATATATAGACTTTGTTTGTGTCCTGATTCTTTTAAGTAATTTTTTAAGACAACCCTTATGACATTTATGAAACAATTAGGGGAAAAAAGATCTTAATGATTTATCTTAAACTAACATTTTCCTTTAATGATGTACATTTTGCCCTGTCCTACCCAACCTCATTCTCCTGGATAAAGAACACGGAATTAAGAAGGAAATTAGGTTACTTCTAACCCTTGAGGGACCTGGGTCAGGAGTGCGCACGGCCCACTTACCATGTCTAAATAACTAAAAAGCATTCTCTTAGCTGAGGTAATCCCCTCCTCCCACCATTAAAAAAAAAAAAAAAAAAGAATTTTTTGGGTAACGGCATGCTGGCAGGCAACTTTTTTGGGGAGTGGTTCCAAGGAAGAGAAGTAGGGGTCTTGGAAGAGAAAACAAGGGAGGCAGGGGAAACTACCCCAAGTGTACATTATCAAACTAATCACCACTCTGGGCAAGTCGTTTGATCCTTCTAGGGCTTCTCCAAAGAGCCATGTAGAATATATGTCTGAATTATCTTCCTGAGGGGACAGAAAAGGGGAGTATTTACCCATGGTTCCAGGTTCTGTTAGTCAAGGGTTGCCCAAGGGGAGTTAACTCTCTAGCACTTCGGGTTTGCACGTGTGTCAGAATGGCCTTGGAACATAGTGGCATGGGGACATTTGATCTCTGGTCCCCCATCCATGGCCTGCCCCCTTCTATTCCCAGCCTTGAGTCCACCCCAAGCCACAGGGGGCCTTTCACACACATGCGTGGACAATCTGCCCACACCTCCAAGCTCCATTCACCTCACCCTCACACATAGCTCCTCCTGCACCACCTGTAGGTCTAGGGGCAGCACATCAACACCGTTCTCGGGAAGACAGACCTGGGAAGAGGCCCAGGCAGCCTCTAGAGCCCGTCCACAGAGAATTTGGGGGTCCCGGGCGCCCAGAGCATAGTCTAGAGCAGGGCATGGGGTTCTGGGGAAGCATGTTCCCTTGGCCCCATGGACTAGGGCTGGAGGGGAGTCAGAGTGGGGGCCTTTAAAGGTACTGGTCCGAGGCCTGTTAGGAACTGGGTGGCGCAGTGGCAGGCGGACGGGCAAGCGAAGCTTCACCTGCCACTCCCTGTCGCTCCCCATCGCTCGCCTTACAGTGATCCATACCCGCCGCCTGACTCCTTGTCCGTGGAAAAATTGGCTTCCACGAAACCGGTCCCTGGTGGCAAAAAGGTTGGGGACCGCTGCTTTAAAGAATGGGGCCCCAGGCAGGACCCCTACTGCTCAGGCCAAAAAGTAATGCCAGTTCTTTTCCACCCACTGGCTTTATCGGGCTCTGGAGTCAGACAGGTCTTTGTTAACCTTGGCTCAGGCTGCAAGCAACAACATTAGGGAAACTGCTCACCTGTTGAATTTCTTCCTTGGAAAAGGGAGGGAAGAAGGCTGTTGTGAGGATTGAAGGAGACAGTATTACACGAGCAGCCACTCTGAGCCTGGCACGTGGGAGCTCTCCACAGGGAGCAGGTCTGCAAGGGTCCAGAGGTGGCATCTGGGGTCAGGGTTTGTGCCCAGGATGGAGGGGACAGCTGAGGGGGCTGAGGGAAAGGGCACAGACTGGCTGCAAAGAGCTTTTTCTCTGTTTGGTACAATTCTCATGAAAATACACAAAGAAGAGTAATTTAATAGATTTTCCACGGAGTCCCAAAACTTCTTTAAGACTTGTTCTAGGGACTTCCCCGGTGGTGCAGTGGTTGAGACTCCGCACTCCCAATGCAGGGGGCCCCAGTTCGATCCCTGGTTGGGGAACTAAGATCCTGTATGCTGCCTGGTGCAGCCAAAAAAAAACCAAACCAGACTTGTTTTAGATCCCACTGGACCATAAGCTCCTTGAGGACAGAGCTGCATATCATTTTCTGATAAAACCCTAGCTCTTAGCATACTGCCTGGCACATAGTAAGTGCTCAGTAAAAAAGCACTGGATGGATGATTTCAAATTTGGTGTATTTCTTTTAGTGGGAGGCTCTTGGTTCCTATGCTGGCTTCATAGTTTCTGCAGACATCTCAAACTGGAATCATTCTCTGCCTCAACCCTGCCCCTCCCGCAGTCCCTGCCTCAGTGGGCAGCACCACCAACCCCCATGCCAGCGGTCACGGCAGCGTGACCCCTCATCCTTGATCAATTACCATGTCCCGGTGCTTCTATCTATCTGGTAGTTGTGGGGTTTTTAAAATTTATTTATTTTTATTTTTGGCTGCATTAGGTCTTCATTGCTGCGCACGGGCTTTCTCTAGTTGCAGCGAATGGGGGCTACTCTTCATTGTGGTGCGTGGGCTTCTCATTGCGGTGGCTTTTCTGTTGCAGAGCACGGGCTCTAGGAGCGCAGGCATCAGTAGTTGTGGTGCACAGGCTTAGTTGCTCCCTGAATATATCCTCCCCAGTGTAGCCAGAGTGGCCTTTACACATCTGACCACATCCCTGATGGGCTCAGAGGTAAAGCCCAAGCTCCGTGACTCAACTTTCAGGACCCTCTGGTATACGTCATCTGCCCCACTAGACTTGTAAGATCCTTGAGAACAGTCGTTATCTTATATTCCTTTGTGTCTCCTGTGGTCAGCCAGAAACTAAGTTACATAAATGAATACAGTTTTTAAAAATCAAAACTATTTTTTATCTATTGAGAAAATTATAAAATTTAAAATTGTGGACTTAAACTATCAAACATCAGAGATAAACCAGGACTATCTGAGCCACCAGCTGCCCCTCCCTGAGTAACCCGTGGTGAGCAGGGACCACATCCATGTTGGGTACTTCAGTGCAGTGCTCTGGGCTCCTGGCACTGACCTTCCTTTGGATATGAAATTAATTTAGTCCTGGAATTAGTCACTGGGCTATTTCTGGAAATCACCATCTTTCTCTGGAGTGGTCTGTACTGACTTCTGACACACTTAAACCATGTGGCTGCTCAAGAGAGCCTGTGCCCATCTGTTTCAGAGAAACTGTCCTCAGGAATTCATCTTCCTTCTGGAAGATTGTGATCAGAAATCATGCAGTTGGCCTGTCTTCGTATCCATCGCGCCAGCTGTGCACTCACATCAGTTTTCTTTTCTCATCAGTCAGAGGGCCACCTTCCAATGTTTGCTGAAGGGAAAGTATTCACGGTCAGATTTCTAGCATAAGGATCATGCCATTGATAGGTTTTATCTATTTCTTTGCTTGTACAAGCTGTTTGACATCACTGAGTCTGTTTAGTCATCTTTATTTTTTTATTTTCTTTAAATTAATTAATTTATGTATATTTGGCTGCATTGGGTCTCTGTTGCTGCACGTGGGCTTTCTCTAGTTGCGGTGAGCGGGGGCTACTCTTCATTGCAGTGCGTGGCCTTCTCGTTGCGGTGGCTTCTCTTGTTGTGGAGCACTGGCTCTAGGCATGCGGGCTTCAGTAGTTGTGGCACGTGGGCTCAGTAGTTGTGGCTCACAGGCTCTAGAGCACAGGCTCAGTAGTTGTGGCGCACGGGCTTAGTTGCTCCACGGCATGTGGGATCTTCCCGGACCAGGGCTCGAACCAGTGTCCCCTGCATTGGCAGGTAGATTCCTAACCACTGTGCCACTGGAGAGGTCCCTCAATTTAGTCATCTTTAAATGGAAACAAAAATTGTAAATATCTGATGAGGTTATTGTGAAGATTAAATGAGATGAAGTGAGTACTGGGTTGAACATCACATTGTAAAGGTTTTATAAATGTCAAGTACTTAGGTTTTTTATACTTTGTTTTAAAACAAGATTTTGGGGAGTTACTAAAACATGTGCAAAATTATAAGATTAACATAGGGTAAATGAGAAAGCCAGAGTTAGGAGGGACACTGCATCGTTAAAGAGAATCATGAGGGTTTTAGCTTTCTTACATGGGATACCAACTTGGCCATTCATTCATTCATTTGCTGAATCAGCGCTTAACTTTGAGCAGCCCTTGGGAATTCCCTGGTGGTCCAGTAGTTAGGACTTTGCGCTTCCTCTGCTGGGGGCCCAGGTTCAGTCCCTGGTCGGGGAACTAAGATCCTGCAAACCACGAGGTGTGGCAAAAAGCAAAGCAAAACAAACAAACAAAAAAAACCTTTGAGCAGCTCTCAGCATGCAGCATATACAAAGGAGTAAAAGACCTTGTTTGTGCTTCTGGTTCGCACAACTAGCCCGGAGAGATCCAACTAAAACACAGTGTGGCAGGAACTGGGAGAGAAATGGAGGAGGGCACGTGTGCCAGGGCTTGCCTGGGGGAGTAGCCCTCCCATACCAGCTGGGTTTGCAGTTACTTCCTGGGGGGTCCTGATGACATATCTGCTTTGTGTTCATGTTTCAGCAACCACTTTGGAGCTGAATGTGACAGAGCAAGAAGATGGCCAAGATTAGCACCCAATACTCCCACCCTTCCAGGACTCACCGCCTCGTGGTAAGGACCACGGACAGGGATCTCGATAGCATTGAGAACGGCCTCAGCAGGTAGGATGGGCTTTTAACTTCGTGCCTGGAACAGGTTATTTCCGTAGCTGATCTAGACCTGTGGGAAAGACTGCCTTAGCCTGTGGGCAAGCGCAGGTCGGAGGGCGGGCTCTGTTCACAGCACTCCTTCTAACTTCATTTTCCATGTCCCTTACTCCTCACGACCCACACTGAGGTAGTTTTTATTCTCATTTTAGAGATGTGGGAAAATGAGGCTCCAAAAGTTACATAACTTTTGTAACTTTTTTTCTAGAAGGCAAGAAAATGAAGACCGTTATGCAGCTGATTAAATTCTACTGTAAAAATGTCCCCAAACTGCCACACTTTCCCTTGTATACATCAAACATTTATCGGGCTCTGTCTGTGCACCAGCCACCGCCCTGGGCACTGGCTTCCAGGAGAAGGCCAGGACTCAGCCGTGCTCATGTACCTGGGGGGAGTGGGCCGTGCCTTGCCAGCAAAGCCATCGGCCCCATCAGTGACATCCCGACACAGGCAGCCACATGGAAACTTGGGGCTTTGAGTTCTACTTCTAGCCCTGTTCCTAACTTACTAGTAGACCTGGGAAAACTCACTAACCCCTCCACGCTTCAGTTTCTTCAACTGCAAAATGGAGCAGCATTGGGAAATGGGAAATGGGAAATGGGAGAGTATCTATTTGGTGCAAATGGACTTACATTCTTATGTCTCTTAAATTCTCAGTGAGTTGATTGAGTTGAACAAGAAGAAGCTTTATTTCCAATATTTATGTTATTTTTGTCTCACAAGTATAACACTCAAAACCTCCCTCCCATGAAAACTGCATATTATCTGACGGCCAAAAGTGCAATTACAGTCCTCAATCCTCACATCCCTGGCACTAGGCCCTCCTCCATCGTTTCTCCTCACTAACTTATATATGTCACTTCCTCTCTCAAATGCACATTTGGTTTTTCCTACGTCTAGGTGCTTTGTCCCAGCTCCTTAGCAACTCAGCTAATAAGTGATAGACAGCAATTTCCCTATCTTTGCAAACTTACGTAGTCTTTGGACCTCCACCTTCTGGGATTCAGGCAAAGGAAGGAAATCTCAAAGCATGGCAACAGATATTCCCTCCAACTCTTTTAAGTTGGTGCTTGGACCCAGGAAATTTGATAGACTCAGGGGCATCAGAAATTCTCACCCTACTCAAATTTCTCCCTCCTAACTGGCCGACTGTCAATACTTGTGTTCCACAACTGAGGACTCCTTCCTTTAGGTTAAGGCATTGCCCTTATTTAAAAGGAAGAGGAACACTATTAGGACAGTTATCTGCTATTAAAACTTTGGTGTGTGTTAATAGTTTCTTTCCCACACCTGAGCTAATAAAACCCCCTGAAGAGGGGCTTAAAAGAGGATTGCGGTAGAGGGGAGAAAAGTCCCAAGCTTGGAGCACAGCAGGAAGTCAGGCTCCCTGGGCAGCAGCAGGCTCCTGGGATCTTGGGCCCAATGGGAGAAGGAAGAAGCTGTTAGGATCAAGAAGAATTTGAAGCAGATGGAACTTTTCCCCATTGCTCCCTTTTGCCTCGAGCGGGATGAAACCAGAGCATCTCGTGGAGCTTCCAGAGTCCCTGGAGTGTCAGTCTGGCTCCGCCCAGTGAGAAGGCGGGCTTGGCGAGTGGGCTGGGGCTCCTGCCCAGAATGCCTGCTTGACCTGACACCACCACGAGCCAGCTCTGCCCGACTCGTCCTGGCTCTGCCTCGGCCGGTGGCCGACAAGCTCCGTCTGGCTTGTGGGCTGTTCAAGAGCCTCTGGCTTCCGAGAGCCTCGCTCTGGGCTCACACTGGGTCCATGCACGCTCCGGGGATAGGTTGTCCACACAGCCAGCGCTCTGAAGTGATGCTCTTGGACAGTACTCTGCCATCTCACAGGTGAGCAAATGCCCTCCCATTCCCCACCCGCATCCCCAGGCCAGCATGGTGACCAACAGCACAGGCTCGGGGTCAGACTGCCGGGTTTGAAAAGTGGCTTTGAAAAGCTGCTCAACAGCTCCAAGCCTCAGTTTCCTCATCTGCAAAATGGACTAGTACTGACCTCAGGGCAGAAATGAGGGTAAAACAGGGTACCCCTGCCACGCAGTGAGTGCTTCATCGGTGCTCACTGCGGGTCTTGGAGATGCTGCCCCTCCTATGGGCCTTCTCTAGCATCCCAGCTGAAGCCTTCTTCACCTCCTCTGACCTCAGATGGCCCCAGCTGTCCCGACATCTGGAACGGGCCATTTCCTGCCTGTGCCCACATCAGGCTGTCTCAGCCTGACCACTAGCCGAGTCTCAGTGCCCTCCACTTGGGGCCGTGCCCAGCTACATACGTGGTAAAAGCTTGTTGACAGATTAGTACAGAATCCCGTGGAAACACTTGAGAGGTTTCAAAAGGAGAGAGAGGAAAAATGCTTCCTTCGTGAGAAACATTATCTCATGGAGGCAGGAGTGGGTTAACAGACAGAAGTTTCCAGAATGGCTCCTTAGCATCACCAAAGATTGAGAATAGGAGTTCAGGCTGAGGGGAGCAGCCTTGGGCCGGAAGGCTGGGTCCAGAGCCCTCCCCTGCTTCCCAGAGCAGCCCAACATCTGTCAATTCCCAGACTAGTTTTCCCTGTAAGATTGATTTCAGCAAAGGACTCTGGCACAGTCACATAAAATTTTTAAAGTTTCAAATCACTATTTGCAGGGAGGAAATGCTGTTTGAACAAATCGTAGATCTTTGCCTTGAAATTCCAATCCTTTTAGAAAACTTTTGGGAGAAATAATTATGAATGTGTGTCCTTAAATATTAATCACTCTTTATCCTCAATGATATCACACAGCTGTGCTGGGAACATATGCATTAGGAACATATGCATTTGCTGAGTGCCCCCCAAAGCGGGGAGTATCATTTCCCGACCCCTGAGACATCCCGCCTCCCAGGTCCTTCACCAAGTTAGAGACCCAGGTTTCTGTTTCTCTTTTTAAATCGCTGGGCCCATTTTCCTAGTGAAGAGTCATAAGGAAGGATGAAAATGTTTCCTTTGAACAAAAAAATTAAGTTTACACCTTGAAAAGACCAGAAATAAAGATGTCTTGAATTTTGCTTTTCCTATTTAGATCTGTTTGGGTGACTCAGTTATTTGAGAGCTGGCTGGCATATTTTTGCAGATACTGCAACAGAGAAAGACTTCACAGTCTGCCACAGAGGATTGCAGCTGGGACCGAGGGCACCCCAAACCCCAGATCAGTCTCCTAGTGTAGCTATTTTAGGTGAGCTTTTGGGCATAAGGGGTTGTGTCCTACAGAGAAGGAGTCTTCTTCATGCTTTACCCTGAACAGAGCCCAAAGCAATTTCCACAAAAGAAAACCATTTTCAACCTGCTTCCCCAGGACCCAAGACAAAAATGCAGTAACTTCAGTTCCCTGGTCACACGTGGCTGGGGCAGTACCTGCCCATCACTCTAGTTCCTCAGGGCTTGAGAGCAGGAAAAGTAAAATAAGGTATCATCTTCTCCACCCTTGTTCCAAAAGGCCACTTCTGTTTCCTCTTATGTCCCCAAAGTCACTGAAAGAAGACACCAGATCCACAGAGCACAAAGTTAATCACCAGTTCCCGTTCTGATGAGAACCTCTGCTCCCTCCCAGTGACGAAAAAGCTTCACCTTGTGGACATTAATTCCTCTGTATAAATAAACTCAGAAGATGAGCTTTACAGGTTGAAAATGACCTTGTCTTTCAAAACAGTCACTTCATTTTGTTTCACCAGTTGCCCTTGATCTTGCTAGTTACTAACTTCACAGGGCTTCTTCCTGCAAAGGCACCATCACCACGGAGAACCGGAGACTGTGGGTAGAAGGCAACTTCATGTTGTCCTGGCCTGGTCTGCTTGTTTTACAGAGACCGAAGCCTGTCGAGTCCTGAGCCAGCTCCGGGCCAGACAGTACCTGGCCCGCACTCTCTCCTGCCTCTGTATTTCCCTGGGAAGTTCTGGATCCCTGATCTTGCACTGATTGCCAGAAGTTTCTCCCTTTTGGCAGTACCTGTGTGTCCTTGGGGACACAAAATATCACCTCAGACATTTGGTTCCTCTCCTCCTAGCCAATCTCCTCTTCCATTTACCTCGTAAAATCAGTTTCTCTGAGGAATAACTAATTGGGTTTGCTATTTAAATACCCCCAGGCATTTAACGAGGGTAGAAACTATGGAGCTGGGAGAAAGACAGCAGGGTAGAACTCTGGGCATCAAGAAACAAGTGGGGAGATGCATCAAGAAGAAAAGACCCCTTGGGGCCCTTGAACTTACATCGTATAAGACCCTTCCTATTCTTCACAGCTAAATGTGCCTTTCTGGACTTGGGTGTTTGACCAATACTTAAATCAATATGAAATCAATTTTTCCTTTGTTTTCTTTTCGAAGACCAGGAAAATTGAACTCAGGGAGGGTAAGTGACCAGCCCACAGTGCACTTAGTTAATAGGTGCTGGGTTAGGGATTCGAACCCAGGCCTCCGGGCTCCCCACTACGCCACCTCCCCTTCATGTAGGTGTCAAAGGTCCAGGCCACTTGCAGTAGCTCTCACTGCTGCCAGCTGCAGGCCTGCTTTGAAATCTGGGGTGAGTTCTGCCCTTCTCACCCACCCACAAGCCCTGATGTCATGGGCATTGAGTCCTTTGCTGCTAATGCAGATAAATCTGGTCTCAGGATGTACCCCCCCATCCCCCCGCAATGAACAGAATCCAGACTGGTCTCAGGATGTACCCCCCCCCCATCCCCCCGCAATGAACAGAATCCAGACTGGTCTCAGGATGTACCCCCCCATCCCCCCGCAATGAACAGAATCCAGACTGGTCTCAGGATGTACCCCCCCCATCCCCCCGCAATGAACAGAATCCAGACTGGTCTTAGGATGTACCCCCCCATCCCCCCGCAATGAACAGAATCCAGACCAGGCAGAAATGCTGGCCCACCTGCTCCATGCCTAGAGCTCCCTGAGGAGGGAGCTGCTCGTGGGGGCAGAACACTTCGTCCTGGGATTGCCTCTAGATCTTCCAGGCACACATTCTGTGGCAGAGCTAGAGCCCAGCTGTTAGTTGCTGCCCGCACCCCAACTCCCCACCCCCAAGCATGCCAGCTGCTAGGATCCAGGCACTGGAGAGATGGACTCACTTGTCCCCCTGCCGCCTCCTCCTCCTGTAACTGACCCGGGTGCCTTGCAACATGCATTCCCACCTTTGCAGTATGCAGAATATTAGAAGCTCAAGGGTATTGTAGCTTCCTAACTGCAGCAGGGCTTCTGGTAGGGTCTCTCATATGTATAAGGATGAGGTGTGAGTGGTCTCTTATGAGTATAGAGAATTCAATTAGGCGGTTTGGAAATAAAAAAGCCATGCCCACATTTGTGCAGCCGGGGGAATCAGAGCCATGTCTCTAGTGGCATGCCACAGGGCTCAGCTCTCAGCCGTGTCCTATTCATCTTTTGCTTTAATCAGTGCCATATATGAAAATACAGAAGGCAGATTCATGGAGTAGGTGAGAGCAGGCTTTGAAAGGAGATGGAATGGCATACAAATCTCAGCTTTGCCACTTGGCTGTGTGACCTTCGGGAAGTTACTTAACCTCTCTGAACCTCAGTTTCCTCTCATACAGTTTTTATGTGGATTAAGTGATCAAATGTATGTGGCTGACATACAGCAAGCAGTCAATAAATGGTGTGTACTTTGGGTATCACGTCTGTGAATGAGACGGAGTTGGGAGGACCCTGCATACCAAGGGTGCCAGAACATCAAGTGACTCAGATAAATGGGAGAGTCCAATACTTATTTCCAACAAATCAATTGTACATGCATAAGACAAGGCCTTCTGGCTTAGCAGCAGCACATGTTATAAGACATTGGGTTTTGGATGATGGTAGCTGGTGATGGGGCACCAAAAGCATGTCTTGGGCTCCAGTGACAGCAGGGTGGTTCTCAGTCTCTGTGCCCAGTCAGGCAAGAATACAGGAACCTGCTCACAGGAGAATGACCGTGACAGGGAAGAGACTTGAACCTGATGAGGAAAGGCTGGGTGAGCTGATGCGTTTAGCCTGGAAAAGCGAGGCAGCACAGGTGTGAGAGCTCTCCCTTCATGGAAGGCGGTCTTTTAGAAGATGAAGTTGCCTGACTCCACGTGGTTCCAGAAAAGAAAAAAAAAAAAAGTGTATCCTCGATATGGGGAAGCTGAGGGAGAGAAGAACCTGCCGGCAATCAGGGCTGTGCAGAGAAGACCTGGAGGAGCCATGGAATGGTAGTGAGCTCCCCATGCTGGAGACGGCAGGGAGGTTGCAGAAAGGAAGAGGCAGCGGCTTGGCGGCTGAGATACAGGATTCTGACTTTGAATCACTCACTGGGGAGAGATAGAGCCTTTGCCCTGACATTAATTCTTGCTTCTTCAACCGTGTTGCCACCTTGTTAAGAAGGCTGATTAGGCTGGAATAGGTCATGTGATCGAATTAATTTGTCTTGCCTGGGCTCTCCAAGGCTCATAGAATGAAGTGCAAATCCCTGGAGGCCAATGCCTGGATGGCTTTTAATCAGGCTGATCAAACTTCAGCCCTAGGAAGTTTTAAAAGGAAGGGAAAAAAGGAAAATTACACCCCAGCAGAGAGGTCTTATTCCAGGAAGTTCAACAAACACGAGGCTCTGCCGATGCTCAGACTGAGCTGTGGACACCTGTCCTGTGGGTGCTGTTGCTTTTCGCCCTGAGTTGCACAGGTGAGGTCCCCGCCCCCCTTCCCTCCGCATTACAGGGGACACAGGCTAGGGCTTGGCAAAAGGGCACAGCAGAAATGGATTTTCATTTGAAAGCACTACACAAATGCACGTGGAGGGCTAGGCCAATTCCTTACAGTATCGCCGGACCCTCCTCTTAACCAGTGGGCTCCCGCAGTACCCACACACTACGACAGAGGGCGAGGGAAGACCTCTTGAAGGAGGCGGCACTTGATCCGACTTTAGGAGATGGGATTTCGGTATGCAGAGATGTGTGTGAACCAAAATCCTTGTTCTGGAATCCTTGCGTGGAAACAGCTGCTGTGGCTCCAGATGCAGGTCCGGGACCTCCCCGCCACCACCCCGCCCCCAGTGCTCTAATAAGGACCATTTGCTGCTGGCCTGCCCTTTTCACCTGGGCTATGGGCAGTAGCCTCCTTGTCATAAAGGAAAAGCCACTTTCTCCTGAAAGCCAGGACCTGCTGGCTGCTGCTGGAGTCTGAACTGAAGTGGGGAGCTCTGGGGTGAGGATCTGTGACAGTAGCTTTCCTCTTTAAGCAGGGCATCTGGCCATCTCGGTCCTCAACGTGTCCAGGAGGTTGGAAATCAATGTCAAGGATGAGCTTGAAATCAATTTTGCTTGCTGCATATTTGATTTCCTAGGACCCACTTGCCATGTGAGGAGACACCGTCAGAACTGCAAGAAGGCATCACCATGGAGACCAGAGGACTGGCTGAATCCAAGCGAAGCTCCTTCACCAGCCAGGGGCCCACCAGGTAACCGACCAGTCTCAGCCCTCACCTTGGGAAAGGGCAGACGGAGGCAGAAAGAAGGTAGATAAGTCTCAGGAAGAAATGGTGGTTGAGGGTAGGGTTGCAGATTTGGAGAAGAAAGGGGCAGGAGAAGCGGATTCAGAAATCTATCAGGGAGTCATTTCCTCTTGGGTCAGGTGTTCCGAGCTCAGAAAAGTCTAAGAAAAACTGCCTCTATCTGAAATTGCTCTCATAAAAAGTGATATTGAGGTACGTGCTCAATTCTGGAAGAATTCAAGAAAAAAAAAGCCAACCAGAGAAGTTTCAGAAAAGAATTCAGAAGAAAGATCAGCCAGCCGTGGGAGACCGTTGGGTGGATCACGGTGGCACACAGAGGGCAATCGTGGCTCTGTCGGAAATAGCCCCTGGCAGGTCCTCACTCGTATGGGTCTAGACTTCATAGCTTACGTCCTCGCAAAAGTATTTGAAAGATTAACTAGGCTCCGAGCTCTGTCTCCCTTCTGATGACATCTGTCCTCCGGCTTCAGTAGCTGTACCACCTGGAGGAAGTCATTTCACCTTTCACGTCTCATCTAAAGATGCATCTAGTAACATGAGGGCTGCGGCAGAGCCCACTCCTGCCCCACGACGGGCGCTCAACAAATGTTGGGCTCATTATTTCCTTCCACTGATATATTTTTTTTTTACCAAAGCCAGAGTTTCATACAGTCACGTGTTCTACAGGTTTTGCTTAAGAGTATTGCAAAAAAATTAATTTATCTAGTTATTCTTCATGGTTTTCATTGTGGAGGATTATTTATTTCACTAGCCACTTACAGCTGGGCATTTAAGTGATTTCCAGTGTTTTTTGTCTTACTAATAAAATATCTTACTAATAAAAGGCCTGTTGATCGTAAGTTAGAGAACACCTTCAACTAGCTCAAATGAAAAGGGTAGGGCTGGGGCAGGGGCTGGTGTAAGCTAAGATCCAGGCCACCTGGTGGAAACGGAGCCAGTGGGGCTCATAAGGGGCCGTGGGGAAGCAGCTGCCTTCCCTCTCTCGTTCCTCTAGCAACACTTCATGATCTGTGTGCTTTTTGCCTGCGTGCCTCCTACATTTCTGGCTTTCTCGGCTCACACCTCAGCAGGCACAGGCTGAACACAGCCTTCACCATATGATCCTGAGTTGAAACACCCAACCCCATCTTGGAGTGGTTTTTAGTTCCGAGGCTCGAGTGACTCTGTGGGTCAGTCGTCCGTCCCCGAGCCTGTTGGCTGAGGCTGGAGCTCCGGGGAGTATGACCTTGCTTCTCTCCCTCAGCAGAGGGAGGACGTGGGTGTGGGGAGTGTCAGAGCGGAGAGGTTGGGCTGGGCAGGCACCTTGCCATTCATCTGCCGCGGCCGCTGTGAGCATCTCTGTTCGTGGCATGTTGCCTCACTTCAACTTATCCCCTTAGGCTATGGTCACAAGTGTGTGATGGGGATCAAGGTATGTGACAATTCATGACTCCATGCCAGGTTGCTCAGAACTGATTTCTTGGGGACAGTGGCGTGCACAGTGGGTGCCCAGTCAGGAAAGCTGAACTCCAAGAAATAGTTGAGTCTGTCTTTCCGTTCCCCCCTGGCCAAGACGGGGAAGCAAGAGGCAGGGCTGAGGGAAGCTTTTTTACAGAAAACTGAAGCTAAGATGAGCTCTGGGCGTGGACTGCCTGGTCTCAGGTGCTTGCGGCCCGGGTGGCGTCCGCTCCAGGAGAGAGGTCAGGGCACGTTGCACAGGAACTTCTGCACAGGGCTGGGGAGAAAACAAGAGTTTGTATGAAGAGCAATTCATAGGACAAGGGTGGGGGAAAGAACCTAGGTTGTATCTGGGTGCTGGTTCCTTTATACCTTGCTCTGAATTTTATCACTATTCGGAAATTGTATTTTTTACTGTGCCTATGCTTACCAGTCGTAACAAAGAGCTCTACATGGGACAGAAGGAAAGATGAGCAGAAAAGCTTGCTAAATGGCCCATTGGCAGGATCGTGCCTTTGATGGAGTCCAGGTGTTAAAGGGACAAAGCCATAATGAAGAAATGTCCCTTATGGAGGAAGCTGCGTCCCAGGTGGCAGAGGTGGAGGGAAGAAAAGGCTCTGGCGAGTGGGGGCAGGGGGTGGCGTGCAAACCTGAGACCGGCCCTGGGACCCACATCCTGCCGGCATCTCTGCCCCTGCCCCAGCCCTCTGGGAGGGGGCTTCCGTCTCCTTCCGCACCGGCCTCGCTGCGGGTCTGTGCCCTTCCAGGTTGTCACGCCTCATCATCTCGCTGCGTGCCTGGGCCGCCAGTCACTTAGGCCACGGGGACCAGAGGCCTGACTCTTTCCTGGAGCGTTTCCACGGAGCCGAGCTTAAGGAGGTGTCCAGCCACGAAAGCCATGTCCAGAACAACGCGGGCAGCCAGGAGCCGCCAGACAGAGGGAGAAGGTAAGGGAGGCGGGGCTGCCTGCCCCAAACGGGGAGGGAAGCACCTGCTGCCCCCTCCGTGCAGTGTGGATACCCGCCGCCCCCCGGGTGGCCGGGAGCACCCGTCCCTCAGCTGTTCCCTGAAGAAGGGGTCTGTCCTGGGGGAACACTCATGCTCTAGGAGTCTCCACACGAGCCCAAGAAGCCCTGCAGGAGCGGAAACCCTTTAACCAGAGCCCCCAGCCTCATGGGCAGCTGACCCTGTCCTCCGCGGAGCTCCCGCTAGCGCCCCCTGGAGTTGGTGCTCTCAGAATCGCACCTGGGACGTTAGCCTCACCAATCTCTCCGTTAAAGGACCCTCATCCTACTCACCTTGCACTGTGATCCGCCTTGCTAAAAAACTGGGGCTTTTGTACCACGAACCTCAGGGAGTACCTAGATGGTACCCACAACTTTATGGATGGGTATACGTACATTCTTCTGGGGAAAAGGTCCAAAGGTTGGTTAGAACTTTGAAGGGGAACCATCCTCGCCCCAGGTTGGTTTAAGAACCGTGGGGAGCACAGTAGGTGGGAGTAGGGTGGGGGATGAGGAAAGTGTCTGCTTTCTAGTAGGAGAAGGGTCTGCAGAACAAGGGCTCTGAGCACCTTGCACGGCCCCCTGCCCAGTGGGGAGCTTGTGGCTGGTGCTGTCTGGTGCCTGCAAGTAGAGAAATCTGCAGGGGCTGGACTGACACCCCGCAACCCCCATGCCCCCCCGCACAGAGCTGCTGCCTCCCCTCCCCCCCTTCTCGTGTTCTTGAGAAGTCACCCCAACCTCTGGTGGGCGGGGAGACCACTGGGCGACCGTGGGTTGAATCCATTGTCGCTGAACAGCAGAGGGTCTCTTTAGGACCCTTGGGGCAGTTGAGGGAGAAGAGGTAACACGTTCAGGGGAAGCAGACCTCCTCTCAGCCTCACAAACAGGAGGACACTTGCTCAGAACCTGTTTTAAGGAAAAAGGGGCTTGAAAAAGATCTTTTGGCTGAATTCTCTAGGTTATGCCAGGGTTTAGAAGACGTAAAGTGTGAAAAAAGAAGCATGATTGCTGCCGAACAGACAGTCCCTGTATAATTTGCTAGAGAAAATGCTGTCTGTTTTGGAGTCAAAGGAACAGAAGGGCTCGGTTGCGGGCCCCTCGAAAAGGCAAAGAAAACTCCTGGGGAGTAAAGGCCATGAAGCCTCAGGGGAAACAGATGAATCTTTTTGGAGCTTTGATTTTATTTCCAGATTTGGGGCAGGGGGTTATGTTTATTACAGGTTATGCAGTGCATTGCAAAATGTACAAGATGTACAAGCGTATTTAAGATAGATTATGAGAGTTCAAAGAGATGTCTTGCCAGAGACATTAGGAGACGTACATTAGTCTTCTCTGCTGGGGAAAGGTGTGAGAATCTCTGGCTGAGAGCCGGAGGCCCAGTGGAGCAGCGTTCTCAGGCTCCCTTTTCCCATGAGCTTGGACTATAAACCCTCGGGCTCCCTGGGCTGTGGAAAGGGGACCGTGGAGGGCCTGGGTGCCGGCTGGATGTGTGCAGGGCCATCCCAGGTTCCCAGGGCCGGGCATCCCAGGCTGTGAGGGAGCACCAGGACCATGAGGCCCACATGCTGTTCGCTACTGAGCCAGAAAGACAGGAGGGCTGGCAGCTAAGGACGAAGGGAGGGTGGAGGAGGAGGAAAGAGTGGGGGAGGAAAGGAGGTTTGCTAGCAAGCCAGCCAGGCTGGTTCAGTTCCTTTTAGGCAAGCAAAGACTTCCTTGGCTTAATTGATCAAACTTCTTCTCCACAACTTTAGACTCGTGGAGATGAACATTAGACTCTGCCCATTTCCCTATGTGACCAGATTAACGGGGGGTTGACCCCATCAGAGCCAAGCCCCAACTATGCCACCAATGCCTGGTCACTTGCTGGAAGGTTCAGAGTGGGCAGGTGAATGCATAGGTGCAGGATGGGAGCAGATCAATCAGGGAGGCTTCCTGGGGGAAGAAGGCTTTGAATTTTCAAGGCCAAGTCCCATCAGCCAAGCAAAGTGTATGCAGAGGTGGGTCTTAGTTCTCCTGTGGGTTTGGCCCGATGAGATTATGGCGGATCATAGTGCAGCTCATGGGCAACTGCACCCCAGAGAGCTAAACTTTCCTCCATAATCTCCCAGTTTTGATTCCCCAGGGGAATTTTAGATGATCTGAACCGATCCTGAAACAAGCAGTTAGAGCCACATCCTGGATGGGGAGAGGGAGGCTTGGGAGGGATGAGCAGAAGTACCAAAAAGGCATTTGGCTGGATGTTCAACATCATAGAACAGGTGTCCTGAGAGTCAGGCTGGAGTGTCACCAGCGCCTGGCTCTGGGCCCTGGGGTCTCCTGCCCTGTGAATGGTCTGCAGTCACCACAGACAGGCAAACTGCCCTCTAGCCCTGTGAGGCCAGGCTGGCTTTCTAAAACCAGCTGTCAAAGATGTGAAGTGGCAGGTGAGCTCAGGGAGATCACGCCTTTTCCTAAAGAACATCACCAAGTACTGCCCAATCCAGCTTTCAGTAAACGTGCTTGGTTGTGAAACCAGCCCCTACCTTCTACCAGATTCTCACATAGATCTGGGATGGCAGGCCCTGGAGTTCTAAGATGAATGTGGGGCAGGGGAAGGGGGAGGATGGCCTGAAACCTGGGGCAGCTCTGCCCAGAGTCCTTTTTTTTTTTTTAATTAATTAATTAATTTATTTTTGGCTGTGTTGGGTCTTCGTTGCTGCGCGTGGGCTTTCTCTAGTTGCGGCAAGCGGGGGCCACTCTTAATCGCGGTGCGCGGGCCTCTCACTATTGCAGCCTCTTTTGTTGCGGAGCACAAGCTCCAGACACGCAGGCTCAGTAGTTGTGGCTCACGGGCCTAGTTGCTCTGCGGCACGTGGGATCTTCCCAGACTAGGGCTTGAACCCGTGTCCCCTGCACTGGCAGGCAGATTCTCAACCACTGCGCCACCAGGGAAGCCCAAGAGTCCATTTTTTGTCCTGAGAACTGGAAGCGGGCCCTGTGATGGGGTTTCCAAGGGAAGGGCCCTGTGACAGCCATGTCTCTGCAGAGGGGGCAGCAAGTTGCTGCTGCTGCTGACGATGTCCATTCTGGTCCAAGGAGCTTGGCCTGTTCACCCAGGAGCACCCAAGGGCAGGCGCCACGCCGGGTGGTCTCTGTGCTCCCCCCTCCATAGCGCCTGGCCATACTAAAACTGGAGGACGTTGAGAGGAATCGAGGCTAGGATGCTGGATGGGATTCAAAGAGTTAATCTTCAGTTATTCAGAAGCCTCAGTTTACCCAGGTGTTCATCCTCTCCCGTTCACCAACACTAGTCACAAAACAATGTCTGTCCCTGACAATAACAATTCCCTCTGTTCAAGCTGTGTGGAAAGGCCCGTGAGACAGGGGATGGGAGTCCCAGAATAACCGCCTGGGGGCAAGGGGTCCCCAGCAATTGGACTTGAGTTCAGATTCCCATGCTGTGCTCTCTTTACCTCCCCGCAGTGACTGGCCCCTGGCCAGAAGCAACACCAATGCCTGCAACAACTCAGAGGAGGAGTGAGTACCTCTGCCCCCTCCCACTCCCTGCGGCCAACCACCTCCCGGTAGACACCCCAGCTTTGTACTGCTACCTCCCTCAAACCCCACCAGACCATTCTAGGGTCCTGCTCCTTCCATTGGAAACCCATCCCCGTGGACAAATGGGGAGAGGGACCTGGTCTGTGTGACTTCTTTGGGCAGGTCCTTTTATCTCTGTGTCTCTCATTGTTCTCATCTAGAAAGCGAAGGGGTTGGCTCGGTAAACATTTTCAGTGCTAACACCTCTGTTGCTATGTATCTGAAGGTGCAAAGCTGGAGTCCCTTTACAGAGCAGTGGATAAATCTCCTTCATGATGAGAATGCACTTTCCATTCTACATCCTCAGGCTCCTGTGTGCCAGTGAAGTGCCCTTGTCTTCAAGCCAATTCAGGCCAATTTGGAGGGCATGATCGGGACCGTGGAAAGAGGAGATTTAAATAGTTCCAGAGATTAGCCTCTTGAAACCGTGACCCACCGTAATTCCTTCCCGCCACCCGATGCTGAGCGGGCAGAGTAGTTTGATGTGTGATTCTGGCAACATCACCCAAGAGCCCAAGCAGACGGTGTGCGTATGTGTGTGACCATGTTTGTGTGTGAACACGTGTGTGTGTGTGTGTGTGTGCCCCGCTCTCCAGCCTTCCTTTTCAGAACACCGTGGAGGTAGGAGCGGAGGGGGGTCTCAGCTGGAGCTTAGGGGAAAACCTTCCGTATCAGCCGAGAAATGCCAATTCCTTGACTTCCAGCCGACCGAGAACTGTGCCGAGGCTTTTTCTCGTTATTTCCCTTTGTTCTTCTGATAGAACTTCTTTCCATTTCCCCTCCGTGAACCTTAGTTGCATTTGGGGGCTTTTTTGTTTGTTTTTTAAATGTATTTTTTTAATTGAAGTGAGTTTACAGTGTTGTGTTAGTTTCTGGAATACAGCAAAGTGATTCAGTTACACATACGTATATTCTTTTTCAGATTCTTTTCCATGATGGTTTATCACAGGATATTGAATATAGTTCCCTGTGCTCTACAGTAGGACCTTGTTGTTTATCCATCCTATATATCATAGTTTGCATCTGCTAATCCCAAACTCCCAGTTGATCCCTGCCCCATCCTCTCCCCCTTAGTTGCATTTTGTTTACATAAATTGGGACATGAAATCCAGAGGCCCAAATGCCAACAGTCAAGAAAAATGAAATGATTTAATCTGCAAAATGATAGCTACTGTGATATGTGTTTGATGCCCTTGGAAACCTGGTGTTGAGTCCCGCAGTCAGGCAAAGGCTCAGGGCACCAGAAACCATAGGTAGAGGTCTTGTGGGTGGGTCTCCAGGCTTCTCCATCCTGGGGCTGGGATGTGGGCAAGGATGGCGTGGATGCCATCAGCTACATCAGGCTCTTATAAATCTTTTCAGATGGGCTCGTATCGTGGGTCCACACTGCAGCCAAGGACTGAAGGACAAAATTGGGGGCTGCCCCCAAATGGAGCCACCTGGGTACAGAGATACAGAAGTAATTCTTATGAACACCTTCCCCCATTCTTCCACCACATTTCTAGCATTTTCACTTAGTCCCATGGGTTCTGAAAGTTTCTTTCTCCCGATCAATCTGTTCTCAGCCAAAACCAGCCTCGTTTTGTAGCTCTGTGTTGGTCCCCTGGGGCAGTGCTGGGTGGATCCCGGGACACGGCTGGATGGCACGGGGTCTTCCCTAGGCCCTCAGCAGGTTGGTAGCCAGAGGAAAGTCCAAACCTTGTAACCTGGGGCCACAAATCCTGAACAAGGGTGGCAGAGCCTGGTGTAATTAAACTCCCAGCAGGGCTAAGTGTGCCCGATAGGCTTGTGGGCAGCGCCCTCTGCTGGTGACTTGACATTAAGACTTCAGCTGCAGAAAAACCAGTAGATTCAAGAGAACAGAGGATGGGTGAGTGTCCTTGCTCTTCTCATTTAAAGATTCTAACAACTTTTGTTCTTAGTTTATTAATATGCTCATTGTCAAAAACTTAGAAAAGACAGAAAAGCACCCACGAGGATACACCCATAAAAAAGTACACTCTATGTTAGCAGTTGAACCCCATTATCAGAGACAACCCCTCTTCACATGTTGGCAAATATCCCTCCAAGTTTTCTCTAGGCATATATATTGAATAGATAGATACGTGGATACATAGATACACAGATACATAGACAGATGCAATATGTTTAATATATGTACTGGTTAAGTGCATTTGCATCCCAACTCAACCACCTAAGAGCTTTGTGACCATGAGCAAATTACCTGACCTCTCTGTGCATCAGTTTCCCGACTTGTGAAATAGGGATTGTAACTGGCGTCTTACAGAGTTGTGTTAAGACTATTCTAATACATGTGAAGTGCCGAGTACATTGTAAATGATCAATCAATATTGACTACTGTGGGAAGCAGAGTAATTTCACTACCACAACCTCACCAAAAGTGTTTCCATCCTAATCCCTGGAACCTGTGAGTAGATTATTTTACATGACAAAGGAGATTTTGCAAATGTGATTGAATTTAAGGACCTGCAGATGGAGAGATTATTCTGGATTATCCAGGTGGGCCCAATGTAATCACATGAGTTCTTAAAAGCAGAAGCGGGAGGTAGGAGAGTGAGTCAAGAGATATGAGATGGAAGGAGGAGAGATTCGCAGTGTGAGTGGGACCGTCCTGTCATTGCTGGCTTTGAAGATGGAGGAAGCGGGGAGGGAGGCCTGAGCCACGGATGCAGCAGCCTCCAAAAGCCAGGGATAGCCCTCCATCTACAGCCAGCAGGAGAACAGGGACCTTGGTCCTGAGCTGCAAGGAGCTGGATTCTGCCTGCAATCCCAGTGAGCAGGAAACAGATTCTCTCCAGAGCCTCCAAAAAGGAACACAGCCTGAGGGCACCTTGATTTTCATCCAGATTATACGAATTCTTCCAATCTCCAGAACTGTAAGAGAATGAATTTGGGTTGTTCTAAGATACTACATTTGTGGTAATTTGTTATGGCAACAGTAGAAAATCAGTAACACAGCTTTCGATCCCAGAAGTAGAATGCTGCTGTAACAAATACCTAAAATGTGGAAGTGGCTTCAGAATTGACCCTAGGTAGGATCTAGAAGAATTTTAAGGAGCATGTTTTTGTTTAAAAAGCCTAGATTGCTTTGAACAGGTTGTTAAAAGAAATATGAATGTTAAAGACTCTACCAGTACCACAGGGAGATAAGCTCGATGCTTTGTGACCACCCAGAGGGGTGGAATAGGGAGGGGCTATGGGGATATATGTGTATATATATATATATATATATATATAGCTGATTCACTTTGTTGTACAGCAGAAACTAACACACCATTGTAAAGCAATTCTACTCCAATAAAGATATAAAAAAGTGGGGAACAATCATCAGAAAAAAGACTATAGCAGTGAGGGTTCAGAAGGAAAAATGGGGAGCATTACAGAGAAAAACCTAAGCTGCCTACATACTTAATACCTAAATGGTCGAAACAGACTATTAGTAGAAACCTGGACTTTAGGGGTGCTGCTGGTGAGGGCTCATAAGGACGTGAGGAGCAGGCTTTTAGAACCTGAAGGAAAGGGGATTCATGTTGTTTAGTGGCAAAAAGCTGAGCGGGATTATGTCCCACAAGTATGGGGGAAGCAGAATTCGTATGCAATGAGCTTGAATATTTAGCTGAGGACATTTCTAAGCTAAGGTACTGAGGGTGCAGCCTGGTTTATTCTTGCTGTTGATGGTAAAACTTAAGAAAGAAATTGAGGGAAGAACTGATAAATGAAAAGGAAACAAGACTTGATGACTTGGGAAGTTCTCAGCCTGCTCAGATGGCAAAAGAGAATAAGTTTTAAAAAGTCACTGTCAGGAAAGCATGCCTTCAGGAAAAAGCCGAGGGTGCGGCTGAACTTTTGCTAATAACTCGAAGATCAAAAGCTCTGAGTATTCAGTCACATAAAAGACCCTCTGAAGAGACCGAGGGTGTGAACCACGGCTCATCTCAACAGAAGGCAAAAATAGAGAAGAGATTTCTCAGAAAGATCTGTGGATGAGCCTCTGTCTAGGGGAGTGGATCCCTCTGGTATACATGACCCATTAAGGTCTAAAAGATTTTATGGCCGCAGAAACGCTGCCAGCTTGGAGCTGAAGGATAGAAACAGTACAAAATGAGGGAGAACTGTTAGACCTCTAAATTCTAGATGCAGAAAGCAGGCTGATAAAAAACTACTCAGCTACAAGCAGGTGCTACCTTTCGTGAAAAAGGAAGGATGACTGAGGGCGGGGCCATGAGCTATAGAGGTTTGTTCTCAGGCCTTGAAACATACTGGCCCATGGCCCTGCTGGATTTCGAAATCACGCGGAACCACTGACTCCTTTTGTCCTCCCATCTTCTCTCTTGCTGAACTAGAATATCTACATCTGGTGTCCTATGCCTGCTCCTGCATTGTGTTTATGGAGATGATTCGTTTCTTTAGTTCCACAGGTAGGGAGGACTCGTGTCTCAAATGATTCACACCCAGAGTCCACACACACCTGATTTAGATGATGAGATTTGAGACTTCTCAACTGATGAGACTTAGATGATAATTTTGGACTCTGAGTTGATGCTCTAATGGGATGAGGCTGGGGGATTTTGGAATGGGGGTGAAGTCATTTTGCACATGGGATGCAAGGAAATCTTTGAGGGCCAGTGAAGACTGTAGTAGGTAGCCCGGAGGTGCCCATATGCTAATCCCCATATCCTGTGACTATGTTACCTTACACGGCAAAAGGGAGTTTGCAGATGTCATGAAGTTTAAGGACCTTGAGATGGGGAGATTTTCCTGGCTTATCAAGGTGGACCCAGTCGAATCACATGCATCCTTAAAAGTGGAGAACCTTTCCCAGCTGCAGAGAGATGGCATCTTGAGAAGGACTCAACCCGCTGTTGCCGGCTTTGAAGATGGAGGAAGGGCGCCACGAACCAAGGATGCAGCAGCCCCTAAAAGCTGGGAATGTCCTCACCTTGCAGCCGGCAAGAAAATGAGGATGTTGGTCCTATAATTGCAAAGAACTGAATTCTGCAAACAATCCAAGTGAGCAGGAAACAGTTTCTTCCCTAGCGTCTTCAGAAAGTATTACAGCCCTGCCGGCACCTTGACCTCGATGAGACCCCTACCGGATCTCTGACCTACAGATCTGTAAGATCATACATTTGGGCTGTTTTAAGCCACTAAGTCTGTGCTAATTTGTTCTGGCAGCAACAGAAAACTAGTACAGCTATTATTAGAAAATCTTTTGTAGTCTACTTTTTAACTTAGCGAAATCTGAGGAACATTTTCCCCTGTCACTGAATATTCTTCCACAACCTCGTGTAAGTGGCCTCATAGAATTCTGTGGTTGAAGAATTTCCTCTGTTGTATGATCAGATTGTTTGTGCTGTGACTTAGAAATAATGGTGGTGATGATTCTTCTGTATGCATGTTTGCACACACCTTTGATTATTTCCTGGGGAAGTGCTGTGTAAAGTGCACTGGTCCTTTTCAACGAGTGTTTAACTAGCAGACACTTATTTCTCAGCCCTTCCTTCCTCCAGGGGAAGGAACAGGGGAATCAGAAGGGCCTGTGGGTGATTCCGGGGGTGCCCTGAGGCAGGCAGGGTCTTTTACCCTCCACCTTTGTTTCCTCAGGCTGTTCAGTGGGCAATAATGCGTGCCTTGCAGGACTACTCTAACCGTTAACAGGTAACCCTTGTAACCGTGTCCAGCCCACGAAGGACGTGCAGTAAAGAAGGGGAAGCAGAGTAAAGCTGCGTTGAGGAAACATCTGCCCTTACAGGCCCTTCCTGCCGATGCAGACAGGAGGGCGAGGCCCCACCTGCAGCGCCACATCCAGCAAAGTCTGGAAGCATCTGAGCGTGGCTGCGTTTGCCTCAGACGACTTGAAGACTTGCTGCTGCATAGCACACCTGTGCCTGCCTAAGGGTCTTGCTTCCTTCCTGTCCCCTGGCTTTCCCATCAAGGGCCAGGTTTTCATGTGACCCCAGAACAACGGAAAAGCCACCTCCTTTCCTCAGAACAAAGAGCGTTCCATGTGACTCCCAAAACTCTGAGTGACTTTTCCACCCTAAACGTGTGGATTTGGGTTTATTTCCCATTACCTCAAAAGTTTCCAGTCTCAAGCTGCTTGTGACTTTCTAGGGACTCACGGAAATAGGTCAGAAATTGTAGAATGTTAGACTGAACCATTGTGTACATTTCAATGTATACAATGGATACTTCAGTGGAGGTGGTACCCTCCCCCTTCAGGAATAATAATAATGATATTACTCATGAAATCAACAACCTCATTTCATCCCAGTGTGCTAGAAAGATTGGTTTCCTGCACCATGCCCTCTCCCCCATGTCACTGTGGCCTACCCTCTCCCCGTGGTAATGACCTTGGTATATGAAAATTGCTAAATGTCACCCTGTGTCATCCAGTGACAAGGCGAAAAAGGAGAAAGAAAAAAAGGAAGAGAAAAAGGAAAACCCAAAAAAGGAGTAAGTACTGGGAGAAACTGCCCCCAAAGAGGGGGTTCCATGGTCACAGCAGGCCTGGTTCCACACCACCCGGCCCTGGCCCTGGGGAGGAGAGAGACGCAGTCAGGCCTTAGGGTCAGCCCTGGAGAGAGGGCTGCTTAGGGCCACAGAAAAGGAGTTGGTCTCAGGCAGGGATCAGGCCTGCTGAGATCACGTGAGGGTCTCGTTCTGCAGGGAAAGTCGGGGAGCCCAAAGGGGGGCTTGTAGGTAGGCAGGTTTGCCTACAGCCTCAGGTGAGCAGTTCGGGGCTTCCCTGGGAGCCTGCTCCGGTGCCCTCCCCTTGGGCATTCTGTTTGCCCACAAGGTGGCCGTCCACACAGTGGAGCACGTGGAGCCCTTTCCCTGGGTACTAGAAAACACTATATTCACAAACTTTAATCCAAACCCAGTGGCAATGAGTGTTGGGCACGTCCAAAGCCCAGTCAATCAGCAGCTGATCTCGGACTTGCCGAGTTGAGGTGAAAACAGGCAACTCAGGGTCTCCTCTGGGGAGCGGGAGCAGCTCTGCAGGCCTAGGCGGGCATGGGGGGCAGATGGGGTGGGGGAGGAGACGCGTGGACCCAAAGAAAGATCTCCAGTACCGCCTATAAATTCCAATCCTCTGAAAATCCTGAAAATAAACACCGAAAGCACCCTAAGCTATTTCTTCCATTCAGTGTTGGCTGACATACCTCGATGATTCCCAGGTTGGTGGTGTTTGGTGGAGAGGCAGGAAATGTCTTTAGAACATCTGCACGATTGCAGTTAGTGAGGTGGAGAGAGCACATTCCCAAGGGAGAGCTCTGGGCTCCCAAGCTCCCAAGTTCAGTCCAGAGAGGAGCTGTCTCAGAACCACCCAGGACAGTGATTAAATGCACATTTCCAGACCCCAGTCTTGGAGGGGTCTGGCTGGGCCTGGGAGTCGGCATTTTCACAGAGCTCCCCGGGATGGTTCCACCATCACTGTGCTCCATTTTCCTTCTCGGCACCCTGAAGGCTATGGATGATACCCCAGGACATGGGAATGTCATCACTGTAGTTTTGTAGTCACCGGTGGCTTCCTGGGGTGCTGAGCTGGGAGAAGGCCTTCGGAGTCTGCCCTGCTCCCAGCCTGGGTGGGGGCACCCATATAGGGACACCCATGTGACCCCCCCCTGGGACTGACAGCACCCTATCTGGGAAGCCATCTCTAGCTGAAGCCCGCAGTTGCCCTGGGGTCTCTAAGCTAGGCTGGGTCTCTAAGCCTTTCCAAAGCTGTGGTCTTTCAACGCACTGCGCTGCTTGTGTGTCGGTGTTTCCAGAAAGAAGAAGGACACCACCGTGGTGGACCCCTCCAACAACATGTACTATCACTGGCTGACCATCATCACCGTGCCCATCTTCTACAACTGGTGTCTGCTCGTTTGCAGGTAGGGGCGTGGGGCGGGGCCTCAACACAGAGCTCTGAGTCCCTGGCAGCCACCATCCAGCTGCGTGTGCCTCAGTTCCTCCTGGGTCCCCTGAAGCACTGGGGGAGGCCTGGCTTTGAGATCAAAACCATGGTCCTGGCACCTTGGAGCCTCCTTGATGGAGTCGCAGGAGGAAGATGCAAGGGCGAGCCGTTGCTCTTCTGAGGGGAAGTGGGAGGGGCTGGGTCACTCCTGAGCTGACCTGCAGGACAGGGATGCAGGCGCCAGGCGCAGTTCTCAGGCTGTCGGCTGTGGGCCTTGCGTTTTCTGAGCCGGTTGGGATGCAGGGTGAGCTGCTGCTCTTGTGAGGGCGGCCGGGGCCTTGGGGTGCTCCCGAACTGCTAATTTGTGGGGATGGATGTGGCTTGTTCTGTTGTTAATCTCTCAGAAATTGTTATATCTTTGTTGGCATTTAAAATGGCCCCAGAAAGGGCAAGTTCTCAGCCCCTTCATCTGAGGCCTGGATAAACTGCTCCCCGGCCAGGGGAGGGGAGCAGTCTTGTCGCTACTGCTGCAAGGCAATGGGGCCCACTCTTTGGGGTCAGTCCCAGCTCTTCTTAGGAGCTCGGTGACCTTGAGACAGAAAAGCTTCTGAGAGCCTGGGTCCCCTCATCGGGGCTGGGACGCTGATGCTGGGGTGCAGCCCTGTGGGCTGGGCTGTTAGCGGGACGAGCTGACCCCAGGTTTGTAGCACAGAGCTGCTGCCCGCCTTGGTCCTTCCCCCCTACACACCTGCCCCTTCTCACACTTGTTTAGGGCCTGTTTTGATGAGCTTCAGTCTGAGCACCTGATGCTTTGGCTGGTCCTGGACTACTCAGCCGACTTCCTCTATGGCTTCGATGTGCTAGTCCGAGCCCGGACAGGTGAGTGGGCCCAGGGCCGCAGACCCCACAGCATGATTCGGGGGCCACCTGGGGGCTACAGGGCAGGTTCAGGGAGATCCAGAATGGTAGCCCTTGGAGTTCCTCTTCTTGGACAGTGAGAGGAGCCAGGGCATGTTACCCCATGGCTTTTAGAGGAGGTGTAATATACTAAATGTATATTAGTTTCAGAACTAAAATCTAAAACAGGGCCTAGAGGGATATGACTTCCTTCAGATTAAGACAGGCTGGGACCTGGGACCCTCTACCAGAGTGCTTGCACTTGCCGCTAGACAAACATCTCCTATAGCAACAGGACACAAAGAATCTGTAAAGGACTAAAAATAACTACATGCACGTGCAGACCACCTAAGCGCCCCTCCAGCCCAACCCACCAATCCACCCCCATATCCTTTAAGGGACAAGCTCGCTCCCACCCCTCAGGGAGCAAGCAAGGCCACCTGTTACTGTTTTCACTCCCTTGTGCTGCAGCATGAGTCCCAATAAAGGCCCGAATTCCTCATCTGGGCCCTTATCAATTTCTGTTGATTAAAGAGTCCAAGGACACCAGTCGGTAACAAGATCACCTCTAGTTATGAGTGGGGGCTAAAGCCCCACCCATGCCTCAGTCTCCAAGCTGTGCCTCCTTGGGCCTCCTTTTTCTGATTTGCACAAAGGCATCACATAAGCTGGTGGAGGCCCTGCTTGTCATTTCCAAGATTTTTAAACTAAAAACTGTGCCATGGTTGTGGATATAAAAACCACTGGATCACAGCAAAACCTCAGGGTGGCTTCATGGTATACAAAGCGTTCCGAGCATGTCTTGTTTTCTCATGAGAGCTGCTGCAGAAGACAAGAAGTGTAGGCATGATTATTTCCATCTTACTGCTTTAGAAACTGGGGCCCAGAGATGCTGAGTGGCCAGCCTAAAGGCCACAGTCACCACCCAGCAGGCCAGATGGGTGCCCCCCCTGCTCCAGAATTAGTGCCCTGCATCGTAACTTAGAAGATCTCAAGAACACAGCTTGAGGCTTGCCTGGGTGACTTGGCCAGTCCTGGTGGCCTGCCACTCCATGGTTACACAAGCCTATGGAGATGCAAGAGCCCCGTGGGTGGCTGACTCGTTGCGGGGACTCCCTGCATCAATCAGGCTTCGGTGGGACAGGCAGCCCTCACCCAGACGTTGACCCCACCCCTTTTTGTGCTTGGTACTGTCCTTGGCAATCTAAGATTCAGCAGAAGGCTGGGAGAGAGAGGGGGACAGGTAGGCACAGACACCAAGAGGCCATGGATCATACTCCAGGAGAAAAAATCGTCAGAATTGAGACAAGATTATTAAGGAGGTGTTGAGGAGTCCCAAGGCGCACGAGTGCAATGTAATGATCTAGGCACTCAATAAACACGAGTGTAACCAAACAAATAGGGGATGGGGAGCTGTGAAGCCAGGTGTCCCTAACGTGACAACAAACTTGATGTTTGCTTATCACAGAGGGGGTGATCCTACCTCGGTCTAGCCCTCAAAGTGTGGCCCTGGACTAGCAGTATCACCTGAAAGTTGTTAGAGATGCCCCAGACCTAGGGGACCAAACTCTGGGGGCAGGTCCAGCTCTGTGACTTGCAGAGCCCTTGGTGTGTCACTGTTGCTCACCCAGATCTAAAAAGCATTTGTTACATTAGTCTCTCTACTCTTTTGCATGTTTGAAAATGAAAGAAAGAAAGGAAGAAAGAGGGAGGGAGGGAAAGGAAGGGAGAGAGGGACGAAGGGAGACGGCAGGTCATGGCCTATGTGGTGGATTTCACCAGTAATAACGCTTCACGACTCCCAAGGTCCAGCCCCTCTCCAGACCAGGGTGGGTCCCAGGCTTCATGTGTTTTCAGAGCCCCTTGGGTGACAGTAATGTGCAACCAGGAAGGAGAACCACTGTGTTCCTGGGCAGGGTTTTAGAAAGAGAGGTTGCGGGACTTCCCTGGTGGCGCAGTGGTTAAGAATCCGCCTGCCAGTGCAGGGGACATGGGTTCGAGCCCTGGTCCGGGGAGATCCCACATGCCACAGAGCAACTAAGCCCGTGCGCCACAACGACTGAGCCTGCGCTCCAGAGCCTGTGAGCCACAACTACTGAGCCTGCGTGCTGCAGCTACTGAAGTCTGCGCACCTAGAGCCTGTGCTCCACAACAAGAGAAGCCACCGCAATGAGAAGCCCACGCACCGCAGCAAAGACCCAATGCAGCCATAAATAAATAAATAGTTTAAAAAATAAAAAGACAGGTCATACGCCATCGGTGACTTGTAAAGTCAGTTTGCTAGGCCATGACCAGTGTTTTCAATTTTTTTTCATAAATTTATTTATTTTTGGCTGCGTTCAGTCTTCATTGCTATGCGCAGGCTTTGTCTAGCTGCATCGAGCAGGGGCTACTCTTCGTTGCGGTACATGGGCTTCTCACTGCGGTGGCTTCTCACGTTGCGGAGCATGGGCTCTAGGCGTGCAGGCTTCAGTAGTTGTGGCTCACAGGCTCTAGAGCTCAGGCTCAGTAGTCGTGGCGCAGGCTCAGTAGTTGTGGCGCACGGGCTTAGTTGCTCCGTGGCATGTGGGATCTTCCCCGGACCAGGACTCGAACTCATGTCCCTTGCATTGACAGGCAGATTCTTAACAACTGCACAACCAGGGAAGCCCTCAAATTTTTTATTGTTAATATTTTCAAACATATACAAAACTGAGACAGTAGTGTTATGAATCCCCACATATGCTTACCCAGCTCCAAATGTTATCAACATTTTGCTTATCTTTTTTCATTTATCCTCCCACTCCCTGTTCTTGGATGGAGTTTTTTTTTTTTTTTTTTTTTTTTGTGGTATGCGGGCCTCTCACTGTTGTGGCCCCTCCCCGTTGCGGAGCACAGGCTCCGGATGTGCAGGCTCAGCGGCCATGACTCATGGGCCTAGCCGCTCCGTGGCATGTGGGATCTTCCCGGACCGGGGCACGAACCCGCGTCCCCTGCATCGGCAGGCAGACTCTCAACCACTGCGCCACCAGGGAAGCCCTTGGATGGAGTTTTTTAAGGCAAATCTCAGACAGTAACCACGTTAGCATGTAACCTTAACTAGGGTCCCATTTTTTAAGTATAACTTCCATTTATCTCTGAAAATTTAATAAGCATTCCTTACTACCATCAAATACCCAATCCACATTCAAATTTACCTAACTGATCTAGGTTTTTAATTGAATAAAATAGATCAGATCGTTGAATAGAAAATACCAGAGTGCATTTCCTGTAGTAATGGTATGTGTGGTTTGTGGAAGTTGTTTCTTTTATATATGTATAACCACGTTTTGAGGTGAGATACCTTTGAGGTGAGATACCTTTCTGCGGGCCATGGTCATAACAAGGCCGTTTTGATGCCCACGTGATCCATCTTCTTCATCAGGCTTCCTGGAGCAAGGCTTGTTGGTCACGGATGCCAACCGGCTGTGGAAGCACTACACAAAGACCTTGCACTTCAAGCTGGACGTGTTGTCCCTGGTCCCCACGGACCTGGCTTATCTTAAGCTGGGCATGAACTACCCAGAACTGAGGTTCAACCGCCTACTAAAGTTGGCCCGGCTCTTCGAATTCTTTGACCGCACAGAGACGAGGACCAACTACCCCAACGTGTTCAGGATTGGGAACTTGGTCTTGTACATCCTCATCATCATCCACTGGAATGCCTGCCTCTACTTTGCCATTTCCAAGTTCATTGGTTTCGGGACCGACTCCTGGGTCTACCCAAACATCTCAAACCCAGAGTATGGGCGCCTCTCCAGGAAGTACGTCTACAGTCTCTACTGGTCTACCTTGACCCTGACCACCATCGGCGAGACCCCACCCCCCGTGAAAGATGAGGAGTATCTTTTTGTGGTCCTCGACTTCCTGGTGGGTGTCCTGATTTTTGCCACCATTGTGGGCAACGTGGGCTCCATGATCTCGCACATGAATGCTTCGCAGGCTGAGTTCCAGGCCAAGAGTGACTCCGTCAAGCAGTACATGCAATTCCGCAAGGTGACCAAGGACTTGGAGACACGGGTGATCCGGTGGTTCGACTACCTGTGGGCCAACAAGAAGACGGTGGACGAGAGGGAGGTGCTCAAGTGCCTCCCTGACAAGCTGAGGGCCGAGATCGCCATCAGCGTGCACCTGGACACTCTGAGGAAGGTCCGCATCTTCCAGGACTGCGAGGCGGGGCTGCTGGTGGAGCTGGTGCTGAAGCTGAGGCCTGCGGTGTTCAGCCCCGGGGATTATATCTGCAAGAAGGGGGACATAGGGAGGGAGATGTACATCATCAAGGAGGGCAAGCTGGCTGTGGTGGCCGAGGATGGGGTCACCCAGTTCGTGGTCCTCAGCGATGGGAGTTACTTTGGCGAGATCAGCATCTTGAACATCAAGGGGAGCAAGTCGGGGAACCGCAGGACGGCCAACATCAGGAGCCTCGGTTACTCGGACCTGTTCTGCCTCTCCAGGGACGATCTGATGGAGGCGCTCACCGAATACCCTGAGGCCAAGAAGGCGCTGGAGGAGAAGGGGCGGCAGATCCTGATGAAGGACAACCTGATCGACGAGGAACTGGCCAAGGCCGGGGCAGACCCCCAGGGCATCGAGGAGAAAGTGGAGCATCTGGAGTCCTCCCTGGACACCCTGCAGACCAGGTTTGCACGGCTCCTGGCTGAGTACAGTGCCACCCAGATGAAAGTGAAACAGCGGCTCAGCCAACTGGAAAACCAGGTAAAGAGCGGCCTCCCGCCTGACGGGGATGCTCCACAAACAGGCCAAACAACAGTGAAGACGCAGATGTCTGTCTCCCGCCTCCCAGAGCCAGCTGTCAGTGTGGTGCTGCATGGCGCGGGACTTGGCCAGGGCTGAATTCCAGCTTTCCTTACCCTTTGCGAGCCGCATGGCCTCAGTTTCCTCATCTAGAAAATGGGACTCTTTCCATCTGCCCCAGTTAAGGGGCAGGTTGCTGTGAGCTCCACAAGAAGCACTGCATGCAGCAGGGCTTTGTAAAGTGTGGGGTGTCCCCTGCTCGAGAGTATGAAAGTGTGAGCACAGAACTCTCTTAATTTTTATCCACAGGGAATTTTTAGACTTTTGAACTTCATTTTTTTTTTTTTTATAAGTGGAAGATGATTTAGTCACCCACCCGCTTCTGCCCCTCACTTTACCCCCTTTTGCTGAGGGGGATGTAACAGAATCTGAAGTACATGTGGTAACTCAAATTCAATACACGAGACGGTTTGGGGCTTGTTTCTGACTCTGATATATCCTCGTGTGCTCTTTGGGATCCTAGGAACCCTGGCCATTGGTGCTGCAACAAGCACAAGGGATAAAGCCAGGTCGCCCCAGTTGAGGTCACTTCGAGTCTGAGAAGCAAATCCAGGCTCCCTGCCATCCAGCTGCTGTGAAACCGGAATCTGTTTCATAGAAAAGAGCATCTCCGTTAGGGAAAGAGACATCTCCTAACTCGCCAGCGGGGTTCAAAGACAACCTCTCTCCTGGTACCTGAGTCAGGGTTCTGGGGCAGCCTGTTCTGACTTGGTGGGGAGACTTATGTGGAGGGGAAAGGCTCCCAGGTTGGAGGTTGGAATGGGGTCCGAAGCCAAACAAGCTGACCACTAGGACTTTTAGGAGATGAGACCCTTAGGCCATGTCTTTGCAAATGGCTCCTTGACCCCTGAAGAGGAAGCCTTGCTCTCCCTTGGAATTACATCCTGAGGCAAAGCTCTTAGCTGAAAATGTGCAGAGTGTAGAACCTAGCTCTTTTTGTCTAATCCAGTAAATAGTATTGCACTAACATTTTATATAAGATATCTCTAGACTTGGGTTCTATGTTTGTGAATTATTACCTTAATGGTCCATCCTTTGTTTAATACACATCGTAAATTACCCAAAGACGAGTCACGTTCCTGATGCAGAGAAGCCGTATATGTAGGTTTTCCTGATCCTCTCTTCCATCAACCTCTCTGTCTCTGTCTCCCCTTCTTCTTCCTTCTTTCTATTCTCTTCCTTCTCCTCTTCTTTCTTCCTGTTCTCTCTTGTCCTCGGACAAGATGCCCCATTTGCTTTGAAGTCTCTGTGGTCCACTGTTATATAATCCATATCCTATGTAACTCGGCCCTAATGTAGTTCATCCAAAAGGTGCTGCCTTTTCAAGTATGTATTTTGGATTTACATGGGTCTCTTCTGGTTTTTACTATGAATCATTTGACCATTTTAACTTTCTAAAAGGAATTTCAAAGGCCTATTAAAGGAAAGTGTGATCCAAGCTCATATCAACAGCAAAATGTAACTAGCAACGTGTTATCAAAATGCATATATTTTAAAAAGCCTTTTGACTATTAATGTTGCCTACATTCGTGTTTGCACAGGAAAAATAGAGACCTGGATTTTAAAAATACTGGATGACTCCTGCTTCATAGTTTGTTATAAGGGAAGATTCAGTCCTGGGGTATGTTTCTAGGGCAATGAGCCCGGCTTCCCCAAAAGAACGGGCGCTGGTGAACAGGGACAGCACATGCTCGATGTGAAGGGGATAAGTACAAAAGCAGGTAAGAAAGTGCAACTGAAGCAGCAACGTTTGTCAGAGTGAGTGATTCAAAGCATTCAGATATATAAGAAGTGTATCCCAAGCAGGATGCTAAGATTCCTGGCATCACTTGTCCCAGGTCACCATGGGGGTTGGTCAGGCAGTTCAGGAAGGCCTGGATGGACAGGAAGCTGGGTAAGCGTTTCCCCAGCTTTGTCTGTGCTTATGCCCAAGGAGTTTGGGTGGCAAGTTAGAATATGGGCCTTGGGGAATCAGGACTGCTGTCATGCAAGTCACAGCCCTGCCCCTTGGGCAGCTTATTTTGCCTCACTAGGCCTCGCTTTCCCCACCTGAAAAATGGGAACCATATTGCCTACCTCACAGAGTTATAGTGAGTAAACTTTAAAATAACACAGCATAACGGGGATGGCCCGTTCATCTTCTTGGCTGCGCAAAAAGTCACGTTATCGTCCTAGAGAAATAAATGAATACAATTCATCTAGTTAAGATGAAAAGATTGTGCCAAGATTGTTGGGAAGTTGGGTCTCGGGTTGTTTTCAGGACTACCGTTCACTGTCTTGGAACCGGAGACAGGGTTTGTGGTCTCCCAGCCATTGTGCTGCCCCTGGAGGCCGTTCTCCCCTCTGTACTGGGTTCAGCCATGGGGATCCATGCTGGGAGATAGCTTCTCTTTGTGCCTTTTGTGGGAATCTAAGCTCATTGAGGTCTGTGTGTGTGTGTGTGTGTGTGTGTGTGTGTGTCTGTCTGTTTGTCTCAAAAGAGAGAGTCTCTGAAACAAAAAAGAAAGAAAATGTTGGTGGGCACCCCTCAAGGTATGGACTGATGCAGGATCCCTGGCAGAACCCTGGGGAGGTGAGAGGTGGCAGGACCTCAGATGAGCGGGCTGGAGCTTTTTGGCTCTGGGGAAACCAGCCTGGTAAAGAGTCCAATGCCTCAAGCTTGGAAAGTCCCAAAGCTTCCAGGCCTCAAGGAACCACACAGAGCTGGGCAAAGGATATCTTGGCAGTAACGGTATAAGGAGCATCTGAAAAAATTTGTAACTCAACTGATTCAGTAAGAGAGAAGACTGCTTCATCCCCCATGAAACACTGGCCCTCAGACATACGATGCTACCAACTCCCAAATTTAAGCAGGACCAGAGACCTGCTGTAACTTTATCAAGTACACTCTGGTCCCTCTCAGACCCTTCTGCCAGGGTTCTGTCAAATAGAAGGCAGCCAAGGCAGATTCCTTCTCTGGGTCTGGGGCCATTAGTAATACCCTGAGGAAGGAGAGGTGAAATGCAAACCCTGAATGAATCAAACGGAGAAGAAAAATGCTTCTCTGAAGTGCAGGGAGTGATTTTGTTTAGTAAAGTTGAAGACTTATTCCTGTAACATAGCAACCACACTTCTGGCTCCCATACACAGGTAAGCGTTCACACATGTGTACCCAGAGACACGTACAAATGTTTATTGCAGCGTCATTTTAGTACACAAAAGAAAATAACCTAAATACCAGAATCTAAGAACACCCTTGCAGCCCACAGTTATTACAAGGGTTGGGGGCGGCACCCCTCTCCTTTCAATTTAAAGCCGGAAACATCCTGTGATCTCGGTCCTAAACGGGCTCCTCCTCTCCCTCCCACTTTGCACCCTCGGTCCAGCCTCTCTTCTGACATCACACACGAGCAACCCCTGTCCCTCACTGGACACTGAAAGAACAGAAGGAGCACCCCTGGGCTTCCCAACTCTGCAGCCTCCTCTGCAGAGAGGAAAAGCAAGTGGCTTTCGGCGCCTGGATTGTGGGTTTTTTCTGTCTGGTGTCTGCCCCCTGGTGGGTGAGGCTGGTCTAGAAGCTGGTGCAGGCTTCCACCGCTGGGTGGAGCTGGGTCTTGGCCCTCTGGTGGACAGGGTCGTATCTAGAGGTGGCTGTGGGCTCAGGAACTCTTCAGGCAGCCCTTCTGCTAATGGGTGGGGCTGTGTCCCTGCCTAGTTAGTTGTTTGGCCTGAGGCTTCCCAGCACTGGTGCCTGTAGGCTGTTGGGCGGGGCCGGGTCTTGGGGCTAATGAGCCAAGGTGGAAGCCCCAAGGAGCATTGTTCCCACACTAGAATGTTCCCCAATATTGCTGCCACCAGTGTCTGTGTTCCCCAGGTGAGCTGCAGCCACCCCCTCCCTCACCCTCTCTGGGGCACTCTCCAAGACCAGCAGGTAGGTCTGGCCCAGGTTCCTGTCAAATTACTGCTTTTGCTCTGGGTTCCCGTGAGCGTGAGATTTTGTGTGTACCTTTATGAATGAAGTCTCTGTTTCCCCCAGTCTTCCCAAAGACTCCTGAAATTAAGCCCTGATGGTCTTCAAAGCCAAATCTTCTGGGGGCTCATCTTCCTGGTGCAGGACCCCCAGGCCGGGGGGCCCGAAGTGGGGCTCAGAACTCTCCTGTGGGAGAATCTCTACAATATAATTATTCTCCAGTTTGTGGGTTGCCCACCCAGGGGTATGGGACTTGATTATATCACAAGTCTGCCCCTCCTACCTGTGTTGACATGGTTCCTTCTTTATGTCTTTAGCTGTAGAAGGTCTTTTCTGATAAGATTCTGGTCTTTTTTTATTGACGATTGTTCTGCAAATAGTTGTGATTTTGTTGTGCTCGTGAGAGGAGGTGAGCTCAGGGTCTTTCTACTCTGCCTTTTTGGTCATTCTCCCCTCATCCTCTCAAATCTGACCTGCACTTTGTCCCTCAACCTTGGACGTGAGCCTGGATATAACTTGAACCTCAAAAATAGTCATGGGCCTTGAACCAAATCCTGGACTTGGACATTGGAAGTAGACCTTTGACCTTGCACCTGAACTTTGAACCTGGAACTCAGACCTAGCCCTAGACCTTGGACCTGATCTTTGGACTATACCTCAGGTCTCAACCGGGTCAAAGGCCTTGGCTACTGACCTTGTCTTTGGACTTGGACCTGAAAACCAGACACCAGACCTCAGCCATGTACTTGGATTAGTCCTGAACCTTGACTCTGGCCTTAAATCTGATCTTTAGTTATAGATCTGAACCTTGATACATGGTCCTCAAACCTGGACCCTAGACCTCAGTCCTGGACTCAGATATGACCTTCATCCTGGAACTTCATACTGAAACTTGATCTGCCCTTGAACATTGAACCTGGAGCTTGGACATGAATTTGAAATGAAACATGTGCTTGACATTATTATACTTTGGACCTAGAACCTAGAATTTGGAACTGGACTTCTAAACTTGAATGTGGGGACTTCCCTGGTGGCGCAGTGGTTAAGAATCCGCCTGCCAGTGCAGGGGACACAGGTTCGATCCCTGGTCTGGGAAGATCCCACATGCCGCAGAGCAACTAAGCCCATGTGCGCCACAACTACTGAGCCCACATGCTGCAACTACTGAAGCCCATGCGCCTAGAGCCTGTGGTCTGCAACAAGAGAAGCCACCGCAATGAGAAGCCCACACACTGCAACAAAGAGTAGCCCCCACTCGCCGTAACTAGAGAAAGCCCGCGTGTAGAAACGAAGACCCAACGCAGCCATAAATAAACAAACAAACAAACAAACAAATAAACTTGAATGTGGACCTTTGGTTTAACCTCAGATTTGGACCTAGACCTGACCTTGTTCACAGACATGGGCCTGGACTTTAGATCTGGACGTGGATACTGAACTTGGACTTTGGACCTGCGTGAAGTCATCAGGGCTCGTGGCTGAACTGTTCTCCTATACTTTGGTAATGAACCTAGACCTGGACCTTGAACCTGCACTTGGACACTGGTCCTTCATCTTTGATCCGGATTTCTCCAGGATCTTACGGTTCACTAGACCAGCCAGGGGTGAAGACAGAAAAAAGCTAACTGATTATTCATTGCTATAATCATGCTTTCTTTATCCAACCCAATGAGAATTGTGGATTCAGTGTTGAAAGTAATCAGGTATTTTAAATGTCAGTCCATTTCAAGGTCCTGGGCTCTAGGCATTGATTCCTCCCCCCCGTCCTCCAACATTGTATTTTGAAAATTTTCAAACAAGCAGCAAAACAAATAATTGTGCAGTTAAACAACCATACACCCACCACCTAGATTCTACAATTTACATTTTACTGTATTTATTTTCTCACTATCCATCTATCCATTCTTCTATCCATCCATTACTTTTATATTTCAAAGTAAATTGCAGCTATCAGTATTCCTCCCAAATACTTCAACGTGCATATCATTAGAGTTCTGTGTTTATAGATTTTTTTTTCTATTGAGGCAAAATGCCTGTGTGAACTATGAAGTACACAGATATTAAGCATATATCCTCTGAGTTTTGATAAATGTATACCCTGCAACATACCCCTATCCAGATGTAGAACATTACCAACACTCCAGAAAGTTCCTCACACTCCTTCCCAGGCAACCTCCATTCCACTCTCAGAGGCGACCACCTTTCTGAGTTGTTTCCATCAGAGATGGCTGGTTTTTAAAAAATATCTAACAAAGGTTTTATACTAACCTTTCCTGATATATGGGGCCCATGTGTCAGTGGTCATGGCTTTGAGTGGCTTTTTGTGAATGCTGATGGGAAGTGAGACACCAGGCCAGGTCAGGCCCTGATGGCTCATCAGGGGGATCTTGCATTTGCTGATGGATGACCTAGAATCCAAGAATGGGGGCTGGCTTATGACCAGAAAGTACTAATTTGCCTTGGGACGGCATAGAACTGGGATTTCCCAGACCCAGGCTCTAATCAGTTAAGCTAATAGGAAGACAGTTGGAGACACATGCCGTAATACTCCCCGACGCGTGGAAGGCACTTGCTTGGTGTCTGATACAACATCAGGTGCTCTGCATTTCTTTTATATTCAACCCTTGAAGGCAAGGAGTAGAATCCCCATTCTACAGCCATGGAAACTAAAACTCAGTAAAAGTTAAATATCCTACCCAGTGTCAAATCAATTGAGATAGAGAAAAAAAGCACCAAATGTTGGCATTGAATTCACCCATATGCATTATCTGTGATCAGAGCATAAACATTTATTAGTATATATTTTGTGGCAAATTTTGGATTCGCGATTTTTTTTCTAGCAGGATAGCATGCCTGCTAAACAAAAATGAAGTTAAATGCAGCCCAACAAAAACCTGGACTAATGAGAATTTCACATTCTCTTAATGATTTACTAGGGTAATCACAGCATAGAAGAGAGAAATTTATCTGAATTAAAAAATTTTTCTTTGAGCCAGTCATCGGATGAGTCTGTAGCTCAGCTGTCCTCACCCTCATCCCCACTGAGACTTCAGTATGTATTTTATAAGAAAAAGAACAAGAACATTCTTTTACCACAGTGCAGTTATCAAAAGCAGAAAGTTTAACTACTTCCTGATTTAATACTTTTACCTGATCTGTGATCCGTATTCACATTTCATTGAGTCCCAAGAAGCTCTCCTTTTTCCATGTCCAGGATCTAATCCAGGTCCAAATTGCATTTACTGTCACATCTCCTTAACCTCCTTTCATCTGGAACAGTTGGCTCCTCAGTCTTTTTTGGTCTTTTGCTCCTTTGACAGTTTTTTGTGGTTTTTTAAAACAAAATTTATTTATTTATTTATTTATTTTTGGCTATGTCGAGTCTTCATTGTTGTACACGGGCTTTCTCTAGTTGCAGTGAGCAGGGGCTACTCATCATTGCAGTGTGCAGGGATCTCATTGCAGTGGCTTCTCTTGTTGTGGAGCACGGGCTCTAGGTGCGCAGGCTTCAGTAGTTGTGGCTCGCAGGCTCTAGAGCGCAGGCTCAGTAGTTGTGGTGCGTGGGCTTAGTTGCTCCGCGGCACATGGGATCTTCCTGGACCAGGGATCGATCCTGTGTCCCCTGCACTGGCAGGTGGATTCTTAACCACTGCGCCACCAGAGAAGTCCCTGTGCAATTTTGGGCCCTAAGATTTAAATGATTAAAGGTTGAACATCAAATTGGGCTCCAAGGATCCAAACAATGAAAGTAAAAAGGCAAACACTGTAAGTCACATGACTTGTTATCAGAAACCAAGAAACCATGCCGTTCTTATTCAAGGGGCTTACACATTTAGCATTTTTATACATCATGCCTGAGTCCCCCACCCCGCAACAGCTCTATCAGTGTACATGCCCACCCCCTGTCTGAAAGAGCAAATTCTCCCAGTCTTGCTGGTGGTGAGTGCGGTCAGTCTTTAATCACACATCTCCACTATTCATTTCTTATTTTGTGAATGATTTTTTTATTCTCTTTGTTCATTTTTCTATTGAGGTTTCATCTGATTACCTCCTACGCTAAATTCCATTCTGACAAAGATCAGGTCTTTTTTTTTTTTTTCTTACCACAGTTTACCCAGCAAAGGGCCAAGCGCAATAATAGGTGTTCTATAGTTAGGTGCTGAAAAGTTGAAGGATTGAAGCTCCTTAGGGTAAATTCCCGGACGTGGAATTAGTGAGTCAAAGTGTAGAAATTCTCCAAAAAAGGCTTTTGATGCCCATTAAAAGTTGCTCCCCCAAAAGTTTACATCATTTTACAGTTTATAAGAGTAACTGTGTATTATCACTTTTTTATTCTTTATCAAGCTGATAGTTGGGAAATTATCTTATTTTAATGTGATTTATTTCACTATAACTATAAATGGATCTTTTATATAATAATTGGTTATTTATCATTCTTTTTAAACCCCTGTTTATAACTCTTCCTATATTTCTGTTTTTCTTCTCTTTCTTATTCATTTGTGAGACGGTATTAGGAAAATGAATTGGTACTCCTTTGTCAACATGTGATCCAATTTCCCCTCTGCTTAGTTTTTGTCCACAAAAGTTTCCACATTTTTATGTAGTTGAAGTTATCAATCTTTTATTCGTTTTGGCCTTTATGTCATAGTTAAGCCTTTTCATTCAGGATATAGAAATATCCACCCATGTACACCTCTAGGATTTTATGGCTTCATTTCATATATCTGAATTCTTTATCTATTTGGAAAGAATTCATTTTGGTAAAAGGAGTTAAATGAGGTTGAGACCACAAAGTTCCAGAGCAAAGGTTTTGATGTAGATAAGATATACACAGTGAAGTGGGGAAATCATAGATGTGGATGTTCATGTCATGTGGACATGAACTCACAGGCATAGAACAGTTCCAGCATCAGGTAAGACCCCCTAGTGTCCCTTCCCAGTCTAGAACCCCCTGAAAGATAACCATTTTGATTTCTATCACTAGAGATTAGTTTTGTCTGTTCTCAGACTTCATATTATGGAATCATATTGTATTTGCTTTCTGTAGCTGACTTCTTTTGTTAAACATAAAGTTTTCAAGATTCATCCGTGATGTTGTGTATAGCTGTAGTCCATATTCTCATTGCTGTCCACTATTTCATTGGGTGAATAGAACATGATTTATTTATCCATGCTGGTAGTGACGGGCTTTGGGGCTGTTTCTGTTCTTGGTCATAATGAGTAAGGTTGCTATGAACGTTCTTGTGGTGGATGTATGCGTTCATTTCTGTTGGGCAAATATACCTATGGATCATATGTTTTTATCTCATGTTTTCTCACAAAGTAATGGGATGGCTCGTGAAGTGAGAAGCTCCTTTCAAAAGTTCAGCTATGTTATCACTGGTAGACTTTGACCACCACACTGTGGAGTTTCAGGATCACTCAGTACCAGGAGCTCTGTTTTGGGAAGAATAAAGAATCTGTTGCTGGGAGCTGCATGGTTCTACTTCAAGGCCACTGAAAGGAAGCAGCAAACAAACAGATGCCTTTATTAAGGATTCTAATAGTTATTTCTTTGCCTATTCTGTCTACTTGCCAAAATGTAAAGATTTGACCATGTAGAAAAGATAAATCATGTTCCCTCTCTCCTTTCTAAAGTATAAAAAAAGTATAAAGCACATTCAGTTCACTTAAAATATGAGCAACAGAAAAGGATCACAGCCAGATTCCAGGCAAAGTCATTATTAAAAGAGAGAGAGAGAGAGAGAGAGAGAGAGAGAGGGAATAAGATAGAGTATAAGGTCTCTATATATAATGAAATCCACCAAAAAGACATGCTCACAAAACAGATGTGACCTGACGTTTCAAAATCAGCCCAAAGAGATTAGGAAAACGATGGACACTCTAAAGAACAATGTAAAGCAAAATCAGGACCGAAGTGATTGAGGAAAAGGGAGAGTCAAAAAGAGAGGTCATAGAACTCAGAAGAGTATTGGAAATAAAAGAAAAAAATCACTTCAAAATAAAGACTGAAGTAGAAGAAACACTGAAGCAAATAAACACAATAGATGATGAGAGAAATATCAAAGATGGAAAGGAGGAATACTTTAAAACTCAAAAGTAAATGAAAAAATTGAAAAGATTTGAAAGCGATAGATATAGAGGACAAGCAACAGAGATCTAACATGTTGGCAAAAATTTCCAGAGAAGTAAACCAAAACTCTGGAAAAGAGCCAACACTATAACTTATAATTTAAGAAAACTTTCCTAAAATAAGTCAGCTTGAACTGTATATTGAAAAAGCATCCTGCATCCTGACAAACCGACCCAAGAAGCTGGCATTGAGACATATTCTTGCAAATCTTATGGATCTTTCTTTAAAGGAAAAGAAAAAAATATTTTAGGCACTCAAGCAAAAAGACAAAATCACTTGTAAGGGGGGAAAAAACAAGGGGGACTTCTATAAAATAGCACATGGTGCTAGAAGACAATGCAGTAGCACATTTAATATATTTAAAGAAAGAAAATATGAGCCACAAATTTTATATCCAGCCAAACTGACCTTGAAGTATAAAGGCCACAGATAAACAGTTAGAAACATGCAGCAACTCAGAGAATACTGTTTCAATGAGCCCTTCCTGAGTAATCTCCCCAAGTACAAGAACCTTCTGAAAATCAAAAGGTTGGGAAGATATTGGCATAAGGAGTGTCCATTGAAAAGGCTCAGAAACAATGACAATTCGGTAGTATGAGTATCCATAGAACCCAGATTGCAGTCTTTGAATACATTTTCACATTTAAGAAACCAAAATGAATCCGGACATTTTGTTTTGCCAGAAAGCAAGGGAGCTATCAAAGACTACGTATTGGGGTTACATCCATAGGACACGGGAGCCGGCCTGAATGAACTTCCAGTGGCCAAAGATGGGAGATTTGAGCATTGAAAAGAAAAGCAACTGCAGTGGTTTGAACTAAATCAAATATATATACATATATATATATATATTTTTAACCTGTGAGTTGATAAGTGTACTAAAAAGTAATCTGTTAGTCACCATTGCAACTCGACATTCTGAAAACCGTTGAGGGGAAAGAATCAAGCACTTATCCTGATTTTCCTGTACAAACTGTATTTCAGAGCAGCCTAAACAGTTGAGGAAGGAAAGTTCTTCTTTATAGAAGAATTCCAACTAAAAAAATCACCTTGTGAAATATTGGATCTAGGCACTAATATTAAATGGATGTCAAAACTGCTAGTTGAGGGCTTCCCTGGTGGCGTAGTGGTTGAGAGTCCGCCTGCCAATGCGGGGGACACAGGTTCGTGCCCCAGTCCGGGAAGATCCCACGTGCCGCAGAGCGGCTGGGCCCATGAGCCATGGCCACTGAGCCTGCACGCCTGTGCTCTGCAATGGGAGAGGCCACAACAGTGAGAGGCCCACACACCGCAAAACAAAAAACAAAAAACCCCCAAAAAACTGCTAGTTGAAAAGTTGATGGGGAAACTTATTGTGGATCAGACTGACAAATCTGAACTCAGTGACCCCCCTTAACGTCACTACAGGTGGATGAATCAAGCATTATGGGCCCCCTCACTTACGTAATAAAAAGGACACACCACCAGTTATGAAATGTTTTCACCAAAAGTGAAAGGAAGGAAGCAAAAGAAGGAGAAGGGAGGTAAGGAGGGAAAAGGAAGAAAGGAAGGAAAGCGCTTCCTCCCTATTACCTCAGCCCCTGATTTATGACAGTCTTTACGGAAAAGATGGCCTTGGAGATGTTCCAGAGCCTCAAGCTCTACACCTGGATCAGGTGAGTGTGAACAGCAATGTTACAGCGATGAGGACAATCGGAGAGAGGCCTGGTAGGTACAGGAGAGCTTTCTGCCATGTACTTACCACCACCAGGCTGTTCTCCTGAAGCAGTGAGCAGAAAGCAGCCTTCCAGAAAGCCTGTTCAGGGATTCTCAAAACCATTTTCTCATGGAATGTGTGTGTGAGCTATGCTAGTACTTTGCTCTGAAATTTAGAAAGGGCAGTCTTTTGCCAATCAACAGAAAACAGTAATGGCCTTACCTTTTCATTTTCCTCCTTAAGGTTTGCTGAAACTTTTGCTCCCCGGTACTATTTGTGCTATTAGCAGACAAAATGCATTAACTATTAGCAAATTGTATTAAGATAACGCTAGCTGCTGTGATAAATGAACTCCCAAAGGTTTGTAGCTTGATGCAGTACAAGTTTCTTACTCTGCAACAGGGCAATGTGGGTGCTCCTGGCTGGCAGGGATCCAGGCGCTGTCTGTTTTGGGGGTGTGCCCTCCCCTTGGGTCTCAAAGCTCTGAAGCCTGCAGATGGGGGGCAAGGGAGTTAGGGAAGGCACCCCTGCTTTCATAATCACCTCAGCCTAGAAGAGATGTACATCACTTCTCTTGGCAAAAATTTGTCATGTCTAGACACACAGGAATACAGGGAGGGGAGTGAAAATTATGGTCCTTGACTAGGCAGCCCCTTCCTGGTGACAACTCTACACTCTGGAAGGGAGCACAGTCTTTTAATAGACCTACAGTTGTCCATGCAAACTAAAATTAGCAGAAAAATCCTTCAGAACTCATGTAGCTCACCAGCTTCCTTTTATGTCCTCATACTTGCTCTTGAATTTGATGTATTTCATATACATATAATAGAGTCAGTCCTATTCTCTGATGACTAAACATGCCAGGGAAACAGGATCACCCTTTATATAAAGTCTGGGTAAGGAGAAAATCAAGTGTAGCCAAAATTACCCTAGGAAATGTTTCAAATTGCCCTCTGTGTACAGTCTAGGATTGTGTTAGGTCCAACATGCCTGTATTCCTTTCAGTGGAGCAGATTGCTCACTCTTTGGCTGGGAGCCAGAGGAAGGCATTGGCTTGCTTTTAGTGACTATATTCAGGACTGCCACATATGGTTGCTCTAGTTGTGTACTGCTCAAAAGTGTCCCTTCTAAAGAGGCATCCTGCCTTGTTAGCATCACAGATTTTTGTATTTTTTATGACATTTCCAGCAGATGGTAGTAGAGGGTCCTTTTTTTTTTTTTTTTTAATAGGAGTATAGTTGATTTACAATGTTGTGTTAGTTTCAGGTGTACAGCAAAGTGAATCAGTTATACATATACATATAGCGACTCTCTTTTAGATTCTTTTCCCATATAGGTCTTTACAGAGTGTTGAGTAGAGTTCCCTGTGCCATACAGTAGGTCCTTCTTAGTTATCTATTTTATATAGAGAGAGGGTCTTATTTTAATATGACAAGTATAGTATGACAGTTCTCTAACAGGGTAGGTAAAGAGTCTTGTCTGGACAGGGCAGCTGTATATCTTTCCCTTCCGTATAACGGAGAGACGTGAGTTCTTAATGGAGTCATTTTTTGACTCCCACAAGGGTGTTGGAGCATACTTGCAGTGATGATTTACTGGATTCATTTCTGAGTTCTTTTGTATATATTTATATACAAAATCAGTTAGCCAATACCAGTTGTCAGTAGAAAATGTAGCTTCTTAAGGTTTACAATGCCACAAGAAAAACTGGCAAATGCAGTGATCATTTCTATAGAAAAGAGATAATGGACACACCACCATTAAAACTGGCAAAGCATTTCATTTCCATGAAAGCAATAGGTGTATCTGTTTCATAACAAATTAATTTTTCTTAGTGATTTTGAGTTTCCAACTCATTAACAATTCAAAATTTCTATTTTATGTTTGATAATTAGCTTCATATAATTTTTTAAATTAATGAGTCTTTATTGTATATATATATTTTACATCTTTGGCTTCATATAATTTTTTTTTTTTTTTTTTTTTTGCGGTACGTGGACCTCTCACTGTTGCCGCCTCTCCCGTTGCAGAGCACAGGTTCCGGACGAGCAGGCCCAGCGGCCATGGCCCACGGGCCCAGCCGCTCTGCGGCATGTGGGATCTTCCCGGACCGGGGCACAAACCCGTGTCCCCTGCATCGGCAGGCGGACTGTCAACCACTGTGCCACCAGGGAAGCACAGCTTCATATAATTTTTATTGAAGTATTTTTTTAATTGAAGTATGGTTAGTTTATAATGTTGTGTTAGTTTCTGGTGTACAGCAAAGTGATTCAAATATATATATATTCATATACATATTAATATAAATGTATTATTTTTCAGATTCTTTTCCATTTAGGTTATTATAAGATATTGAATATAGTTCCCTGTTTTATACAGTAGGACCTTATTATTTATCTATTTTATACAATGTAGTTTGTATCTGCTAATCCCAAACTCCTAATTTATCCCTCCCCTACCCCTTTTCCCCTTTGGTAGCCGTGCGTTTGTTTACTATGTCTGTGAATCTGTTTGTTTTGTAAATAAGTTCATTTGTATCATTTTCTAGATTCCACAAATAAGTGATATCATACGATATTTGTCTTTCTCTGTCTGACTTACTTCACTTAGTATGACAATCTCTAGGTCCATCCATGTTGCTGCATATGGCATTATTTCATTCTTTTTTATGGCTGAGTAGTATTCCATTGTGTGTATTTACCACATCTTTATCCATTCATCTGTCAATGGACACTTAGGTTGCTTCCATGTCTTGGCTATTGTAAATAGTGCTGCTATGAACATTGGGGTGCATGTATCTTTCCAACTATGGTTTTCTCCAGATATATGCCCAGAAGTGGGATTGCTGGATCATATGGTAGCTCTAGTTTTAGTTTTTTAAGGAACCTCCACACTGTTCTACATAGTGGCTGCACCATTTTACATTCCCACCAACAGTGTAGGAGGGTTCCCTTTTCTCTACACCGTCTCCTGCATTTATTATTTGTAGTCTTTTTGATGATGCCATTCTGCCAGTGAGAGGTGATACCTCATTGTAGTTTTGATTTGCGTTTCTCTAATAATTAGTGATGTTGAGCATCTTTTCATGTGCTTGTTGGCCATCTGTATGTCTTCTTTGGAGAAATGTCTGTTTAAGTATTCTGCCCATTTTTTTGATTGGGTTGTTTTTGTCGTTGTTGGGGGTTTTCTGTTTGTTTGTTTTTGATATTGAGCTGTATGAGCTGCTTGTATATTTTGGAAATTAAGCCCTTGTTGGTTGCATCATGTGCAAATATTTTCTCCCATTCCATAGGTTGTCTTTTTGTTTTGTTCATGGTTTCCTCTGCTCTGCAAAAGTGTATAAGTTTGATTAGGTCCCATTTGTTTATTTTTGCTTGTATTTCTTTTGCCTTAGGAGCCTGACCTAAGAAAACATTGCTGTGATTTATGCCAGATCATGTTTTGCCTATGTTCTTTTCTAGGAGTTTTATGGTGTCATGTCTCATATTTAAGCCTTTAAGCCATTTTTGTGCATGGTGTGAGGGAGTCTTGTAACTTCATTGATTTACATGCTGCTGTCCAGCTTTTCCAGCACCACTTGCTGAAGAAACTGTCTTTTCTCCATTGTATATTCTTGCCTCTTTTGTTGAAGATTAATTGACTGTAGGTGTGTGGATTTACTTCTGGGCTCTCTGTTCTGTTCCATTAATCCTTATATGTCTGTTTTTGTGCCAATACCGTACTGCTTTGATTACTGTAGCTTTGTAGTATTGTCTGAAGTCTGGGAGGGTTATGCTTCCAGCATTGTTGTTTTTCCTCAGGATTGCTTTGGCAATTCTGGGTCTTCTTTGGTTCCATATAATTTTATGATTATTTGTTCTAGTTCTGTGAAAAATGTTATGGGTGATTCAATAGGGATTGCACTAAATCTGTAGATTGGGTAGTATGGCCATTTTAATGATATTAATTCTTCCAATCCATAGCATGGGCTATCTTTCCATTTCTTTGAGTTATCTTCAATTTCCTTTATCAGTGTTTTATAGTTCTTAGCATGTGTCTTTCACCTACTTGGTCAGGCATATGATTTTTTAATAATGGTCTTATGTTTGTTATAATTGTTAAGACTTGGGAAACAAAAAATCTATTAACTGAAAAAATGTTTGCCTTGTTCTGGCACGTTAGGATGTCTGTGTGGTAAACTGCTCACACTCTGAGATGCTCTTGGGAATCCCTGCTCACTTCAGCAGCAGAAGGACAGACAGAGTCTGCCATACTGTTCAGAGTGCTTCCCTCCTTCCTTCCCTTCTGCTCAGCCCCAAACTCAGACAGTTGGATTTGCAGAAGCTAAATGAGCAAATGCTACAGCTCCACCATGTTTCCAGATGTTTTATTGAGAAAGGCTACTGTGTCCAGGGTTCTGGGGCCGCTCTGGTCAGTTAATACTGTTGCCAACAGGGTGAAGTCACAGCTATTGCATCTCTCTGCACCTGGGGCAGGGCTGGGGGTGTGGGGTCAGCCAGTTTCCAAGGCCCCTCCAGCTCTGCCCTTCTCTGATACTACCAGTAGGAGAAAGGGGGACTGTGCCCCTTGTTTTATAGGTGGGCCTTATCCTTTGATACTGGAGGGTTCTGAGCTGCCTCCTAAATAAACCACCGTGTGTGGGAGTTGGATTTGGAGACCTAAGGAGACCAGTTGGGAAGCCTTAGCGCTGGCCCAGGTAGGGAGGATGGCAGGCTGAACAGTCAAGAAACATTTAAGAGGCCTAGTAGTTAGTAGTATTATAAAGCCTGGGGAGCGTCACCATTTTTAAAGGGTAGGAGAAAGAAGATGCACCCATGAAACCTACAGAGAACTGAGGCAAGCAAGTAAGTGGTCAGGATGTGGTCAAAGTCAGAGATGGAAATTCAAGGAGGAGGGTGCGATCGATGATGTCACGTTCTGGGAAGAGCTGCAAAGTGTGCATTGAATTTGGTAACAAAGAGGACATTGGTGACCTTGGAGAGTTCTCTTGTGCTATTTCATTCAGTCTTTCCTTCTGGAAGGGGTAGGTATGATAGCAAAAGGTAGAAAGATACATGCAGTAAATCATTAACCGTTGTCTCCTGGTAGAATTGTGAATGATCTTTTTGTCCTTCTTTGCTTAACTGTACCTTCCAATTTTTTTTAAACCACAAGCATGTACTACTTTTGTTATTATTTATGAAAAAAGAAATAAGAGACATGAAGGAGGAAGAACTCTGGGCCAGGGGCCCTCAGAACCTTTGGTAAGCAACTCTCATCTTCTAAATCCTGTCTCGGCCAGAGAGGATCCTGCACGTCTAATATTCTTTATTCTCCAAGTCTTCTGTTTTAACACTTCGCTTTAACCTTGTATTTGCTAAACCACATCATGAGTACAGAGACTAGATAAGCGGTAAACATGAATGAAACCATTAAAATTAAAATGATAGACCATTATTTTTTTCTGTATGCAAGAATTTCACGATGAGTGGATTTCCCAGAACCACAACAAAGCCAGATTTTGGGGGGAAAAAAACCCTCATGCCCGTGGGTGGCATTGTACTTCAGAAGTTGCCTGTCCCCAAGACAAGGCAATTATATCAGAAACCAGGCTTTGTATCTAGTAATTGCTACCATGTGGCAACTGCAGTCCAGAAGAATCTGATGTCAGTGACCTTGAATATAACCATGTAACTGGCTCCCCAACTTGAGCAATGATGCTTTAGATGCTGAGGATCAACTTCTTTTTTTAAAACAATGAGGGGCTTCCCTGGTGGCACAGTGGTTAAGAATACGACTGCCAACGCAGGGGACGATCCCTGGTCCGGGAAGATCCCATACGCCGCGGAGCAGCTAAGCCCGTGCGCCACAACGACTGAGCCTGTGCTCTAGAGCCTGCGAGCCACAACCACTGAGCCCATGCGCCACAAATACGGAAGCCTGCACACCTAGAGCCTATGCTTCACAACAAGAGAAGCCACCGCAACGCGAAGCCTGCGCACCACAACAAAGAGTAGCCCCTGCTCGCCGCAACTAGAGAAAGCCCGCATGGGTTATGAAAACTTCAAAACTCTTTTGATAGCTCCTTCAAAATAATCTGAGTTCTGTTTTACTAAGACAGGCATTTTAAGATGAGAATCTCAAGATGGTCTTTGGAAATTTTTTAAACTTCAAATATACTTTCAAATATTAAAATTAAATTTTGGTCAGTACGTTAATAGGCACCTTATATTACCAGTGAAATTGCCTAAGATTACACAGTTACGAATGACACGTTATGAATCATGTGGGTGATATTTTCCCCTGGGGCCTGGTGAACCACTGAAGCAAGCCTGTCATGGCTGCTGGCAGCAGTGGTTAACCCTAGACCCAGATGCGGAGTCAGCTTTGACAGAATGATTTCATTCTTCCATATATTTCAGGTGGGTATGCAAGACACACGCTGTTAATAGAAATCAGTGTTCACAGATTTGGCAATGTTGGACTCTCCCATTGTTTAAGTACAGCCCATATCTTTCCTAAGTGCATTGGAGGAGAAATCGTGTGTGTGTGATTGTTGTGTACAAAGTTCAGGTTAATAATCAGGCGAGGGAGGGATCCAGAGGGCACATCTGCCAGTACTTGGAGTGGTTTTCCAGGGAAAGGTTAGGCTGAGCTGTGCACGTGCACCCACCCAGGGGATTCACCCAGCAGGGAGCATGCCTCAGAGCCAGAGCAAGTAAGAGTGGGAGGGAACAGCTCTTTTCTGTGCAAACAGCAGCCTTCAGGGTTGGCAGCAAGGTATGGTTTGGCCTTTTTAGCACCCTGCAATAAGTAAGTCAGGATGCCAAAGCAAGAATGTGGTTGACACCATTTGTAGAATTTAAGATCCAAATGACTGATGATAAACTCCTAGGTGCTTGTCCCTCTCGTGGGAGGGTGGCTTTTGATGATGATGGTGATGGTCAGAAGCACCCTCTCTCCCTCCTCGTCTCTGTGGTGAGGCCACGGTGAGGGCTCACTGACAGGCACCGAGGCCCCCCTCTGCCTCCCTTGCAGTTCGGCTGATGAGGGGACCAACAGTGAGCAGAGATGTGTGAGCGGAAGTAGCGTGTCCACATGTGCCCACCCCATGCTTTCTTCCTCCTCTGCCTTGGTGACCTGCAGGCCTCGATGCAGAGTCTGCGTCTCCAAGCCATTGCTGCAACCCCCAAGACTGTGACATGAGGGAGAAATAGACCTTCACTGTGTAAAGCCAGTGACATTTGGTGTTTATTTGCAACGTTTTAGAATATCTGCCTTTGAATAAGGAAGGAAGCATTTTACTTCCTGTGCCAGCAAGTCGGCGTTATATTTCTATAAAAGTCATTCCCAGCCCTACCTCCTGATCCGTGATGCTCCTAAGGGTGCTGTCCCCGTCCCTGGGTCCCTGCAGCGCCATTCTGCCCATGGATGCACAGAAGGCCTTGGGCCCCGAGACACACCACTTATTTTGCCACCTGTGGGACGGCTAAGGGTGAGCGCAGTTTCTAGGAGAGATCTAGGAAGGAGGAAGTAGCTGTCATCATTCCCATTTTCAAATGGGGAACCAAGGCTGAGCAAGATGCAATCACTTGTTCAGAGCATACAGCTTTGAAGCCAGGCAGGGATTCCGGAAGCCTGTATTTTTAACCACTATGCTAAACTGTGCCTCAGGAGTTGGGTCAGCTTGATAAGTTCCAACAGAATATGTCCAGTGCTTTCCTTGCAAAATTACTATGATTCTGTGAAAAGCATTTTTTTTTCCTAATTGTGGATCGCAATCCATTATTGGGTCATGAAATCGATCTAATGACAGATTTTAAGAGAATATAATAGAAAATAACAGACTGCATTGGCACCATTCACAGGGGTATGGCTCCATGAAAATTGTGTTTGTTAGACTCACATATCATGTGTTTGATTGGGACATAAAATTCAGTCTTTTGCTACAGATTGTAGTCAACAGTCTGACAACACCACAAAAATTAGGCCTCAATTGTTTGTGAGTTTAATGGGAAAAGAAAATGTTACATTTGGGGGTAACCTGTGACTCCTAATGGGCCAGCCCTCAGAAATGCCCCACTATACCTTTTATGTTTGAGACAACATTGTATTAGTTTCATGTGTACAGAAAGGGATTCAGTTATACATATAAACATACATCTATTCTTTTTCAGATTCTTTTCCATTATAGGTTGTTACAAGATGTTAAATATAGTTCCCTCTGCTATAGAGTAGGTCCTTGTCGCTTATCTATTTTATGTACAGAAGTGTGTATCCATTAATCCCAAACTCCCAATTTATCCCTCCCCCCCTTTCCCCTTTGGTAGCCATATGTTTGTTTTCTATGTCTGTGAGCCCCACTATACTTTGATCCCCAAAGTACAAGGTGAACAAGGCTGCTTTATTTATCCTACCAATGAAGGCACCAATGTCAGCATGCTCCCTGGCAACCAGATCTGCTCCAGCCCCCCAGAACACCCAGATTGTTCCCCATGAATTGGCCATGTCAGACAGTAGTCATCCCTTCCAAACAGACCATCCCCAAGGCCTCCGATACACTCATCTTCAGTGTGCCAAGAAATGCTTCCATCTATCTCTCCAAGTGCCAACCTCACCTTCCCTCTTCCCTCACACACTCAGGGAATCCACCATCCACTAGCTCATCTCTCCCCTGCTTAGTCTCAACCTGCTTTGGATGAGATGTTCTGTTTTAGCTGAAGAATAGAATATGATACTCCTTTAAAGGAAAGCAAAGCAGAGTGAATAGGAAGTGAAATACAATTCACAGTGAGCAAGAATTTTGACATTGTGTGATATCAACAGCACTGTCTCTCAGACCTCAGTGTGCACGCAAACCACCCTGAGGACCTTGTTAAGTGCAGATCCTGAGTCAGTAGGTCTGGGATGGAGCCTGAGATTCTGCATTTGTAACAAGTTCCCTGATGATTCTAGCGCTGCTGGTTCACAAAACACACTTTGCGTAGCAAGGGTCGGTCTCCACAATGGCTGGCACAGAATGGGTGCTCAAAGATATTTGCTGAATTGAATTAAATTTCAGGAGAAGCTGATTTTATGGCAGGACTCTGCAGCAAGAGCAAGTGTGGTAAGGTGAAGTAATGAGTTAAACCAGTGGTTTGCAACAGTAGCTGCACATTAAAATCACCCAGGAGGCAGCAACGTGGATGCAACCAGAGATTATCATACTAAGGGAAGTATGTCAGAAAGAGACAAAGACCATATGATATCACTTACACGTGGAGTCTAAAATACGGCACAAATGAACCTATCTACAAAACAGAAACAGACTCACAGACATAGAGAACAGACTTGTGGTTGCCAAGGGGGAGGGGGATTGGGGAGGAAAGGACTGGGATTTTGGATTAGCAGATGTAAACAATTATATATAGGATGGATAAACAACAAGGTCCTACTGTAGAGCACAGGGAACTATATTCAATATCCTGTGATAAACCATCACGGAAAAGAATATAAAAACAAGAACGTCTATGTGTGTATAACCGACTCACTTTGCTGTACAGCAGAGATTGCCACAACGTTGTAAGTCGACTATATTTCAATTTAAAAAAGTCACCCAGGAAGGCTTTTAAAAATCCCAGTGCTTGGGCCCCATCCTCAGTGATTCTGATTTAATTGGTCTTGGGGTAGAGCCTGCACAGCTACAATTTTTAAAAGGTCTCCAGATGATCCTGATATGCAGCCAAGTTAAAGAATTTCTAGAAAGAAAATTGTTGAATGCATGCTATGCACCAGGCGTTGTGAGCTGAGTGAGGCCCTAACATAGGGTTGAGTGAGACCAGGTCCCTGCCCTCAGTGAACTTGCTGACTAATAGGGGAAGTAGATCTGTGTGTGACTATAATGCCCAAAGTTGCTATAGTACATTTCTGTATGCTTGTTTTGGAAATACAGATGAGAGAGGAACTGATTCAGTCTTGAGGAAGTTGGAAGAAAAAAACGACGGCTCAAGAAGTGATAATATTTAAGACCTTAAAGGATGAGTAGGGGATTGTCAGGCAGACAAGGGAAGGAGCTGCCCCAAAGCTTTGTTCTGTCTCTTTATTAGCCGTAGGGAGGTGATATTTGGCCAGGACTCAGGATCCCAAATTCTGGACCAGCTGCCCACTGCTGCTTATGAGATTTATGAGGAAGAGCCCTGCACAGTGAAGAAGGTCAGTCAGTGCCTGTTCTTTCTTTTTAGCAGCTAGGGGTATTTGGAAGGCCATACGTAAGCTGTCAGGAGGGTGCAGTCAGCAAAACAGCCCACAACAGATACTCAATGGAGAGAATTTGATAGAGGAACTAGTTACATGATAGAGTTGTTAAAAACCCAAACATACGGCAACCCAGAGATTAGCAGAGAGCCCAAAAGCTGAAGGGACGTTAGGAGGTGGTGGAATTACCAGAGCCCAGGGGCCAGAGTTGTCTAATGGGAGCTGGAAACACAGTAAGGACTGCACAAAGGGAGCTGGGCTGACCAAGGAGATGCAGCCAATGATGCAAACGTGACAAACTCTGGTCAAGGGAGGTAGGGGATGCCTAGATTCTCCTTTCCTCCTGCTCCTCTGTTTCCTGACAGTGCATGCCATTGGGGAAACCCAGCCAGAAATCAGTTGGCAAAGGAACCGAGGAGGTGTAGTTTTCAGGGGTCAGTCCCTGAAGGGTGGGGAATGAACCTAGATGCTTACAGGCTTAATTGATCCATTCTGGACTTCTGGCCCAAGGCTGACACCAAAATCAGACTGAGAAGCCTCTCTGTCCCTTTTTCCTACATCTAACACTTTTGTCTTGGCCTAGAGCAGAGATGCTCAACTGATATGCTGGAGACACTTCCCTGATGGGGTCTGGGAGGCCAGAATCCCTAAGATGTTTACCTCCAGCTGCAAGAGGCTTTCTTTCATTACCCCAGGATCCTGGAAAATATGTTTTCTGTATGCCATGGAGTAAAAGTGTTTGGGAAGCAATGCTATAGGAAGAGGCAAAGAATGGAAGGTTCTGGAGGAAGCCCACACTTAGGAAGAGAAGGTGCTTCTAAAGCAGGGGCCCACCTTGAGGGCCTGCAAGGTGAGACAATCCCAGACTCATCCAATTGTACTAGCCAGGAGAAAAGCAATCAAAGGAGGGAGCCAGTATCAAAAAGGAGAAGGATGATCAAAATCCACTCTCTTCACAGAATCCTGAAGATGGAAGACTAAATGAAACCAAAAGTTCTCTCAGCCTCAGGTTTTGAAAGAAGTAACAAGACACTAGCATGTCCTACATCTAGGGAGCTGTTAAGGAGCTGTTCCTCTCAGTTCCTATATGCAAAGAAACAGGGAAGTGGGGCCCATACACAGGAAAACAAACAAAAAAGACAGGCAATAGCAACTGCCTAGGAGAGAGCCTGGATTGTACTCAACAGACAAAGACTTCAGACCTATCATTACAAACCTATTCAAAGAATGGAAGCCATGTTTTAAAGAGGTTAAAAAAGGGAGTTCCCTGGTGGTCCAGTGGTTAGGACTCCATGCTTCCACTGCCAGGGGCCCAGGTTTGATCCCTGGTCAGGGAACTAAGATCCACAAGCTGCATGGCATGGCCAAAAAATAATAATAATGATTATAATGTAGTGTTGGCCCTTTGGAAAGTAAAGGAAATCTTCAGGGTCCCCAAACAAACACCAAAATTAAAATCCTAGACTTGAGCCAAAAAACAAAATGAAAACCAGATTGCTCTGAGGCAAATTACCAAATCAGTCCAGAGATTCAGGAATTAGGTGGTCAGGAATAAACTTTGGGGCTGAAATTTAAAAAAAAAAAAAGAAGAAAAAGAAATGAAAAAAGATTATGACAATGTTTCATGAAATAAAGAATATCAGGGACTTCCCTGGTGGTCCAGTGGGTAAGATTCCGTGCTCCCAATGCAGGGGGCCCGGGTTCGATCCCTGGTCGGGGAACTAGATCCTGCATGCATGCAGTAAATAAGAGTCCGCATGCCTCAACTAAAGATCCTGCATGCCTCAGCGAAGATCTCGAGTGCCACAACTAAGACCCAGTGCAGCCAAAATAAAGATAAATATTTTTTTAAAAAAGAATATCCATAAAGAGACAGAAATTATTTAAAAAATCAAATGAAAATTCTAGGGTTGAAAAGTATAGTAATTGGCATGAAAGATTCACTAGAGGGGCTTGACTGTAAATGCGAACTGGCAGAAGAAAGAATCAGCAAACTTGAAGATAGAGCAACAGAGATTATGCAGTCCAAAGAACAGAGGGAATAAAGAATGAGGAAAAATAAACAGCACCATGAGAAATATGGGATGCCATTAAACACGCTAATATACACTTAATGGCAATAACAGAAGGACCAGAGAGGGAGAGAGGAGCAAAAAGGGATCTACACATTCAAGAAGATTAACCAACTCCAAATAGAATAAATCCAATGAGATCCAAACACATCAGAGTAAAAATACTAAAAATAAAAGACAAAGGGAAAATCTTGAAAGCGGCAGGAGAATGTGACTTGTCACATGCAAGGAAATCCCAATAAGATTAACAGCTGGCTCCTCGTAATACATAATGGAGACAGTTTAGTAACATATTCAAGTGCTCCATTTCTATTCAACATTGTAATGGAGGTTCTAGCAAGCACAATTAGGCAGTAAACAAGCAAACAAAGTAACAAATAAAGGGCATTTAGATTGGAAAGAAAGGAAGAAGTCTCTGTAGACAGATGACATAATCTTATATATAGAAAATGAAGGGATCTAATAAAAATCTATAAGAACTAACAAATGGGTTCAGCAGTGTTGCAGAATACAAGATGAATATACAAAAATCTACTATTTCCATACAGTAGGAATGAACAAACCAGAAATGAAATTAAGAAAACTATTATGATATTATAAAAAGAGTAAAATAGGAATAAATGTAACCAAAGAGTGCAAACCTCATACACTGAAAACTAGAAAACATTATTGAAAGAAATTTAAAAAGACCTAAGTAAGTGGAAAGATATCCCATGTTCATGGATCAAAAGACTTAATATTTTAAGAGGGTAATATTCCTTGAATTTACCTATAGTTTCAACATATTCCCTAATGAAATTCCAGCTGGATTCTTTGAAGAAATTAAGAAGTGGATCCTAAAGTTCATTTGGAAGTACAGGAGACCCAGAAGAGCCAATGAAGTCTTGAAAAAGAACAAAATTGCACGACCCACACTTCCTGATTTCAAGATTTACTACAAATCAAGGCATTGTGGCACTAGAATAAGGATAGACATCAATGGAATAGAACTGAGAATCCAGAAATAAGCCATCACATTTACAGCCAATTGGTTTTTGGCAAGGATGCCAAGGCAATTCAATGGGAGAAAGAATTGTCAGTTAAACAAATAGTACCAAGACAAATGGCTATTTAAAAGAAAAAGAATGAAATCGTACCCCTGCCTCATACTAGAAAAAAAATTGAACTCAAAATGGGTCAAATACTTCAACGAAAGAATTAAAACTATAAAACTCTTAGAAAAAAACAAAGGCAAACATTTTTGTGACCTTTTAGTAGGCAATGGTCTTTCAGATATGAAACCAAAAGCATCACCAGCAAAAGGAAAAATAGATAATTTGTGTTTTGAGAATCGTTCTAAGAGCAAAGATTGGAAATACTGTTATTTTCAAGCTTGATTTTTGACCAAATGACACAATTTGTACACCCTTTGAGAATATTATGATGGCTGTCAGGGGGATGGATGTAACTGACAACACAGAGCTTGGTGAGAAAATTTCTATCTGGAAAGTGTAGGTTAAAACACTCATTTTGTTCGTTTTTTTCTATCTGGAAATTGTAGGTTAAAACACTCATTTTGTTCGCTTTTTTCTATCTGGAAATTGTAGGTTAAAACACTCATTTTGTTCATTTTTTTCTATCTAATTTTAAAATAAATTGTGTTTGATTCCTTGGAGAAGAAATGCTTCCCTTGCACTGAATCACTGAAGTAACCTCAAAACATTAATATCACTCATTAGGCATAGATGGATCCAGAGCCTGGGATTATGCTGCCAGGGCTCCTTCCCTTGCCTCCATCCCTTGACTGTTTTTCTCTGCTTCCTGACCTCGTTTTCAGTCTGGCCCTCTCTACATAATGGGAAAGAGGCCAGTGTCTGCCCAAAGCACACATCCTTAAGGTCTGTGATCCAAAAGGAAGAGAGATAACCTTTTCTAGGGTCCACTAATCAGGTCCCACAGAAGGTCTCTTGTCTCCTCTGGAACACCTGCCCTCGAATTAGAACAGCTCCTGTGGAAAAAGGGATGACGTCCCATGATCAACCAGGCCTGGGCCATATGCCTGTCCTCATTGCACTGTAATTGATAGCACCCATCAGAGTCTCATTGGACGAGAGATGGACCTCTACTCAAAAAGAAAAAGGGATTCAGAGCAAGCAGAAACAATAGGTTTTTACTACAGAAAGCACGAGTGAAAAATATGAAATGCTTGAAAAAGTTTGACATGATAGTAATTACTTTTATTCTGATTACTAATTACAGTAGAAGAACAAACAACTTCTTTTCAGTACTGAAGAATAATGAAGTACCTTAGCTTTTATATCCCTTCACAGTTCGTTGAAGTTAAAGAAATCATGCTATTCTGTATCTCACTTACTTTAAAGGTTCACCTAAGGTTGTGAGGATTCCATACCAGCCCTGGTCATCATTACAGAATTTTTTTTTTTTTTTTAACATCTTTATTGGGGTATAATTGCTTTACAATGGTGTGTTAGTTTCTGCTTTATAACAAAGTGAATCAGCTATACATATACATATGTTCCCATATGTCTTCCCTCTTGCGTCTCCCTCCCTCCCACTCTCCCCATCCCACCCTTCCAGGCTGTCACAAAGCACCGAGCTAATATCCCTGTGCCTTGCGGCTGCTTCCCCCCAGCTATCTACCTTACTACGTTTGTTAGTGTGTATATGTCCATGACTCTCTCTCGCCCTGTCAAAACTCACCCTTCCCCCTCCCCATATCCTCAAGTCCGTTCTCCAGTAGGTCTGCGCCTCTATTCCTGTCTTATCCCTAGGTTCTTCATGACATTTTTTTCCCTTAAATTCCATATATATGTGTTAGCATACGGTATTTGTCTTTTTCTTTCTGACTTACTTCACTCTGTATGACAGACTCTAGGTCCATCCACCTCATTACAAATAGCTCAATTTCATTTCTTTTTAAGGCTGAGTAATATTCCATTGTGTATATGTGCCACATCTTTATCCATTCATCCGATGATGGGCGCTTAGGTTGTTTCCATGTCCTGGCTATTGTAAATAGAGCTGCAATGAACATTTTGGTACATGACTCTTTTTGAATTTTGGTTTTCTCAGGGTATATGCCAAGTAGTGGGATTGCTGGGTCATATGGTAATTCTATTTGTAGTTTTTTAAGGAACCTCCATACTGTTCTCCACAGTGGCTGAACCAATTCACATTCCCACCAGCAGTGCAAGAGTGTCCCCTTTTCTCCACACCCTCTCCAGCATTTATTGTTTCTAGATTTTTTGATGATGGCCATTCTGACTGGTGTGAGATGATATCTCATTGTAGTTTTGATTTGCATTTCTCTAATGATTAATGATGTTGAGCATTCTTTCATGTGTTTGTTGGCATTCTGTATATCTTCTTTGGAGAAATGTCTATTTAGGTCTTCTGCCCATTTTTGGATGGGGTTGTTTGTTTTTTTGTTATTGAGCTGCATGAGCTGCTTGTAAATTTTGGAGATTAATCCTTTGTCAGTTGCTTCATTTGCAAATGTTTTCTCCCATTCTGAGGGTTGTCTTTTGGTCTTGGTTATGGTTTCCTTTGCTGTGCAAAAGCTTTGAAGTTTCATTAGGTCCCATTTGTTTATTTTTGTTTTTATTTCCATTACTCTAGGAGGTGGGTCAGAAAGGATCTTGTTGTGATTTATGTCATAGAGTGTTCTTCCTATGTTTTCTTCTAAGAGTTTGATAGTTTCTGGCCTTACATTTAGGTCTTTAATCCATTTTGAGCTTATTTTTGTGTATGGTGTTAGGGAGTGATCTAATCTCATACTTTTACATGTACCTGTCCAGTTTTCCCAGCACCATTTATTGAAGAGGCTGTCCTTTCTCCACTGTACATTCCTGCCTCCTTTATCAAAGATAAGGTGTCCATATGTGCGTGGGTTTATCTCTGGGCTTTCTATCCTGTTCCACTGATCTATCTTTCTGTTTTTGTGCCAGTACCATACTGTCTTGATTACTGTTGCTTTGTAATATAGTCTGAAGTCAGGGAGCCTTATTCCTCCAGCTCCTTTTTTCATTCTCAAGATTGCTTTGGCTATTCGGGGTCTTTTGTGTTTCCATACAAATTGCGAAATTTTTTGTTCTAGTTCTGTGAAAAATGCCAGTGGTAGTTTGATAGTGATTGCATTGAATCTGTAGATTGCTTTGGGTAGTAGAGTCATTTTCACAATGTTGATTCTTCCCATCCAAGAACATGGTATATCTCTCCATCTATTTGTATCATCTTTAATTTCTTTCATCAGTGTCTTATAATTTTCTGCATACAGGTCTTTCGTATACTTAGGTAGGTTTATTCCTAGATATTTTATTCTTTTTGTTGCAATGGTAAATGGGAGTGTTTTCTTGATTTCACTTTCAGATTTTTCATCATTAGTATATAGGAATGCCAGAGATTTCTGTGCATTAATTTTGTATCCTGTTACTTTACCAAATTCATTGATTAGCTCTAGTAGTTTTCTGGTAGCATCTTTAGGATTCTCTATGTATAGTATCATGTCATCTGCAAACAGTGACAGCTTTACTTCTTCTTTTCCGATTTGGATTCCTTTTATTTCCTTTTCTTCTCTGATTGCTGTGGCTATAACTTCCAAAACTATGTTGAATAAGAGTGGTGAGAGTGGGCAACCTTGTCTTGTTCCTGATCTTAGTGGAAATGCTTTCAGTTTTTCACCATTGAGGATGATGTTTGCTGTGGGCTTGTCATATATGGCTTTTATTATGTTTAGGAAAGTTCCCTCTATGCCTACTTTCTGGAGGGTTTTTATCATAAATTGGTGTTGAATTTTGTTGAAAGCTTTCTCTGCATCTATTGAGATGATCATATGGTTTTTCTCCTTCAATTTGTTAATATGGTTTATCACATTGATAGATTTGCGTATATTGAAGAATCCTTGCATTCCTGGAATAAACCCCACTTGATCATGGTGTATGATCCTTTTAATGTGCTGTTGGATTCTGTTTGCTAGTATTTTGTTGAGGATTTGTGCATCTATGTTCATCAGTGATATTGGCCTGTAGTTTTCTTTCTTTGTGACATCCTTGTCTGGTTTTGGTATCAAGGTGATGGTGGCTTCATAGAAGGAATTTGGGAGTGTTCCTCCCTCTGCTATATTTTGGAAGAGTTTGAGAAGGATAGGTGTTAGCTCTTCTCTAAACGTTTGATAGAATTCACCTGTGAAGCCATCTGGTCCTGGGCTTTTGTTTGTTGGAAGGTTTTTAATCACAGTTTCAATTTCAGTGCTTGTGATTGGTCTGTTCATATTTTCTATTTCTTCCTGATTCAGTCTTGGCAGGTTGTGCATTTCTAAGAATTTGTCCATTTCTTCCAGATTGTCCATTTTATTGGCATAGAGTTGCTTGTAGTAATCTCTCATGATTTTTTTTATTTCTGCAGTGTCAGTTGTTACTTCTCCTTTTTCATTTCTAATTCTATTGATTTGAGTCTTCTCCCTTTTTTTCTTGATGAGTCTGGCTAGTGGTTTATCTATTTTGTTTATCTTCTCAAAGAACCAGCTTTTAGTTTTATTGATCTTTGCTATTGTTTCCTTCATTTCTTTTTCATTTATTTCTGATCTGATTTTTATGATTTCTTTCCTTCTGCTAGCTTTGGGGTTTTTTTGTTCTTCTTTCTCTAATTGCTTGAGGTGCAAGGTTAGGTTGTTTATTCGAGATGTTTCCTGCTTCTTAAGGTGGGCTTGTATTGCTATAAACTTCCCCCTTAGAACTGCTTTTGCTGCATCCCATAGGTTTTGGGTCGTTGTGTCTCCATTGTCATTTGTTTCTAGGTATTTTTTGATTTCCCCTTTGATTTCTTCAGTGATCACTTCATTATTAAGTAGTGTATTGTTTAGCCTCCATGTGTTTGTATTTTTTAAAGATCTTTTCCTGTAATTGATATCTAGTCTCATGGCGTTGTGGTCGGAAAAGATACTTGATACAATTTCAGTTTTCTTAAATTTACCAAGGCTTGATTTGTGACCCAAGATATGATCTATCCTGGAGAATGTTCCATGAGCACTTGAGAAAAATGTGTATTCTGTTGTTTTTGGATGGAGTGTCCTATAAATATCAATTAAGTCCATCTTGTTTAATGTATCATTTAAAGCTTGTGTTTCCTTATTTATTTTCATTTTGGATGATCTGTCCATGGGTGAAAGTGGGGTGTTAAAGTCCCCTACTATGAATGTGTTACTGTTGATCTCCCCTTTTATGGTTGTTAGTATTTGCCTTATGTATTGAGGTGCTCCTATGTTGGGTGCATAAATATTTACAATTGTTATATCTTCTTCTTGGATCGATCCCTTGATCATTATGTAGTGTCCTTCTTTGTCCCTTTTAATAGTCCTTATTTTAAAGTCTATTTTGTCTGATATGAGAATTGCTACTCCAGCTTTCTTTTGGTTTCCATTTGCATGGAATATCTTTTTCCATCCCCTTACTTTCAGTCTGTATGTGTCTCTAGTTCTGAAGTGGGTCTCTTGTAGACAGCATATATAAGGGTCTTGTTTTTGTATCCATTCAGCCAATCTGTGTCTTTTGGTGGGAGCATTTAGTCCATTTACATTTAAGGTAATTATCGATATGTATGTTCCTATTTCCATTTTATATATTGTTTTGGGTTCGCTACTATAGGTCATTTCCTTCTCTTGTGTTTCGTGTCTAGAGAAGTTCCTTTAGCATTTGTTGTAAAGCTGGTTTGGTGGTGCTGAACTCTCTCAGCTTTTGCTTGTCTGTAAAGGTTTTAATTTCTCCATCAAATGTGAATGAGATCCTTGCTGGGTAGAGTAGTCTTGGTTGCAGGCTATTCTCCTTCATCACTTTCAGTATGTCCTGCCACTCCCTTCTGGCTTGTAGGGTTTCTGCTGAGAGATCAGCTGTTAACCTTATGGGGATTCCCTTGTGTGTTATTTGTTGTTTTTCCCTTGCTGCTTTTAATATGCTTTCTTTGTATTTAATTTTTGACAGTTTGATTAATATGTGTCTTGGCGTGTTTCTCCTTGTATTTATCCTGTATGGGACCCTCTGTGCTTCCTGGACTTGATTAACTATTTCCTTTCCCATATTAGGGAAGTTTTCAACTATAATCTCTTCAAATATTTTCTCAGTCCCTTTCTTTCTTTCTTCTTCTTCTGGAACCCCTATAATTCGAATGTTGGTGCGTTTCATGTTGTCCCAGAGGTCTCTGAGACTGTCCTCAGTTCTTTTCATTCTTTTTTCTTTATTCTGCTCTGCAGTAGTTATTTCCACTACTTTATCTTCCAGGTCACTTATCCGTTCTTCTGCCTCAGTTATTCTGCTATTGATCCTATCTAGAGTGATTTTAATTTCATTTATTGCATTGTTCATCGTTGCTTGTTTCATCTTTAGTTCTTGTAGGTCCTTGTTAACTGTTTCTTGCATTTTGTCCATTCTACTTCCAAGATTTCGGATCATCCTTACTATCATTATTCTGAATTCTTTTTCAGGTAGATTGCCTATTTCCTCTTCATTTGTTAGGTCTGGTGGGTTTTTATCTTGCTCCTTCATCTGCTGTGTGTTTTTCTGTCTTCTCATTTTGCTTATCTTACTGTGTTTGGGGTCTCCTTTTTGCAGGCTGCACTTTCGTAGTTCCCGTTGTTTTTGATGTCTGTCTCCAGTGGCTAAGGTTGTTTCAGTGGGTTGTGTAGGCTTCCTGGTGGAGGGGACTACTGCCTGTGTTGTGCTGGATGAGGCTGGATCTTGTCTCTCTAGTGGGCAGGTTCACGTCTGGTGGTGTGTTTTGGGGTGTCTGTGGCCTTATTATGATTTTCGGCAGCCTCTGTGCTAATGGGCGGGGTTGTGTTCCTGTTTTGCTAGCTGTTTGGCATAGGTTGTCCAGCACTGTGGCTTGCTGGTCGTTGAGTGAAGCTGGGTGCTGGTGTTAAGATGGAGGTCTCTGGGATATTTCCACCGTTTAATATTATGTGGAGCTGGGAGGTCTCTTGTTGACCAGTGTCCTGAAGTTGGCTCTCCTACCTCAGAGGCAGAGCCCTGACTCCTGGCTGGAGCACCAAGAGCCTTTCACCCACACAGCTCAGAATAAAAGGGAGAAAAAGTAGGGAGAATTAGTAGAAGTATGAGTAAAGAAAGAAGGAAAGGAGGAAAGGAAGGAAGGAAGAAAGAAGCAAAGAAGGAAAGAAAGGAGGGAGGGAGGGAGGAAGGAAGGAGGGAAAGAAGGAAAAAAGACAGAAAGAAAGATGATACAGTAAAAATAAAATAAAGTATAATATAGTTATTGAATTAAAACATATTTAGAAAAAAAAAAAAAGGGACGGATAGAACCTTAGGACAAATGTTGGAAGCAAAGCTATACAGAGAAAATCTTACACAGAAGCATACACATACACCTTCACAAAAAGAGGTAAAGGGGGAAAAATCATAAATCCTGCTCCCTGAGACCACCTCCTCAATTTGGGGTGATTCGTTGTCTAAAGGAGGGAAGGAAGGAAGGCAAGAAAGAAAGAACGAAGGTAAAGTATAATAAAGTTATCACAATTAAACTTAATTATTAAGAAAAAGAATTTTTAAAAAAAAGTCATGGACGGATAGAGCCCTAGGACAAATGGTGGAAGCAAGAGTATACAGACAGGATCTCACACAGAAGCATACACGTACACATTCACAAAAAGAGGAAAAGGGAAAAAAATCATAGATCTCGCTCCTAAATTCCACCTCTTCAATTTGGGATCATTCCTTGTCTATTCAGGTATTCCACAGATGCAGGGTATATCAAGTTGATTGTGGAGCTTTAATCCGCTGCTTCTGTGGCTGCTGGGAGAGATTTCCCTTTCTCTTCTTTGTTCTCACAGCTCACAGGAGCTCAGCTTTGGATTTGGCCCTGCCTCTGCGTGTAGGTCGCTGGAGGGCGTCTGTTTTTTCGCTCAGACAGGACGGGGTTAAAGGAGCCGCTGATTCGGGGCCTCCGGCTCACTCAGGCCGGGGGTGGGGGGATGGGGGTAGGAGGGGCACTGCGTGCGGGGCGGGTCTGCAGCTGCAGAGGCAGCGTGACGTTGCGGCAGAGGCCGGCGTGATGTTGCACCAGCCTGAGGCCCGCCGTGCGCTGTCCCGGGGAAGTTGTCCCTGGATCCCGGGAACCTGGCAGTGGCGGGCTGCACAGGCTCCGCGGAAGAGGGGTGTGGAGAGTGACCTGTGCTCGCACACAGGCCCCTTGGTGGCGGCAGCAGCAGCCTTAGCGTCTCCCGCCCGTCTCTGGGGTCCGCGGTTTTAGCCGCGGCTCGCGCCCGTCTCTGGGGTTTGCGCTTTCAGCCGCGGCTCGCGCCCGTCTCGGGGGCTCGCGCCCTCAGCCGCGGCTCGCGCCCGTCTCTGGGGTTCGCGCTTTTAGCCGCGGCTCGCACCTGTCTCTGGAGTTCCTTTAAGCAGCGCTCTTAAACCCCTCTCCTCGCGCACCAGGAAACAAAGAGGGAAGAAAAAGTCTCTTGCCTCTTCGGCCGGTGCAGGCTTTTCCCCGAACTCCCTCCCGGCTAGTCGTGGTGCACTAACCCCTTCAGGCTCTGTTCAAGCCGCCAACCCCAGTCCTCTCCCTGAGCTCCGTCCAAAACCAAAACCCGAGCCTCAGCTCGCAGCCCCGCCCGCCCTGGCGGGCGAGCAGACAAGCCTCTCGGGCTGGTGAGTGCCGGTCGGCACCGATCCTCTGTGCAGGAATCTCCCCGCTTTGCCCTCCGCACCCGTCGCTGTGCACTACTCCGCGGTCCCGAAGCTCCCCCCTCCGCCTCCCGCAGTCTCCGCCCGCGGAGGGGCTTCCTAGTGTGTGGAAACTTTTCCTCCTCCACAGCTCCCTCCCACTGGTGCAGGTGCCGTCCTTATTCTTTTGTCTCTGTTTTTTCTTTTTTCTTTTGCCCTACCCAGTTACGTGGGGAGTTTCTTGCCTTTTGGGAGGTCTGAGGTCTTCTGCCAGCCTTCAGTAGGAGTTCTGTAGGAGTTGTTCCACGTGTGGATGTATTTCTGGTGTATCCGTGGGGAGGAAGGCGATCTCCGCGTCTTACTCTTCCGCCATCTTCAAGGTCCCCTCCATTACAGAATATTGCTGAGGTTCATTGCGTGTACTTTACTCTGGGAAATTTTATACCAACAGTTTGATTTAAACTGTATACTTGCTTTCGGTCTAGGGGTCTAGACTTCAGTGACTGAGGCTAGTCATGCAGGTGCATGACTGACCTCCAATATAAACCCTTGACATTCAGGCTCACGTGAGCTTTCCAAGTTGGCAACACTTCACACATGTCGTTGCTGGAGGAATTAAGTGCAACTTGCGCCACGCCATTGAGAGAGTCCACGTGTGCCTGATTTCCTCGGGACTTTGTCCCATGTGCCTTTTCCCTTTGCTGGTTTTGTTCTGTATCCTTTCACTGCAATAAACGGTAACCTTGAGTATAACAACCTCGGGGTCCTGTGGGTCCTTCTAGCAAATTATTGAATTTCAGGACAGTCTTTTGAAGATCCCCAACATAATAATACCCTATTTGCTTTTTTAAATAACAGGTTTTTTTTGAGATATAAATTCACATACCATAAAAATTACCCTTTTGGAGTGTACGATTCAATGGGTTTTTGTATATGCACAGAACTGTGCAGCCATCACCACCATCTAAATCCAGAATATTTTAATCATCCCTAAAAGATCACTTTACCTATTAACAAACACTCCCCATCCTCCCCTCCTCCCAGTTCCTGGAAACTACATATTTACCTTTGTCTCTATGGACTTGCCTATTCTGGAAATATTATATAAATGGAATCATACTATGTGTGGCCCTTTGTAACTGGATTATTTCATTTAGCATATTATTAAGGTTTGTCCATCATAGCATGTATCAATACTTCATTCCTTTTTATTGTAAACAATATTCCACATTTATCCATTCATTCAGTCGATGAACTTTGGGTTGTTTCTACTTTTTGGCCCTTATGAATAGTGCTGCTATGAACAATCCTGTAAATGTTTTTTCATGGCTATGTTTTCAGTTCTCTTCATTACATACCTAGGAGTGGAATTGATGGGTCATATGGTAACTTTATGTTTAACAGTTTTGGGAATTCCCTTGCTGTCCAGTGGTTAGTGCTTTCACTGCTGTGGGCCCAGGTTTGATCTGGGAACTAAGATCCCACAAGCCATATGGTGCGACCAAAAAAAAAAAAAAAAAACTCAAAAATTGTTAAAGTGGCTGCTTCATTTTACAATACTACCAGCAATGTACGAGTGTTACAATTTACCACATATTTGCCAACACTTGTTATTATCTGACTTTTTAAGTCTTGGTCATCTTAGAGGCTGTGAAGTGGTACCTCATGGTGGTTTTGATTTGCATTTCCTTGATGGCTAATGAGGTTGAGCATCTTTCCATATACTTATTGGCCATTCATATATCTTCTCAGGAGAAATGTCTGTTTGGATCTTTTGCCCATTTTCACTTGGGTTATTTGTCTTTTAATTGCTGAGTTGTAAATGTCCTTTACGTATTGTGGATAAAAGTTCCTTAAATATATATGATTTTTTTTTTTCTTTGCGGTACCAGGGACTCTCACTGTTGTGGCCTCTCCCGTTGCGGAGCACAGACGCGCAGGCTCAGCGGCCATGGCTCACGGGCCCAGCCGCTCCACGGCATGTGGGATCCTCCCAAACTGGGGCATGAACCCGCGTCCCCTGCATCGGCAGGCGGACTCTCAACCACTGCGCCACCAGGGAAGCCCTAAATATATATGATTTTGAAATGTTTTCTCCCATTCTGTGGGTTGTCTTCACTTTCTTGATGTTACCCTTTGAAGCACAAAAGGTTTTGATTTTGGTAAAGCCCAAATTATCTATTTTTGGTTGTTGTTGCTTGTACTTGTGGTGTCACATCTAAGGAATCACCCCCTAGTCCAAGTCCAAAGAGACGTATTCTTATGTTTTCTTCTGATAATTTTACAGTATTAGCTTTTACTTTTAAGGCTGTGATCCACTTTGAGTTAATTTTGGTATATAGTGTGAAGTAAGAATCCAATGTCATTTTTTGCCTGTACATACCCAGTTGTCCCAGGACCATTTGTTTAACAGGTTATTCTTTACCCAGCTAAATTGTTTTGGCATCAATAAAATCAATAAATCACAAACATAAGGGTTTATTTCTGGACTCCCAATTCATGTCTATCCTTATGCCAGTACCATGGTATCTTCACTATGTAGCTTTTTAGTAAGTTTTGAAATTAGTCAGAATAAGACCTCCAACTTTGTTTTCCTTTTTCAAGATTGTTTTGACTATCTCAGTTTTTTCCATTTCCATATACATTTTTAGATCAACTTGTCAATTTCTGCAAAGAAGCTAGCTGGGATTTTGATAGGGATTATGTTGAATTGAAGATCATTTGGGGGGAATATTGCCATCTTATAAATATTAAGTCTTCTGATCCATGAACGTGGGGTATATTTCTATTTATTTAGGTTTTCTTTAATTTCTTTGAACAATGTTTTGGATTTTCAGTACACAAGTCTTGAACTTTGTTAAATATATTCCTAAGTATTTTATTATTTTGGTGCTATTATAAATGGAGTTTATAATAAGTGGAGTTTTATTAATTTCACATTTGGATTGTTCATTGCTAGTTTGTAAAAATATTGATCTTATATCCTGCATCCTTGCTGAACTGGGTTATTCTATTTTTTTTTTAATTGATTCCTTAGGCTTTTTTATATACAGGATGACACTATCTGCAAATAGAGAGAGTTTTACCTCTTCCTCTTCAGTCTGGATGTCTTTTTTTTTTCTCCTTTCCCTAAGTGGAACCTCCAATACAATGTTGCATGTAAGTGGAAAGAGGGGACATCTTTGTCTTATTCCTGATCTTAGAGGTAAAACATCCTATCTTTCATCAAATATAATGTTAGCTCTGGGTTTTCAAAAATGTTCTTTGTCAGTTTGAGGAAGTTCTCTTTTATTCCTAGTTCGTTGAGTTTTGGGTGTTGAATTTTGTCAAATCATGTGTGTTTTGCTACTTATTAATATGATGTTTTCCCTTAATTGGTTTTCAGATGTTAAACTAAATTTATATTCCTGGGATAAATCTCTCTTGGTCACGGTGTATAACATTTTCCATATATTACTAGATTCAGTATGCTAGTATTTTGGGGGGAGGATTTTTGTGTATATTCATAAGGAATATAGATTTGGAGTTTTCCTTTATTCTAATGTCTGTGTCTGTTTATGGTATTTGAGTAACACAGGCCTCATAGAAAGAGTTTGGAAGTGTTTCCTCCTCTTCTAATTTCTGTAAGAGTTTGTAAAGAATTTTTAAAATATTTGTTAAAATTCATTAGTGAAGACATCTGGGCCTGAGGATTTTTTTAATGGAATGCTTTAAAGTTATTAATTAAAAATTGTTTTCTTATTATAGGTCTATACAGATTTTCTACTTCTTTTGAGTTTGTCTCATTTGCTTCTTTCTAAGAATTTCTCAATTTCATCTAGGTTTTGTAGCTTGTTAAGATAAAATTGTTCAGAGTTTTCCTTTATAATCCTTGTTATTGATGCATGGTCAGTAGTGATATCTCCTCTCTCACTCCTAATTCTAGTAATTTGAATCTTCTCTCTCCTTTTTTTCTTGGCCAATCTAGTTAAAGGTTTGTCAAAATCGTTAGTGTTTTCAAGTAACTGACTTTTGGTTTTATTGATCTTTCTATATTTTCTATTCTGTATTTCATTTGTTTCAATTCTGATCATTATTATTTCCTTTCTTGTGCTTTTCTTGGGCGGGAGGATTGTTATTCTTCTAATTTCTTAAGGAGAAAGGTTAGGTTACTAATTTTAGGTCTTTTTTTTTTTTTTTTTTTAATATAGGTGTTTCCAGCCATAAATTTTCCTCTTAGCACTGCTTTAGCTGCATTCCAAAAGTTTTGGTATGTTGAGTTTTCACTGTAATTTTTCTGAAAATGTTTTCTCACTTCCCTTTTGAGTTCTTTTTGACCCCCCGGTTATTGAGGGCTGTGTTGTTTAATTTCTACCTACTTGTAATTTCCTTTTGTTGTTGATTTCTATTTTGGTAACACTGGGGTCAGAGAACATACTTTATATGATTTCAATCCTTTATAATTTATTGAGACTTTTTAATGGCCTACCAGTCTATCCTGCAAAACGTTTCATAAATAACTGAGCAGTATGTATGTATGTTCTGATATTGTTGGGTGGAGTATTCTATGGATATACGTTAAGTCTAGTTGGTTTATAGTGTTGTTCAAGTCTTCTCTTTCCTTGATCTTCTGCCTCATTGTTTTATGCATTATTTAAAGTAGAGTATTGACATCTTTAACTATTACTATTACACTGTCCACCTCTTACTTAAACTCTGTCCGTGTTGTCTCCTGTAATTTGGGTCTCTTTTTTGGATGCATCGTCTTTATTGTATCTTCCTGATTAACTGACCCTCTTAGAAAGTGTCCCTCTTTGTCTGTAGTAATAGTTTTTTTGTTTCAAAGTTTGTTTTGTCTGATATTAGTATAACCACAGTAGCCCTCTGTTGTTTACTGTTTCTATGGTATACTTTTGTCCATCATTTTACCATTGACCTATTTGTACCTTTAAATTTTGTTTCTGTAGACAGCACATAGTTCAGTCATGTTCTTCTTTTTTTAAAAAAAATCCATCTGCCAATCTCTGCCTTTTAATTGGAGCATTTCATTTATTTATATTTAATATAACTTGTGATAAGGTAGGACTTATATCTGCCATTTTGCTCTTTGTTTTCCACATATTTTATGTCCTTTTTGTTCCTCTCTTCCTCTGTTACTGCTTCTTTTGTGGTAAATATGTATGTTTTAGTATACTACTGATATTTTAATTCCCTTCTTTCTTTTAATGTTTATATTTATATCTATATCTGTGTATATCTGCAGTTAGTGTTTGCCCTGGGAATTAAATTATCATCTTAATTAACTTAAATCAATCTAGTTTGTATTAATAACAAGTTAATTTCAGTGGTATATACAAACTTCACCCCAATTAAGCTGTTTTCTCCCCACTCCTTTGTGCTATTATTATTATACACATTGTATCCTTTTTATATTATGAGCCCATCAACACGGATTTATATTGATTGTTTTATGCAGATATCTTTTAAATCAGAGAGAAGAAAAGCATTTCAAACTGATTTTTACCTTTGTATTTACCTTTAGTTTTTATTTATTTGTGTGAATTTGAGTTATTCTTTAGTGTCCTTTCATTTCAGCCTGAAGGATTGCCTTTATTATTTCTTATAGGATGGGTCTGCTAGCAGTGAATTCTCTCAGTTTTTGTTTATTTGAGAATATCTTATTCTCCTTCATTTTTGAAAGAGAGTTTTGCTGAATATAGAACTCTAGGTTTACAGCCTTTTCCTTTCAGCACTGTGATTATGCTATTTTACTTTCTTCTGACCTCCATGACTTCTTTTTTTAAAAAATAAATTTATCTATTTGTTTATTTTTGGCTGCATCGGGTCTTCATTGCTGTGTGCAGGCTTTCTCTAGTTGTGGCGAGCAGGGGCTGCTCTTCATTGTGGTGCGCAGGCTTCTCATTGCAGTGGCTTCTCTTGTTGCGGAGCACGGGCTGTAGGCACACAGGCTTCAGTAGTTGTGGCTTGCAGGCTTCAGAGCTTGGGCTCAGTAGTTGTGGTACATGGGCTTAGTTGCTCTGCAGCATGTGGGATCTTCCTGGACCAGGGTTCGAACCTGTGTCCCCTGCATTGGCAGGCAGATTCTTAATCACAGTGCCACCAGCGAAGTCCCTTTCCATGATTTCTGATGAGAAAACAGCTGTTAATTTTGTTGAGGATCCCTTGTACTTTATGAGTTGCTTCTCTCTTGGTGCTTTCAAGATTCCTTCCATCTTTGGCTTTTTTTTTCATCTTTGGCCTTTGATAGTTTGATGATGCTGTGTCTAGGGTGAATCTACTTGAGTTTATGCTAGTTGGAGTTTATTGAACTTCTTGGATGTGTAAATTAGTGTTTTTCATCATACTGGGAAATTTTTAGCCATTATTTCTTCAAATATTCTTTCTGACACCATTGTAAAGCAATTATACTCCAATAAAGATGTAAAAAAAAAAATTCTTTCTATACCTTTCTCTCTCCTCTCTGTCTGGGACTTCCATCATGTGTATGTTGATATAGTCGATGGTGTCCCACAGATCTCTGAGCCTCTGTTCATGTTTCTTTATTCTTTTTGCTTTATGTTCCTCAGACTAGGCTATATCAATTGACCTATTTTCAAATGTAATTCTTTCTTCTGCCAGCCCAATCCTGCTGTTATACCCCTCTAACAGATTTTTCATTTCAGTTATTATACCTTTTAAATATAGGATTTATGTTTGGTTCTTTTTTTATAATTCCTATCTCTTTTTGATATTCTCTTTTTGTTGCTCTCATACTTTCCTTTAGCTTTTTTTAAAAAATTAATTTATTTATTTATGCCTGTGTTGGGTCTTCGTTTCTGTGTGAGGGCTTTCTCTAGTTGTGGCAAGTGGGGGCCACTCTTCATCGTGGTGTGCGGGCCTCTCACTGTCGCTGCCTCTCTTGTTCTCTGTGGAGCACAGGCTCCAGACGTGCAGGCTCAGTAATTGTGGCTCATGGGCCCAGTTGCTCTGTGGCATGTGGGATCTTCCTAGACCAGGGCTCGAACCTGTGTCCCCTGCATTGGCAGGCAGATTCTCAACCACTGCGCCACCAGGGAAGCCCTCCGTTAGCTTTTGATACGTGATTTCCTTTGGTTCTTTGCACATGTTTATGATAACTGATTTAAAGTCTTTGTCTAGTAGGTATAACATTTGTGTTTTCTCACAGACATTCTATTGACTACCTTTTAGCCTCTGTCCTTTCCTGTTTTTTTATGCTTAAACTTTTTGTTTGAAACTGGACATTTTAAATTACATAATGTGGCAATTCTGGAAATCAAATTTCCCTCTACCCCAGGGAAAGAGAAGAGGGCCTTTTGTTTGTTTAGTGTCTCTCTTGGGATAATTCTATAAAGCCTTTATTCTGTGTCATTTGTAGCCACTGAAGTCCTTGCTTGGTTAGCTTAATTCCTGTCTTTTTATTGATATTCTTTGTGTATATTGGCTAACTATTATACAAAGATAGTCTCAAATGCTGCGATGAATATGTCTTCTTTTTTTTAAAAAAATATTTGTTTATTTTTGGCTGCATTGGGTCTTTGTTGCTGCGCATGGGCTTTCTCTAGTTGTGGTGAGCGGGGGCTACTCTTCGTTGCGGTGCATGGACTTCTCATTGCGGTGGCTTCTCTTGTTGTGGAGCACTGGTTCTAGGCACACGGGCTCAGTAGTTGTGGCTCACGAGCTTAGTTGCTCTGTGGCATGTGGGATCTTCCTGAACCAGGGCTCGAACCCGTGTCCCCTGCATTAGTAGGCAGATGCTTAACCACTGCGCCACCAGGGAAGCCCTCAGTATGTCTTTATGAAGGGGCTGTGTGTGTATGTTGAGGCATGTCTTCAGTGTTCGGGCAGGCGATTTACAACTCTGCCTGAGCCTTCATTTCTTGCTTGCTCAAAGCCTCAAGGTCAGCCAGAAGTGAGAAATTATGGCCTTCTTAAGTCTTTCCTGGACATGTGCATAGTTGTACACATGTGTGTCCTTTTGGATTCCAAGAAATATGTCAGGTCTTTCCAAAGTTCCCCCATTCTTTGCTTTTAATTGGTGAGTCTCTTGCTAGCTCCACCTGGTATCACCACCTTAGGCAGTTGCCCTGTTAAATAATTGTTGCCGATTGCTTTCACCAAATGCTCTGTGGATAGGGCCAACTGCACCAAATAAGCACTGAGTCAGGTCAATTAAAGACAAGCCCTGAGAACGGAGCTTCTCCATTAAGCTGCCAGGCCAGTCACATAGTGAAAACTCCTTGGGGATAGGGCGTTATGAGGCACTCCAAAAGCTTTTTTGTGCCTCCTTTTTTGCGAGGCCACTGGTTTTCACAGCTACTATGGCAGCAGGGCTGTTAGTTTTCCAGGCTACGTATATTCTCCAGTGAAAACACATGTAAATGTATTATGTTTAATGATCCCCAAAGAAATTCTCATGTAGGTTGTTTCGAGTCCCCAAAACAGCACTGCTTAGCTCTTAATTATCATATATAGATGATCTAAGTCAGCTTACTTATTGTATACAGACAATCTAGGTCCACACGTTTATCAGAATCCCTGGAGGGCTTGTTAAAACACAGATTGCTTGGCCCCACTTTCAGAGTTTCTGATTCAGCAGGTCTGGCATGGAGCCTGGGAACTTGCATTTCTAGCAAGTTCTGAGAGGATATCAATGCTGTTGTTTGGGTATCACATGCTGAGAGTTTCTGAAGGATGGGGATATTTTCCCACAAGCACACTTCTAGGATACTTTCTTCTATCATGTTGTGATGCTTAGGGAATGCACAGTACCATATTTACCGACAAACCTGGCTCCTTTTTCTCTTGATAATGTTCATTCTGCAGTGAAATTGGGGCCCGGTTCCTTCCTGCACTGAGATTGTAATTGATCTTTATAAGATTAACCTGAATTACACAACAGTCAAGTGACAAATGTTATTGGAAGCCTGATTCTCATTCAGTTTGTTACTATGCTAAATGAATGAATTGTTTAACTTTGATGTCTATTTTTAAATGTTTGTGAATTTAAATTTGTTCCTTTTTTTAAAGCCAGTGATTGAAAAACTCTCTTGGCTTGATTAAAGTTATCATGGCCATAAAATGTATTGTCTGAACACTTTTGAGAATGAAAGGGGACCTATTAATAATTTTGCTGGGGAAAAGATGTAAACTGGGGTTGTCCCAGCTAAACCAGGTATATTGGTCACCCTAGTTTTAGAAAATAAGGTATAAAATTATTTTTGCATTTCCACAAGTTTGTTTGATATTTTGGATTTAATTTTACACTAGGGTTAAAGTTCTGTCAATATTTCTATCCATTTATCTGAAGAAATAATAGAAAGCTTTTTGTTAGTAAATTACTTTTCAGAAGAGAAATTAAAAAGTCAGAAAATAAACTTTAAAAAGTTTCATATTTACTTATTTTTATCCAGACTGTTGTCTGCGTTTGGTTTTTGGTGACATGGGGAAGCTCAGCTCTAATTCTAAATATTAGAGAATTTTTGTTTAATTTTCATTTCTTACAGGTTAATCTTTTCTTTTTAAAGTAATTTATAAATGTTTGTTTTTATACCTGAGGGATGTGAGCGCCAACTGAGAAGTGTTCTGGTTTATTGAATTAAATTAGTTTTCATTCAAGAATTTTAAAGAATTTTTTTTCTGACAAAATTTAAAGATGAATGTTTATATTCAGTCCAGTATTACCCTTGCTCAAGCAGAAATATTAAGGTTTAAAGTTATATTAAAGTGAAATTTTTCTTCCCAAACTTCTGACTCTTCTATTTCACATCGCCCGGCGACCCCGCCATGGAAAAATAGAACTTTGGGAGAGAGGTGTAAGGAGCTGATATTTGGTAAGAGTCTGTAAATGTATATACAGTATGCCAGGACAATCTAGAAGGATGTTAGCAGTCTCTGTCTTCTTGCTTATCTGTTTCTTCAAAGTATGGTTTTAATTTTTGCTTGTTTCTGGGCTGAATGTTCAGTTTCCTAAACTTCGCCAGGGGACTGTGTAGTCCGCACCCGGGGAGCGCGCTCACCGGAGGGCAAACGGCCGGAGCGGTTCCCGGGTCGCGACTCTTCAGGAGTCTTCTTCCTCAGGGACGCGTCGGGGCCTCCAAGCCTCAGTATTTGTGAGGGCGAAAATGCCATCGTCCAATTAAAGTGCAGAAGTTCAAGAACTCCTTGCAGGCGATTCGATCACAGCTGAGAGCGGGTCTTACAGGAAGCCGAGAGAAGTCTGCGTGAGCAGCCGCGGAGGAGGACCGGCCGGGTGGGGTCGGCCCAGACCGGGGCTCGTGGAGCGCGCATGCGCGGCGAGGGGGCGGGGCCGGGGCGGGGCCGGCGTGGCCTCCTGAGCGGCGGCGGCAGCGGCAGCAGCAGTAGCAGCAGCTGCAGCAGCCTGGGCGGCGGGTTTGGCGCTGCAGCGCTGGCGGCAGGTTCGCGGCTGGGGTGGGCGCCGCGGACCCGGACAAGAGGACGAGCACCTGGAGCCCGGCTGCAGCCCACGACTTTGCGACCCAGCGGCGGCGTTGCTGCTGCGGGGCTCGGGCGCGCGGCCCGGCGGGACCGAGGACGGCGGGACGGCAGGGCGCGGGCGCCGCGGGCCGGGACGCGCCAGGTAGGTGGGCCTGGCCGGGCCGGGCCGGGGGCGACGCGGCGGCCGCGAGCCGCCGGGGACCGGGACGGACCTCGGGCGGAGCGGGGAGCGGCGGGGCGCGGCGCGCATCCCGATACCCGGCGCGCCGGACGCGGAAGGCGCCGGCGGTTGTCATGGAAATCGTACAGCTAGCGGTTCCCTGGTGGTGGCGTCTTTGGAGAATGATCAGACCCCGGCGACCCCTAGCAGGATGACGCCCCGGGCCGCCTCGGGCTGAGGGTAGCGGGCGGCGGGGAGCCGGGATGCGGGACGTGGCGCCCCCGAGGCCAGGTCGCGGCGCCTGCTTGGTGCGTCTCCAGGGCTGGATCTAGTGACTCCAGACGCTGAGGCCTCGGGGTGTTTCGGGTGTAAACAGAACCGGGTAAAAATAAACATACACCTCGGTGTAGGCCCCCATCCTCCCAAACTCTTCCCTTTTCTGCCGGCCCACCGTCCCCGACAACAGTTCTGGCATCTTTGCTTTTGATATTTTCTTTCTTTATGGCTTTGCTAGTCAATGAATTGAGGCCTGGGAAATCTGCAGGGGTTTGTGACTGTCTCCTGAAAAGCCAGTCATGAATGTGTAGGCCACAGGAGATTGAAACACTCAAAACGTCAACGGTTAATTTACGTGTTTGTGGGTGAAGGGAGCGGTGATGGGCTCGGCTCTCCCTCCCCTTGTTGCCTGCCCTGTGACATTACATAATCATGTATTCCTGCTGCCCCGACTTCATCCCTAATGACAGATCATAAAAAAATATTCCTCTGGATAAGAAAAAAGTATAGGCGGTTGTAAAGCCCATCTTCTTGTGTTTTTGCTTTGCCACTTAATGGGTTTTGTGTTGAGAGGCTGCTGAAGAGTCGAATTTGATTTGCCACCTGCCCCTTAAAGGGGCATCTAAACCGAGGGAGTAGGAGGTGGGGTGGCAGTTTGAATGTTGCAGTGAGATTCTGCCTGATTCATCTGTGTTCACAGTGGATGGGGCGGACTGTGGGCAGTGGGGTTGGAGAGCGAACAGGCTGACTTGGATGTGAATCTTGAATCTGCCAGTTGCTAACTCTGGTTCTCAATTTTCTCATCTCTGGAAGGTGAGAACAGAACCTACTTTGCTGAGTTTGTTTTGGAATCTAGATGCTGTTGGCATTGGTAAGTGCGCATAGACTAACTATAGATTGTCCTAGAATTAAGCCTAATTTTTCTTTGATTGAAAACAGGTTTTCTTTAACAGGAATTTTGTCTTTGGATTTAGGCTAGGGCCTTTGTTTGGGGGGGGGGTCCTTTGCTGAAATGTTTACTTCTGGAAGAGTCAGTTCACTGGTTTCTTTGAAGAAAGTTGAGATGATGGTGCCTGTGTGGGAAGGTCAGTGTGGTTGTGTTGGAGGCCTGGTGTCAGGAGACCGTGATGCTGTCCGGGGGTGGGGGGCGGGGGGCGCGTTGCGTGCGAACTGGAGCCCACAAGGCCTGGTTCCCTGTGGTGTCTTGCAAACAAGCCTCTGTAACAACAAGCCAGAGTTACATTTACAAGGAGGGTTTGCCCTGAAGACGGGGCTTAAAGGAATAAATGCTGGAAAAATACAAAGAGAAAGGAGGGCTGTATTTCTACTGAGCTCAGTGGTAGAATTAGTTGTACTAATTCCACTAGCCAGTTTACTTATCCAGCTATTTTTCATTAGGCTTATGCTGTCTCAGAGTGTTTATCTGCTCAGGTGCAAGTCCTGCCTCCCTGTTAGACGCAAAGTCAAGGGTAGACATTGTAACTCATTGTTTTTGGAAACTGTATATTTTGTTGTATTGCTGTTAGACTTAATGCCATTAGTAAGTAAAAAAAAAAAAATCAGTTTAAGGGAAGGATGAAATCAAATAATATACATAAGAGGTTGTAAGCTGTAAAGCTCTAGAGAGACAGGTTGTGTATGATAGAACTATTGACCGTTCAAGTCCCATTAGCCAGCTGCCTGCCTGGGAGTATTCTCCTCAGCCAGCAAATCTGCAAGGGCACCAAAGGAATGGAAGCAAAAGGGTGTGGGACAAACTGATCCCAACCCCCATCCCATGGCTTAACATTTCAAGAATCCAGTAAGACACAGTAGAGGGGGAGACTTTGGACCAAGACTGTTTTATCCTGGTTTCTTATGAAAAACTTCTTTAGAGATTATGTATTCCAGGAAGGGTCCTGTGGCATCATCAGCTACGCACAGTGTCAGGATGCTGTGGCTTTCACTGAGGGAAAAATAGCACAAATTTGCAGTGAAGAAGCCTTGATTATGTTGTTGCTGCTTCTGTGGAACTTGGTTAACGAGCTAGTCTTGAGAGGTCCTTCAAAACAGCTTTTTCCAGTGTCCTGGAACAGAAGCTCTGTGAGAACAGCATATTCTAGGGAGACCAGTAGTAACACCAGGGTAGGCCTGCTTCATTTTGTCTCTCTGTGCTTTTAAGGAAAATACCATTGTGAACTTAATCCCCAGGACTTTACCTGTATTTTTCTATGCATATGCATACCTTGCTCTCTTAAAAATTTTTTAAGAAAATATATTATTTCAGATTCACTGAAAAGTTGAAAGAATAATCCAAAGTGTTCCAAGATATCCTTTACCCAGATTCTCCAAATATTGACATTTGGTTTATCCTCTCTCATATTTGTGTGTGTGTGTGTGATTACTTTTCTCTGAAATGTTTAATGTTAGTTAAGTTGCAGACTTGATACGCCTTTACTGCTAAATACTTTATGGTGTATTTCATAAAAACAAGGACATTCTCTTACAAAACAACAGCATGATTATTAGAAATCAGGAAATTAAATGTTGATGCAACACTATTATTGAATCTACAGGTCTTTTTCAGATCTTGCCAGTAGGCCACTTTAGAGCAAAAGGAAATCCAAGATTCTGTGGTGCCTTAAACCATCCTGTCTCTTTTAGTCTCCTTTAATCTGGAACAGTTCCTGAACCTGTCTTTGTATTTCATGACTTTGACATCGACATCTTTGAAGACAACTGCCTGTGTTTTGGATGATGTCCCTCCCCTTGGGTTTGCCCGTGGTTTCCTCCTGCTTAGATTCACATTATGCTTTTGGCAGGTGTGGCACGGGGCGGTGCTGCGGCCGTCTTAGCGTGTCTCACGGTGGGAGGCATATGCTGTTGATCTGTCCCATTCACTGGTCCTGTCATCACTTCATTAAGATCCGGTCTGTCAGATTCCCTCACAGAAAGTTCCCGTTTTTCCCTTTGTTGTTAATGTGTATCTCATAGTAAGATCCCTTGAGACTGTAAATATACTGTTCCTCCTCATACTTTCACCCACTAGTTTAAGAATCCATTGGTGATGCTTACCCAGATCAGTTACGATAGTTGACAGATGGTGATTTTCTAATTCCATGTTTCTTTCTACGCTTATCAGTTGGAATTGTACTAAAAGGAAGAACTTTACTTTCTCCCTCATTTACTCTTTGGTTTATGTCTCTGCACTCATGAATGAATTCCTGCTTTATGCAATAGATTATAGTTTGTTATGCTCATTACCCACTTTTCTGCTTAAATTGTCCCAGACTTGGCCTGCAGAAGCCCCTTCCAGCTGGCCCTCCTGTCCTTTTGATGTGTCCTCATCATCTTTGAGGACTTCTTTACTTTCTGGCACAAAACCTCCAAGACTCAAGTTGTACTTTCCAGCCCTGGAATCAGCCATTTCTCCAAAGAGTCCAAGTTCATTTTAGTGGAGAATGATACTGAAAAACCCAGATCTGGGTGCTAGGTGTGCTCCTTGCTGCTTCTAGGCCTTTTCAGTGGACAAGTGTTCTCATTGTAAACATAAATGGAGACACATCATACAAAATTTTCTCTGCTTTACTTTTTAAATTTAATGCTCTGTCCTGGGGATCTATATGCACTGACATGAAAAGTTTGGTCTGTATTCCAGAGTGTGGGTATACTGTTATTTCCTTAACTGTCCTTTATTGATGGACTTTTAGGTTGTTTCCAATGTTCTGCTCTAAAAATAGTGGGGAGTCTGTGAGCCACATCATTGTCAACACAAATGTTTCAGTCTCCTAGATCCCTCGAAGTGGAATTTCTGGGTTAAAGAGTAATATTAAACGGATAGCTTTGCCACATTGCCCCCTCGCCCCTTCCAAGAAGCTTTACCACTCTATGCATTCGTCAGTGTGCGGAATTGCCTTTTTCCCTTTAATTTGGCCAACACTGAACTGAAGAGTATAAATCTTGTTAATTTTTGCCCATCTAATGGATAAAGAAGACATTACTTTTTAAATTACATTTCCCAAATTACCAAAAATATTGAAAACCTTTTCTTGCCAGTTTATATTTTAGCTTCTGTGAATAGTCTGTTCATACCCTTTGACCATTTTTTCTTACGAGGTTATCTTGCTGGGTTGTGGAAGGTACTGTAACTTCGGACTTTATTCTCAGCAGCCTTTGATGTCTCCTTTAAGGGTGATGCATTTTTCATCCTAAAGGAGAAGGAAACTAACATATTCTGAGCACCCCTACGTTCCAGGCCCTGGGCCAAGCGTGCGTATGCATTCTCAGCAAGGTCCCGGGAGAAGGCCAGTGGCGTTGAGGGGTGGCTGAGGCGAGGCATGATTAAGGCACCACCTGGAAGTGATTGTAAGTGGTTGAACCGGGATTCAGACCCGGGTCTGTCTGGATCTAGTGCCGTCTCCACGAAATTACGTAGCTCCCTTCACAGGATTTTGAAATGAATGCTTTATGTGTCAGCGTGGACGTGAAAATCAGTTACCTGGAGTCCCCAGTATCAACAGTTTCTGTATCAGTAAAGGGCTTTTTCACTCAGTCCTGCGTGGTGAACATACACATCTCTCAAAACCATCTATTTTATTCCTGGAGCTATTGTGGACTCTGCAGTCAAACTTGCTGTAAGTCTCCAACTGGCTGTGTGACTTTGGGCGCGTGGCTTCATCTTTCTGTGCCCAGTTTTCTCACCCGCAAAACTGGGCTGATGGCAGCAGCAAACCCAGAGGCTTTGCTGGGGGCTTGAATGAGTTAATACACGTCAGGTGTGTGCAGTGGTGCCTGATGCCTGCTGAAAACCCAGGGGATGTACCTTAGGATGAGTCTATATGGAAAGCACGTGTGGGAGGCCGCGTGGAACTAGCGCAGCCTCTTCTGGTTGGGTTTAATCTCTTAACCGTCCCTTTTGTCATGATCCGGCCGGGAAATGGGGACCCAGGGCCCCTGGGTGCTGTGTGCTTGTATCCTCTCTCTACAGACCTTGCTTGTGCCCTGTCATGGGCCTGCCAGCTAGCCCAGTTGGCCCTTCCTGTCTGCCCACAGCTGCTGACCTGGGACAGCTGAGACACTGCAGGCCTTTCCATGTGCGGTCTGCTCAGTGGGGGTCACCTGGGAGGGTCTCAGAGGCAGGCAGTATCTGGTGGGGAGGGGCATGCTCTGGGGATAAAGAGGAGGTGTCCATTTTCTGGAATGGGGTCAGGAGAACAGACAGGTGTCCTCTGGCCTCCAGGAGGAGGGGAGGGGGCCACTGGAGGGGCCAAGCGACCAGCTCCCCTCAGCTCCCTTCCTCAGAGCCTGTCCCTCAGACACCTATTCTTTCTCCTGACCTCGAGGCCCTGCAGCGCCCCTTCTCTTATGCTTGCAGGCGGGACTCTGAGGTCTCCTGAAACCCCCGGCCTCCCTCCCTGCCCCCTGCCCCATGCCTCCACCAGTGCCGTTGAATGGCTGGCATCAGCGGCTGTTACAGTAGCTGCCTGATAAAACTCACTCACTCCAGGATGTGGAACTCCTTTCCTTCCCTGTCCTGTGTTGCTTGCATTTCAAGTGGTGCATTCTCTAGCCCGTGAATTAGAGCTTTCAAGACGGATGACCTTGCTGTGCACATTCTGGGAGAGCGAAAGAAATGCATTTAGGCAGGGTGCGTGTTTCTGGGAGAACAGGTCGTGTTAGGAAATGAGGATGCCCAGTTCAGGAGTCTCCCTGGGGTTATGGATTATGGGGCAGGTCAGCTGGGGTGCTTTTGGCTGCCGAGTGAGCAATGAGGACGTTTACTGTCTCACAGACCCGGAGTCCTACTCTAGCAGCAGTTTGGAAGTTTCATCGAGGACCTAGATGCTTCATCCCAGGGTCAGTCTCCCCGCGGTTATGGGATGGTCCTTAGCGTCCGCGGGACTGCGTGAAGGAGACACGCCAGCCGGTCCCCAGCCACAGCGTCTGCCTGTCCTCCCTCCGGTCTGTGGGAGCGGTGAGCATCGTGTAGCCTCCCCGGACCCAGAACAGGAGGCTGTGGGCCGGCTGACTTAGGAGAGCTCCTCCGAGTGTGGCCCCCAGACCCGCCGCATCAGTACCACCTGCGACTTGTCCGAGGCGCAGCCTCAGGCCCCAACCAACCGACTGAATCAGAAACTCTGGGTTGGGGCCCAGCGATCTGATGCGAAACAAGCCTTCCAGGTGATTCTGATGCAGGGTCCAGTTTGAGAATTGCTCCCTTAGTCTAATCAAGACACGCCCCCCCCCCCAACTCCTCAGCTGGATATGGAGCTGGTGTTTCCGGAATCCAGAGAGGACAGTTCCCAGAATAGGCGGACAGGAGGGAAAAGTTGGGAGGTCAGCCCACAGCGTCTGACCCCACCGAGGGGCGTGCAGAGTGTTTAAGGAGCCTGTGGGCGGCTTTGCCCTCCTTGGCCCCCTGCCGCAGTGTATGGGCCCAGCTGAGTGTCCCAGCTCCCGTGCCCGCAGTCTCTCCAGCCCCTCTGAGCGGGGCCCACGCCCTCCCTGCAGGACTCGGCACTGAAGGGGGCCGCGTTGGGAGCGCCGGCCCCAGCTTCTCTCTCTGGCCCAGCGGGGATGGGGTGCGCGGGCCCTGCTGACTCACTTTCCTAAGCCGGGCCCTAAGCGTGTTCAGGTGTGTGGGGTTTGCACGTGCTGCTACTTCTCACTCAATTAGGAAGAAACAGGGAGCAGTGCCGTTAGTAGGGGCTTGGGGAATGCTGAAGGAACGGGCCTGGAGGGACGGCAGCCTCAGGGACTGTTTATAATGGCAGCGGGCTGTGACCTGCTTTATCGTCCCCTTTCGGAGGCACAGCCTCACCTTCACGTTCGGGTGGAGTAAAACAGCCACCTCCACGGTGTGGTTCGTGGGATCAGACTAGCCCACTGTTCCAGACCTTTCCTGGAACTAGAGAGCTGAGGTAGTTCTAGATTTTCTTGACTTTGCACGGCTTTCAAGGTTCATCCTAATACATAAAAGTGATGTATGGGAGCCTCACGCCGAGCGCCTCTGCATCAGTGCTGACGGCCCAGGAAGGAGGGCAGCCCAGGGGGAGGGGGCCTGGGGAGGGTCCAGGATAGTGTCTTCAGACAGCAGTGGTTTGTGACATCAATTTGAGATTGTAACCGGCATTAAAAATGTTTTTGAAATAAAATAGAAAATATCCAAGTATATTTCCTACAGGGAGGGTAAGCATTTTTTGATCCCACAGGTAGTTATTTGCACGTGTGTGTGTGGGTATTGTCATGGTGTGATTGTTTCTTCCTGTGGGTTTTTTTTTCAAAAAGTATTAAATCCGAGGGTCGAGCACGGGGAGGAGGGGGCTCCGCTGGACGTGTACGGACACGGGGTCTTTTGCCGGGGAGGGGGCCTCGGGGGGGGTGCGTGGCTTACTCCAGGAGGAGAGCCAGCGATGGGAAGCGAGAAGGGCCTTTTAGCGGTGTGGGCCGGGGGAGTGGAGCTGGAGCCCCGAGGACAGCAGGGAGGGGTCTGAACTTCCTGGTCTCACTCTGGTTTACTGTTTGTGGTGTTTGAGCACCTGGGCCAGATCCCCCTGAAGACGTCGGGGGTCCTCAGCCTGGCCACGCTGAGACGAGGGAGGCCATGGCAGGGAGTGTGTCGACTTTTCAGAGGTTTAAAATGTGACTCTGGACGCCTGACCCATCCTTCTGACAAGGCGGATCAGCATATGGTGACCTACAGAGGGAGGGCGGGGAAAGGGGATAGAGGTGGAGACAGATGTGGACAGGTGTCTGCGTCTGGCTTGTTTGGAGGCTGGCCCCACTGTTGCCTGTGAGCAGTGACAGGACAGCTCCCACATCGCCTTGGCTGCCGTTGGGACGGGGTGATATGCATTGTCTCACGCCGGGGTTAGTCTGGTTTGTGTCACAAAGCATACGCAGTAATGGCTTCGGGGTGTCAGTGTCTGTTTTTTGAGGGGGGGCAAGTTGGATTGTGGGAAGAGAAAGTGCTGGACAAGAACCTGAGTCAGCTTTCTCATGTGTAAAATGCGGAAGGTGCCTGGCTCACGGGGATGGGGGCGGGTGCTGTGTGGATTAAATAGTATTGATACAAGCAGGAGAGGTCTGGGCACTGCAGCTCTGGACCAGTGCCGGTCCAGGGAAGGTACTGTCTCGCAGGAGGTCCAGCGTCTCCCCTCTCGACTTTGCAGTCTCGATTACCCTCTTTCCTACTGTGCCCCTGTTCTAAAAAGTGTATTCAAAAGGCTAGAGTGCATCCCATCTCTCAGTCCTTCCCAGGGCACCTCTAAAGGGAAATGCTGCAGAAGAAGGAGGTTTTGAGAGGTAGGGGACTGCCGGCAAAGGTCAGAGGAGAAGGATGTGGGCAGAAGTGGGAAGAGGGAAGTGAGAGGGGTCTGGGCTCATAGATGTTTAGTCAGGTGGCCACTGACCCAGCTGGCTTCTACTGACACTTTTTTTTTTTTTCTAAAGCACATAGAAACCTGTGATTGTGTGCAGTGGAATGGTAAGTATTTTCACGTTTCTTAGTTATTGCTTCGACTGTGTTCTGCGTAAACACACGTTAAAAGTGTGATCACGTTGCCTAATTGGGTGCTAATCAGATGGCCGGTAAAATGGAATCATTGGTGGAGCGTGTGCCAGGCAGCACCAAGGTGCCCCGGAATCTTCCACGCGCTGTTACTGCTCTGGTTTGGAAGAGGAGTGTTGGGTGAGTGGATTGGCCTCGCGGAAACACCCTGCTGGTCGACAGGCCTACCTGGGGGAGGAGGAAGGTGCATTTGGGTTTTACCCCCGGCTTGCAGGTGATTTGGGGAAGTCGGGCCTGAGTTTTACCTTCTCCTTCCTTGTTCATCTAGTGAAGGTCAGTCCCTGCATTCCTGCCCCCTTGGCCCCCAATCCTGCGTCGCAGTGGAATTGTGATGGTGCCTGAGGGCTGCGTGGGCAAAATCTTGTGTGTGCTTGGTTTGGTGGGCCTCAGGCTCAGACACAGACATACATGAAGTCTATTTAGGGAAGTGCTTCTTGAGTCTGTGGCCTTGGAAGTCCACCTCCTGCCTCGTGCTCTTTCACTTTCCCTCCGCTCTGTAGTGATTCAGCAGCAGCTTTCCAGAATGGAGAAGCTTCGTGTCAGAGATGCTGGAGGGCCCCGGGCGTGTCCGTGGAGATGGAAGCTCCCTGTGTACCATGCAGACCAGACTCTTCCTGGTCCAAGTAGAGCATCCGGTGCCGCCCCTGGCTCCTCCACCTGTGCCCCATCCCCACACCCCTACTCTGAGGCTCTTTGCAGGAAGTCCCCCAGTACAACTGCACTCTATGTTGAAGCCCAGATCCTTGTCATTCTCCGTGGACTGATGGAGACCACTCTACTCTCTGATATTTTGCCTTGATAATTTATGCACAGTTATTGTCTGGTTCAGCTCCGGATTCTCTCTGGCAGCTTGACATCCTTCCCTGACTTCTCCACTTACGTCTCTCTGACCTCCTTTTTACTCTGTTTTTGACCTATTTTATTTCTTTTTAGCCATCCCTGACCTTTTTTTTTTTTTTTGCGCGGTACGCGGGCCTCTCACTATTGTGGCCTCTCCCGTTGCGGAGCACAGGCTCCGGACGCGCAGGCTCAGTGGCCACGGCTCACGGGCCCAGCCGCTCTGCGGCATGTGGGATCTTCCCGGACCGGGGCACGAACCCGTGTCCCTTGCATCGGCAGGCGGACTCCCAACTACTGCGCCACCGGGGAAGCCCTTGTGTGTCTCCTTGAGATGCCGTTGAGCCCGTGAGAACAGGAACCTGTCTTGATAGCAAAAATAATCTTGGAAATAGTTGGTGTTCTGCGTGTGATTTCTCAAGACACGTGTTTTGTGATTATCATTATAGGTGCCTTCGAGCTGTTATGGTATTTTGAATAACTTCAGCAGAGGGAGGATGATCTTTGCATTTTGAGTCAACTTAATTACTTAATCTTTCTTTAATTAGTCAAATATCTTTACCAAGCTAGGTATTCACCTCGTTGGTCAAAGACAGAAGAAAAGCCAGCAGGTGGATTGGGAAGCAGTGAGGGGCCTTGTGCAGGGCTGTTTCACTGGCTCAAAGAGAAAGAACGCTTCCGTGACAGTAGTACCGCCATCTTGGTTAAGAAGATCCGGGTTTTAAAATTAATCTCCATCAGTTCCTAACCCGGGACAGCATAAGCCTTTTGCACTGGGGACTTGCCGATCGGGCTGTGACCCTGTGTGCTCTCAGGGCATCAGGTCACGCTGTCTGGTGTGCAGGTTCGTTCCTCGTCGCAGCAGCCAGCGCAGCCTCAGCCCCTTCTATGGCCAAGAGGGTTCTAAGCTGTAGTGGGTGTGACTCATTTCAAACAGGATTAGATGAGACATGATCAAATTCCAGGGCCATAAATCGCTGTATCATTCCTTGGAACTGGACGTGACAGGATCTGACCAGTGTTAGAGACCCATAGGTTGGCTGTTCCATAAACTCTTAAGCGTTGTACCAGTGTTTGTCATGGCAACCAGCAGCCCATGGCTTAGACTGTGAACCTAGTTTAGTGGACTAACTGTACTGAATGAAAAGGGGCTATTTTTACCTCATAACCTAGATTTGTCGGGACTGAATATGCAAGCCAAGCTATTAAATGTTTGGGGCGGTAAACAGGAATTCAGTATGTTAAGTCTTTTTGAGCTTGGTAGTGGGGCAGGCCTGGAAGTAGGATTGGTTATAGCTTTTTTAGGATAAGTGTTGACTGCGTTAGGAAGGAACTGTTTTATGAAATAACTCTGTAACGAAGTGAATCTTCTTATGCTCATAAGGTCTTGTGAGAATGTACTCGCCCTAGCCTGGAGCCCAGGGTAAACTTGAGAACGCTTTGTTTAAAGGTCTCTTTCGGGGAAAATGGGACTGTTAATGAACTTAAGTCTAAAATAGTATCCTTCTTATCCCCGGCTCTCAGCATTCCAGGATGGTGGCGTTCTCCACCATTGGGAATAAGTGAGAAATGGTAAAATTGTTAGGATTGACATCTGGTTGTGAGTAACAGAACGAATCGGAAGGAAAAGAGGCTTAGTTAAGTAGGCATTTATTTCTCTTTATCTACTGAGGTCCGGAGTTGGGCAATCAGAGCTTGTGCCCTACCATCCCTAAGCCCAGGCCTCACGTCCAGGACCAGGACGGCGGCTAGAGGTACACCGAGCTCGTGGGCGTTCCAGACACCAGGCCGCAGGAAGGCCGACTTCCTGAGAACTCCTCGTCGAGCTCTGTCCTTGCATCTTGTTGGCAAGAGCTGAACCCCCGGCCACACCTAGATGCCAAGGAGGCACGCAATCCCATGCCAACCGAGTCGGGGTCCTGGGCCTGTTTCCAAGGAGGAAGGGAAGAATGGACATCGGAGGCACACCTAGCTGGGTCTTGCCTGCGAGTGGTTATCTGTCTTGAAAGATGAGTTTTTGTGCTTGTTGGGAAAGTGTTGGCAAAATTTCTGTGGGGAAACCAGGCGTGGGCATCTAACTAAAAACTCAAGGGCTTAAGACCTTTCTCACTTCCACATGGGCCTTCATACTCGAGCTTGAAAGAGGTCACTGTTCCTTTTGTGCCTCCACTTCCTCATTTAAAGAACAGAAATGGTAGAAGTCTAATCTGAGTTCTCAGGGCCAGTGCTGAGCTCCGCAGACTGGAGTTGCTTTTCCCCAGTAGCTCCCTCGGGGTTTCTGGACCCATGGGTGTGTTCAGAAGGCAAGGGCCGCCTGGGCGTGGGGATTTCAGGCAGGGTGTGAGATCCAGGTGAGGGCCAGTGGGCGAGATGCCCTGAGTGGGAAGAGGCCTGGAGTGGGAGGGCCTGGGAGAGGCAGAGAGCTTCTCTCTCCAGAGCCATCCTCGCCCTGAGCCTGCCACGGACATGCCCCCTCCCCAGAGGGTTGGGGGAGGGCCGGCCTCACCAGCTGAGTTGAGAGACGCCTGGGTCTGCTTGTATCTCTCCTGCCTCTTTCCCTCCTCATTCTGCTTTTCCTTTCAGAAGGGTGATCCCAAGTGCCTCGCTCTCTGTCCGATGAGAGGGATCCCATAGCTCTAGGTGTCAGCGAAATCGACTGTGTTCTGCTCTGGGAGGCGTTTGCATTTTAAGAAGGGTATATGTGCTAGCAGTGCCTACACTCAGAGCCTCTCGGACGGTTGGACGGCAGACCCAGGAATAAGAGGAGCCGGGGGCCTCCCTGTGCCACCAGCCGCGGGGCGTAGCGTGTGCCCGCTGCACACCTGGGTGAGGCTGGCCAGGCCAGCTGCTCCTGTCACCTTCCCCCCACCCCAGCCCAACGCCCGTGTGCGGCCCGCGCCTCACACCTCTCGTGTGCTCACACGCCAGCCAGGCGTGCGCTTACGCCTGCCGCTTGCACACGTGTATACACGCTCACTGTGCGTGCGTGTGCATGCCCACGCACCCCTCCCCCCCCCCTCCCCACCCCCCTGCAAGGAGGCAGTAGCCCCCGGAAGTTGAGCTTCTGGAAGGGCCGTGCGTTGCTTTCTGGTTGAGTGGAATCCCTGGGGGCTAGGGGTCTGGTTGTGCACGTATTCAAGCATCTTTACCAGAAACACTCCCTGAATTGGTGCTCCTGAACTCAGGAACTTCCTTTTGTGTTTCCAGAACTAATGATGGAAATCTGCTCATGTGTAATAACAGCTGTTCCTGGCCTCTAAAGGCTTTTTAACTTCGCATTTTAAAAAAGGCAAGGACTACCCCAAGGCCCTCTCTTGTCTTCTGTCCCGGGGGCAGCTCCGCAGGCAGTGGATGAACTGGGCATCTTTCCTCTCACCCTAGCATCTCCACTGCCTGAGCTGGTGCTGATCTCCCAGATTGTTTTGCTGTCCAGTTCTTTCTCAGTAAAAACATGATTTGTTTTTTCATGTTTGTGGGTGAAATATTTTGCTTGCGGGAGGTGACCATCGAACTTCATCGAACTGCCTTTCCTTCCCGTCACGGGTGTGCCCGTCCCTGTGTTATTTGCGACTTGCCTTCCCGTTCCACAGGTGCCCCGGTGACCAGATGCTGCGTGTGTTTTTCAGAGGAAACAGACTGCTGGGACACCCTAACTATGCAGTGTGAATGCAGAGAGTGAGGCCCCGCTGGAGGCAGGTGGTTCTGATTTCCGTGTTTCGTCTCCCCCTCTTGAAGGGGCAGGCGCTGTCACGGGATGGGCTGGGGGAGAGGAGGGTGGAGGAGGCGGGAGTCCTGGAGAGCACTGCTGCCTGTGGGAGGGGGCTGTCAGCACAGGTCGTGTGGCCCCCGGCCTGGTAACCCTTGCCAGGGACATAGTGGCACTCGGGGAACATCTGAGTTCCAGACGGCAACAGCACAGGCCCAGAGACACTGAAGTGGGAAGGGAGCACCCGGGGGGGCGGCGCAGGATATGGTCCTTGGTCAGGGACTGACCCTTGATGCTGGGGAACTAGATACCCTGAATGTCTGGTGTGGGTCTCTCTGCCCCCCCCCCCCCCCCCCCCCGCCCCCCAGGTTGAGTGGCCTGAGAGAGGGTGGGTGGCATGGTCACTTTAACGGCATGTAGGCAACTGTGGTTCAGATGAGGCGGGGGAGTGCTGGGCAGCTAAGAGGAAAAGCAGCATCAAAGTAAGATAATCTGCTCTGGGCACCTTGAAGAGCTGGTGTGGGGAGTGCTGAGTGGCTGGGGCCCCTGAGCCCCATGGTTGGGAGGTCCCCTTACCCTCTCCTTCCTGGTGTGTAGTTCCTTAACAGTAACTCCTTCAGGGTCTGGAGGAATTGCTTAAGAGGTGCACTTCTGCTTTACTGCATTTTATGGGGATGTCATGTCCCACATGGTGTTCACCAGTGTGAAGATTGTTCTCAAGGGACATGCCCAGTGAACACAGCAGATCTGGGGTGTCCTAAGACATCAGCATCCTTCAGGGCAGGGACAAGAGCTCAGTTTTCTATTCCCAAGAGCGTCCTACAGTGCCTGGCACAGAATCGGTGTGTAATCAATGTTTGTTGAATGAACGAAAGAAAAAAGCTACTACGCCAATGTCAGAAGTGAAAGAAAAGCCTCAGGCTCTCCTGGGAACATAGCCCGTTACCTGGAGGTCAAGTTGGGGTTCAGTCTAACTTAAGAAAGGGAGGTGAGCCCAGAGCCCGTGGTTGTCCCAGTTAAGTTCTCAAGGTGAAACCAAGCCCGTCAGCTTGTCCCCCTGCACCTGACGTGTCCTCAGCGCACGCCCCCTCGCCCCGCTGGCTGGAACCTAAGGCCCTTCTGCCCTCTGGGAGGAAGGAGCCACACCTCAGGGCTTGGCCAGCCTGGATGTTCGCTTCCTAAGTTTAGTGAACCTAAAAGAGGAATTCTGTTTGCGCATGCACCGGGTTGTGAGTGGAATCCTAGGGGCTTTAGAGAAGCCGGGAGGGTAGGGCGCACAGGAAGGGGGGCTCCTCCTCTCCTGGGCCTTGTGGGGAATCACAGGGCTTCACGGAGAGAGGAGTTTTGTGTCAAGGCTGGGGGTGGTGTCTCGAGCTGGGGGGCTCAGGAGAGAAGTGTGGGCAGGACGGGGTAACACGTCAGGAAGGGGGCTCAGGAGGGGCGGGACTGGCTCAAGATTCGGGACATCATTCATCCCACCCCGGAGTTTCTTCAGAGTTGTTTTTTTCGTTGTTTTTTTTGTTGTTTTTTTTTTTTTGCGTGGTACGCGGGCCTCGCACTGTTGTGGCCTCTCCCGTTGCGGAGCACAGGCTCCGGACTCGCAGGCTCAGCGGCCGTGGCTCACGGGCCCAGCCGCTCCGCAGTATGTGGGATCCTCCCGGACCGGGGCATGCACCCGTGTCCCCTGCATCGGCAGGCGGACTTGCAACCACTGCGCCACCAGGGAAGCCCCAGAGTTGTTTTTTTAAAAATATTAATTTATTTTGGCTGTGCCGGCTCTTTGTTGTAGCACGTGGGATCTTTAGTTGCGGCACGCAGGATCTTTTAGTTGCGGCATGCGTGTGGGATCTAGTTCCCTGACCAGGGATTGAACCCAGGCCCCCTGCATTGGGAGCGTGGAGTCTTAACCACTGGACCACCAGGGAAGTCCCTTATCAGACTTTTAAATTCTGTTGTGTTTGTATCTTATTGGTTGGTTGGTTGGTTGATTGATTGAATCATCATTATCATTTTACATGACAAAAGCAACTCCTAGTCTTCTGTGGTCTGAGAAGGTCCTTAGATTGCAGTGTTCTTATGACCATCCCTGTGCACTAATCAGGTTCGTGGGCCAAAATTGGCTTCCTGGTCTCCACTCAGGGCTGGGCCAGCAGGCGTGGGCACCACAGCTCCCTGAGCCCTGCCCAGCCCTGGGGCCTGATGCTGGGTGGCTGAAGTGCCCAACCACAGGCAGGATGTTCCCAGATCCTGCAGTGGTGGCAGTGAAGCCGTGTCTCTGAAATGACAGAAATGAAACCAGCACCAGGGAAGAACATTCTAAACCGCCTGTGAAAACTGGGCTGTGAGGGAGACGAAGCACTGGGGTAGGCAGAGCCCCAGAGATATGTGTTCCTAGAAGTGGATACAGTGTCTCAGGGTCCTCTCCCTGTGATGAAACAGCCAAGCGGCAGCTTTGGTGGCCCCCCGTTCTCCACCGTCACGCTCTCCCTGGGACCTCGTGGGGTCTCTGTGCAGTGGGCGTGGAGCTACCGTGAAACATGGTCGAGCCCGTTGGCCAGAGGCCGGGGAGGGGGCTTTGGTAGTGAGCGATTACAGGAACAGGGCTTGGCTTGCGTCTGCTAAGGCACGCTCGGTCTCCAAGATTCTGGGCTCTGGGACTCGGAGCATACATGTCCCTGTGCCGTATACTGCAGTGACATAGTCGGCAGAAGATACAGACGAAGGCGCCCAGTTGGGGAGGAGGGAAGTGAAGGCAGAGAGCGAGGGGTGCTGATGCTAGAGGGGTGATGGGGGTCACTGCCAGAAACCGGCACGGCCCCTCCTCCATTCCCCCACCTGCTGGGGTGACAGTGCCCCAGAGTACAGCCCCCTCAAGTCCCCCATCCTTGCACTAACGTCACTTGGTGCGAATCCTCGAAACCTGCCTGCTCTTAGCTTGATTTGACAAATGGGGTGACATCCTGTGTTATGTTTTCCAATAGGCGTTCACTTCCATGGTTCAGAAATTATAAGGTTCAGCAGGATATGTGATAAAGTCTGCCTCCTGCCCCATCCCCCAGCCACCCAGATCCCTTCCCTGGAGCCACCAATGCCATGTGCTTCTCATGTATTCTTCCCCAGGTATTCTGTGTACAAGCCAGCCGAGTGTGTGTATGTTTTATGTGTAAATATGTTCACGTTTACCTTTTTATTGCACCGGTGCTGTCGCGCTCCATGCTCTCTGGGGCCTCCCCTTATCCCCTGACTGTATCCTGGTACCCTCTGCACGTGGGAGCATAGTTTCTCCTTGTTTGCCCCAGCTGCGCCGGGTCACCCTGCCAGGCTGTACTGTAGATTCTTCAAGCAGAGCTCTCTTGATGCGTGGTGGGCACTTTCCAGCCCGTGCTTGGCACGAGTGTGGTTACTGCCCCACCCTGTTCTGAGGGGTGGATGGAGTATCACCCTGGCTGGAAGGAGAGCGTGGGCTTAGATGACGTTTGAACATTCCTCCGCATTTCCTCCTATTCTCACCTGGCCTGTAACTATTTCTTGCTTAGATATTATTTGTAAGATATGCTTTTTAGAATTATCGCCTTCTAGTCACACACAGACTTTTCAAACGAGTCTGTAGCATCCTGAATGAGGCTTGTCAAGGCTACCTGGACCTCAGCTTCAAGAACAGTGGCTCTCTGGGCTTCCCTGGTGGCGCAGTGGTTAAGAATCCACCTGCCAATGCAGGGGAGCGGGTTCGAGCCCTGGTCGGGGAAGATCCCACATGCCGCGGAGCAGCTAAGCCTGTGCGCCACAGCTACTGAGGATGTGCTCTAGAGCCCGCGAGCCATGACTAGTGAAGCCCGCGCACCTAGAGCCTGTGTTCCGCAACAAGAGAAGCCACCGCAATGAGAAGCCCGCACACCGCAACGAAGAGTAGCCCCTGCTCGCCACAACTAGAGAAAGCCTGCGTGCAGTAACAAAGACCCAACTCAGCCGAAAATAAATAAATTAAAAAAAAAAAAAAAAAAAAGAACAGTGGCTCTGAGGGGCACTCCTCTGCCTGGCCCACTGCAGGGCTGAGCAGCAGGTGCTACAAGAGGTTCTGGAGGGACATCTCTGACAGCCGGGCCCAGGACTACTGCACAGCACCTGGGGAATCGAGCCGATTTCCGGCTGTGGTGGTGTCTGGCTGACGCTGGTCCTGGCTGTGCCCTCCCAGGGTATCAGCCGCTCCCACCATCACGCTGTGTGTCTGGAAGGGAAGGGAACGATCCGGACACGGGCACTGTACATACGGACGACTTGGAGTCATGTTGGGTGGTCACCGTCAGCTTCTGAGTCTGCCAGGCGACCCTGGCAGTTCACCACTGGAGTGGGTGCGTGTGGGCAGGGGCGTCTGCGAGGCTGCCCTTCAGGCCCGGGAGGTGGGCTGGCGGAGGCTGCTGACACCTACCTGCCGGCTCACGTTCCCTCCCGTACGAGGTTTCAGGCACAAGGAGGGGGGGACGGTGGCCGCACGGCCCGGGGGTGCTCCAGGGAGCAGGACGTGGTGATAACCCCTCAGGGTCGTCCCAGGAGTGTGTCTGGGAGGCTGTGCACAAGACCCAGGTGGGGTCTCGCAGGACAGGGCCAAGCTGTGAGCCCTCCGAGGGGAGTGAGGGGCGCGCGGACGTTAGGCCTGAGTCCCTGGGGTCTGCCAGGCTGAGGAGCGCCGAGGGGCGCCTCCTTCTGCCCTGGCTCGGTCCTGACCTGCTGCTGTCCCCTGTCTGCCCTGGTGGTGTCTTGTCAGGAGCCCAGGGCACATGTCTCCCATGAGTGAGCCCAGCCCTTGCACCCGTGCAGAAGGTCAGACGAGAACGGGTGCAAAGAAGACAGCTCAGAGGGCTGCTCTCAGGAAGCCAATGGGCTTCCTCTTTCTGTTCATTTTTTCATTAAGACACCCTTGAGGTTTCGAGGCTCCGCCTTGAGCCCTTTGTGGCGGGCTGCTCGCGGCCTGTGAGAGAGGGATGGTCTTCTCATGCAGGCCGGAGACAGAGTGGCGGGGCCCCTGAATGGGGGCAGGGGGAGGGCAGAGCCGCCTCCAGCATCCGGGCCTCGTCCGCGCAGAGCCCGGAGGGCAGCTGCCAGCGCCAGAGGAAGTGGGATTATTGCACATCGTGTGTTTCAACACTGGGACCCACCCCTCAAGAAGGAAAACCGAGAGCGGGCCGCGGAGCCAGGGCTGAAGAGATGGAGAGAAGGGGACAGAGGGCCAGATGTTAACCACCCGGTCCTTTGCTGGCCCAGCTGGCCCTTCTCCCGGGTTCGCAGGGCAGGGCTCTCGGGGCCCACCCACACTGGGGACCCGCCTCCAGCCCCTCCTTTGGCAGCTGCAGGGCCTGTGGCTGAGAGGAGCGCTTCTGCTGTGTTTATTCAAGGTTAGGAGGCCCTGATCACAGCTCACGATGCCTGAGGTCTTCTGTGAGAGGTCAGCAAAGGCCGCCCATGGAATAGCTGAGTTATTGTACTGGGTGTTTAAGACAAATGCCTGTGGCAAAATTGTATTTTTATGTAGGATGAGCTAAGAGTTTGGGCAGCCTTGGAAACTCCCTCTTGAGACAGAATCAAGAGAGACAGTATATGTGAAGGAGGTTTTTAAATGTCAGGCTCATTGCAGCATAAGGCTGTAGCTCTTTGCGTAGCTTGAAGGACTGGCTCATGGTCCAGGGAGGTGACAGGAACCGTCCTTCACGGATTGAGATTCTCGAACTCCTGCTGTGTGCCGGGCCCTGTTCTGCTGGCTTCGCTCATACTTCCCACTTCATCCCCTGTATCAGTTTCCTAGGACGGCTGTCACACATTCTTACGAACTTGGCGGCTTAAAACAAAAGAAATTTCTTTCTCTTACAGTTCCAGAGGCTAGAAGTCCCAATTAGCGTCACAGGGCCAGAATCAGGGTATCAGCAGGGCCATGGTAGCTGCAGAGGAGAATCCATTTCTTGCCTTGTCCAGATGGTAGCCGGCTTTCCTTGGCTCACGGCCCCCTCCTCCGTCCAGCGCCCGCTGTGTAGCTTCTTCTCTGTGACTGTGCCTCCCTCTGCTTCCGTCTCATGGCTTTCTTCTCTTCCGTCTGAGATCTTCCTTAGCATCCTTTTTCTCAGGACATTTATGGGGATTTAGGGTCCACCATATATTCTAGCGTAGCTTCTTACCTCAATATCCTCAACTTAATCACATCTGCAAAGGCCGTGCCGTGTAAATAACGCTCGCAGGTTGCAGGGCTTAGAACGTGGACATCTTTGCGGGGGGCACTATTTGGCCTCCTACGTGGTGCAGCAGCCTGGTGAGGATGGCACTGCCTGACACAGCAGACAGAATGAGGAAGCCCAGGCTTGGCACGGCTGAGGCTGTTGGGCGGCCATGGTTCGTCCTTCTCCTGGACCTGCAGGAGGGCCGTTTGCTGGACATGCACTCAATGAACAGATAAGTCCTGTCGTCTTCCTGTGTTACATTGGTTTGGAAAAGTAAGAGCTTCGGATCAGGGGCCTGTGCGGCACCTCGCTAGGGGCACGTTTGTTGATGGGTGAGTTCGTTTCACTGTGGCCAGGTGACCCTGGGCAGTCTCGTTGTCCTCATCTGTGAATTGAGGACAGAACAGCCTGAGGGTCAGATGGTATCACCTGGGTGAAATGGCCCAGCAAGGGTGGCCCAGCAAGGGTCTGTGTGAGGGGTCCTTGTTCAGTGTGAGTTCCTGGTCCCAGCAAGGAGAAGTCACATGAGCAAGGCCAGGTGACATGAAGGAGGCATTGTGTTAATACCCGGAAGAAATAGTGCACTGGGATTTGTGCAAATAATTGACTCATTGATGTGACAAACATTTATTGAATGCCTGCCTGTGCCAGGATGTCAAGGGGGCGAAAGGGAAAGAATAGCAGACAGCACCCACCACTCCTGCACTGAGGGGAGGGGAGCCAGAGGACAGACATCTAGAAGGTCATTTCCCGATTGTGGACTGAGAGTTGTCTTTGATTTGAAGATGAATAGATATGCCTCTATTACATATTTATTTATACTTACATAGTATAAATAACATGAAAATTCATGGTGGTCCAGGGGGAGGGGGGTGGTGGTGGGATGAACTGGGAGATTGGGATTGACATTTATACACTAATATGTATAAAAAGATAATTAATAAGAGCCTGCTGTATAAAAAATAATTAATTTAAAAATAATAAGAAGTTCATGGTGGTCCCTGTTCCCGAATCTGGAGCCACGGAGTCAGAGGGAGACCAGAATTGAGTCAGTTATCTGTGTCTTCAGCTCATCTTCCTTTTCTCCCCCACCTTGGTGGCTGGCCGTGGGTCCCCAAGACCCCTCAGTTGCTTGTCGTAGGTCCTTGCAGTCCCCTCAGTGGCTGGTCATGGGTCTCCGAAGTCCCGCACTTGATGGCTTTCAGGTCCCTGGTAACTGACTAGGCCCAGTTACCTCCATCCCCAGGGAGTGGGCCTGCTTCCTACCCCTGTCTGCACTGAGCCCCCGCTCGGGTTGGGCCTGGGGTTTCTCCTCCCGGTGTAGGCCTGGCCTCTGCCCAGCCCTCAGGTGGACAGCTGCTTGGCCTGCGGGCTCTGGTCTCCCTCTGACTCCCTGGCTCCAGGCCCAGGCCGGCCCCTGCCCACCTCGCCGAGTCTTCCCTCCTCTCCCGGCTGCGCAGGAAGGGACCTTGTGTTGTTAGGTTTCGTACGCTGACCTTACTGAGCACTCACTGTGCGCCAGGGCCTGTCAGCTCAAGAGGGGTGACGCACGTCCCCTGTCACTGATTTCATGAGCCACCCACCCTCCTGGAGCCTTGCCGAGCGCTGGCTGCTGTGCACGGCTTCCCTCTCATACGCCCTGAATCATATGCGTCTGTCCTCCCATTTGCAGGTGAGAGAACTGGGGCTCAGAGAAGTGAGGCCGCCTGGTGGTCAGTGGCAGAGCAGGACTCACAGGTCTTTCTGTCCACAAAGCCCCTCACAAAGTTACACCAGGTAGGCCTAGCCTGGTGATAGACCAGCCACCAAACTCACGGGGTGACTGGGGTGGCAGCAGGTGACAGTGTCCTCCTGCATCCTTTCTGATGGGGAACCACAGTCTTATTCCCATCTCTCTCTCTCTAATCCTTGTCTCACAACCCTGTGTATACCCACCGCAGATGCCTCGTACACCCCTCCTCCCCCCTTGTCTGTTTACTGTTCCCCACTCTGTGAACTTGGCCTCTCCATCTGTGTAGCTCCGTTCTCCTTGCCCTTCCCTGTTTTAGCAGTTAAGCCTGAGACCTGCCAGCAGTGCTGGTGGCAGTCCCACGTGGGGCGGTGGCTCGGAGGGGAGACCCAGAATCATCAGCGTCCCCCCGCTTGGCAGTGAGCAGAAAGGCTCTTCTCAGCCCCGTGGACTCACTTCTGTGGACTTGATGTAAAGCTTCTCTTCCTGAAGTAACAGCATTTTTGCCTATATCCCCACACATACACTCACATTTGATTTTCTTGCATTTAGATGCACATGTAAACCCACACTTGATTTTCTTGTATTATTATAACATTTTTCTTATTTTAAATTGGCAAAAGAACAAACCTGTTAAATAGACATTTGCCTCTTAGCTTGGAATCTTAAGTCCCATCTTAATGGTGATTTTATATGAAGAGAAATATTCTCTAGGTTCCAAGTAACTTATACATGGGCTTTTCGAAAGCAACCTGTTGGTTGAACTGCCCGTAAGTTTACCTTCACCTTTGTGGAATTCTAGAACTGAGATTTAAAACTTTTCATCAGGGATAGTGCTTTGTTTTCTAATGCAGTGAGACCATGAACTAATGTAACACGTGGTAACTCTTAAGTAAGTGAGATAATAGTAAAATTTTGAGGCTGGACAGTAAGGAGGTGAGAGCCTTAGAAACCCCAATTTTGATGTCTCGGTAAAGGAAACAAAATTTAAAGGTGCTGCCAGGGAGGGAAAAGGAAGGAAGGAAGGAAGGGGAATAAAACCCAAACCGGAGTCAGTTCTGTGCAGTGAGAGGCCGGCGGCTCACATCTCTGAAGACCTGTGGCGTCTCTCTTTTCATGGTCTTGGTCCTGAACCCAGCGAGACTTCAGTTTGTAAAGGTGAAATGCCACAGTCTGGATGGTGCAGGACTGAAGTCTCCTGGGTTCGCAAGGGGACATAGTTCAGCTGAGACCAGACGCAGAGCTCATGGCTGGGCGTCGAAGGCCGGGGAGACCTCATCACTGCAGACCTCGGTCACTGGGGACTCGCCGCCTGGGAGGCTGGGCGGATGCCTCCTGAGGCCTCTCTGGGATGCAGAGAAGGAGCCTTCGTGACAGGACAGACGTGGGAATTCTTGGGAAGAGGAACTGTTGGGGTGGGTGTGGAGTTAGGGAGGGAAGCAGAGCAGTGATGGGAGGTCCCCCACCCTGGCCACATATTACACTCACCGGGGGCTTTTGAGGAGCAGGGAAGCCTGCTTTCATCCCCTTACCTCTGCCGGAGGCCAGTAAAGGAGTGGGGGGTGGAGCCAGTCAGCATTGACATTTGTCACCTTTTCCACTTGGTGATTCTAAGTGGCAGCGGGGGTGGAGCGTGCTGGGCCCCAGAGGTTTAGAACTTGGGCTTTTGAACTGAACCAGTCTGTTTTGAATCCCCGCATAGCTGAATCCTCTTCAGCACTGAGCCCCAGTCCTCCCCACCTCTCGGAGGCTACGAAAGTAGGTGAGGACGTGCTGAGCACAGCGGGCTCTGCTGGGTGCTGGGGGCTCGTGGCTGATTGTCTCATACCGGAGGGCCGGTGGCAGAGGGCCTCCTTGTCACTTGGTAAAACCACAGTCCTGGTTATGGCTGCTTCTCAACACGGTGGGATGTGGCTGGAGAACCCACGACCACGTTGGCGGGTTTCTGAATTCACGGCTGCAGCGTGACTGGGACCATTTGGCACCCAGAACCTGGTTCCCCACCATCCTAGACCAGGGGTCAGCCAGCTTTTCCTGAGAAGGGCCAGAGAGTTAACATTTGGGGCTTTATGGGCCATGCCAGTCCTGTCACAGCACCACTGAACTCTGCTGTTGTAGCGCAAAAATGGTCAAGGGCAGTAGGCAAACAAACGGATGTGGCCGTGTTCCAATAAAACTTTATTTTACAAAAGCAAACAGTGGGCAGGACTGGGCCCTTGGGCCGCAGTTTGTGGATCCCTGCCCTGGACCATGATTTCACACTTTCTCCTCAACCTCACCGCACCCCGCTCGCGGCTGCTGGCCTTGCCTCCAAGTTACTGCGGAAACCAGCACTCCTGTAGACTCACCAGCCAGCGTCTGCACCATTCGCCCGGTCTCTCAGCCTCCCATTGCCTCTCAGCAGTCAGTCCCCAGGCTTCGTCCTCAGCCGCCTGTCAGCATCAGCTCGTCACCCCCATGTCCTTGAAGCCTCTCCCCTCAGTTCCCAGCACCCCTCCCTCGGGATCGCCCTCCTGTCTCCCTCCTTGGCTGATTTCTCCTCCTGGCGTTGCCGGGGCCTAGTCCCGGGACCTCTGCTCTTCTCTGCTTGCTTTGCGGGTGGCATCATCCATTCTGGTGCTTCACTCATCACTTATAGGCTGGCGACTCCGAAACACACTTACCCAGTCCAGACGTCTCGCCTGGATTCTGGGCCCTCCTAGCCACTGCCTTCCTGACAGGAAGCATCTCCGACTGCACGTGTCCAAAACCAGACTCAGGCGCGGGCCTCCTTCCCCACCTCCGTGAAATGAAGGCCCGCGCGCACCTTCTGGTTCTGTCAGTGAAACCTCGTGTGGTCCCTGGCACTTCACTGCCCGTATCGGCTCTGTAGGAATTCCTGCCGCATCTTCGGAGCACAGTCACTCCTCCTTTCTGTGTGTCCCACCTTTGCCTCCATTACTGCACCGTCTGCAGGGTGCCCACTCTCCCCACGGCAGCCCTTGCCCCATCACTGTTTCCAGCAGAGCCGCCGGAGGGGGCTTCGTTGAGCAAAGTCAGACCAGCTCACTCCCCTGCTCAGAACCCTCCAGAGGCTTCTCACTTGGGTACAGCAGAGGTCATGAGGCCACACGTTACATCCCCCATCTCCCCCTCTTGTCCCTGTGCCAGCCTCAGGCTGATGGCCCTGGCCTGCCCTTCTGCCTCTTCCCTCAGACACCTCCATGGCGTACTTTCTCTCATAGCATCTTTGGGCCTTTGCTCAAATGTCCCCTTCTTGGTAAGGCCCATCCTGACGGTTGTATGTAAAATTGGGTCTCCACCCCTCCCCCACTTTGCCCAGCAGGCTCTGCCCCGGTGGCCTGGGCAGTCTCCCTGGGTGCCTTAGGACCGTGATGTTGGCGCAGTAGGGGCCCTGCACGAGGCCCTACGCCCAGGCTGGTGTTTCCAGGGCGTGGCCACGTTGGCAGCAGGCATCCTGTGAGTGGGTGCACCCCCCCGCCAAGTGCCTGGTGTGGTGATGGAGGGGGTGGGGGACAGCTACGGGGAAACCCTGCTGTCTTCTTGAGAGCGAGGGCTACTTTATATTTCATTAAGGGCTCAGGATTTATAGCCACAAAGCCTTCTTAATGATGTTGTTGATTACAGTCCTGTTCCTCTTAGACATGTAAAGGGGTAACGTAGGCTGAGGCTGTGAGGTGCTAACCCATCTGGCAGGGTCAGTATCAGACTAACTACTGCACAGATTTGTGGCTTCCACAAAGATTTCCTCAACTTTTTCTCTTTCCTCTTTTCTCTTTACTTTTCACTTGAGATTTCAGAGGACTGCTTTTCCCTTTGTCGTGTCCCTGGATTTTAAGGAGCCCGGCTCTGGGCTGGGTGTTACAGGCATGTAGAGCTGGCCTGTGCGGGCTGGCCAGGCACAGGTGCGCCCCATCCCGGGTGCCTACTGGCCTCCTCACCAACCCCCCCCCAGGCCCCTCCCACAGCAAGGAGGGGAGCAGTGCGGCTCACTAGCCACTGGTTCTGAGCGGTAAGGGGGCGGAGGGCACGCCTGGTGAGTCTGTGTCCCTGAGTGGATGGCCTTTCCCTTCCCTCCATCTGGAGGCACCCGGGAACCGGAGCCCAGAGCCTCACCCCTGCACCCGTGGTGTTGCCTCTGGTCGGGCATGGATCAGGGCTGTGCTGCGGGAGGAGCCGGGAGACGTTTCCAGAGGAACCTTCATGGGCCGCCTTTGAATAGGTTTCAGTGTGGGTTTCATTTTTGTGACAATCCACTCCATCTGTGGTCTTAGAGACTAGGACGATTTGGGCAAACTTTTGATTTGAGGTCACTTCAGAACAGTTTTGGCCGTGGGTGTTACACATGTGCTCACAAGTGTTCACGAGTGTGCTCACCCGTGTGTCTGTAGCTTCTCCTGGACGGCCAGCAGGAGCGATGCCTGACCCCAGTCCTGTGAAAACACTGCTTCGTTATTCTACAGTCACTACGTGTAGGAGAAAAGAACGGATGACCCTGTGGGAATAAAATAATTGAGTCCGAAAAGCCTTTTTTTCCTTTAAACTTGGCAATCTCGCTAAGCTATCAGGGGAAAATGTGGTATTATATAATAGGTGGGAGTGTGTTTTTTTAAACTTACATTTGAGATGTCTATGGTATCTTGTCATGTGTGGAATCTTTCTGTTAGGCCATCTGAGAAGTTAAAACTGGAGGAAGGCGAGGTTCTTTTGCACATAAGCCCTTCCGTGCTGTGGCTTCTCCCAGGTTAAAAGCCTCAGGTTGAGCTTTCAGGGACCAGGGACAGAGCTAGGTGTTTGTTTGCTAAGTGGACTGTGTAGCCTTGAAATGCTTTAGCCCAGTGGCCAGCAAACTTTTTGAAAAAGTATCCCATAAATGTGGAAGCTCCCCAAGATGTTGCCCCGGTTCATGGATCTGCCCCTGGCCTCCACAAGTGCCCGGGCACCCGCAGTGTGACTACCATGGAGAGCAGGTTATAGGTCTGGGGTTCACCCCATGCGGGCAGGCTGTGACTGAGGGTCTGGCCCGGGGTTGGGTGATTGAGGCAGGAGCCATCTCCTGGATGGCTCTGGAAGCCCTGGGGTGGGAGAGGGGGGGCTCCTGCTGACTGTGGCCTTGGTGCTGAGCTGGTATCTGAGGACCAGCTGGGCTTGTTCCTCTTTCCCTGCCCTATGAGGAGTGTGTGGGAACCGAGAGTATCGACTGGGCTGTGGGCAGCTCCAGCAAGGCCTCTTTCTCCATCTCCTGTGTGAGTCCATTTTCTCTTTCTCTCCACCCAGGCTTATTTCTGCCCCTCCTGGGCCAGCAGCATTGTCTCTACAGGCGGAGAGCTGGGGGGCCTTGGTGGTGGTGAGCACGAGCCCCGGGTGGGGTCCCTGGTGAGGGAGGAGGGTGCCAGGTACTGGCTGGGCTTGAACCCAGCACCTCCCGACAGGTCCCTTGAAGCTTGTCCAGAGTAGAAAGGTCAGGGATGCGAGCATCACGCAGGTGGCGGCACCCAGAGCCTTGATTCTTGGGATTGTTATATACTTTACACAGTTACACACTGTGAGGGCATTACTTAACCTGTGGCCTCATTCAAACATCACAGGAGTATGGAGGGAAAGCCATGGCTCCTCTCTGGTCTTTCTGCTCCCCTCCCTGGAGGCCTGGTGTTTCTGTGCATGGCCCCGGGGGCACTGTCTGTCCCATCTAGATGTATGTTTCTGAAGTGTGCATTTGTTTACCAAGGCTTGTTTGGAAAGCCGTGTACACCGGGTTACGAAATCACTTGTGGTTTTCATTTCAGCCTCCTATTACTTCCCTCTTCGTATTAGTAGAATCTGGTATCACCTGGCTGCACTCAAGATCAGCCTGTTGCTAGGTGTCCACGGAGCAGCGGGGAGGGCTGCCTCCCAGCCTTCTAGGTGCTGCCTGAGGTCTGTGGCAGGTTTTGTACTTTTAAGCAGGTCGCCCACACAAAAGGGTGTCCTCCAAAGTAGCTGGAGTTGGAGGTGTGCAGTGCCGTGTTCTTTATAACATGGAAATACCGCAGAGATCGAAGTGCCTCTGAAGAGCCCTGGGTGCAGGGAGCTGTGACTGGTACTGCCTGGCCCTGCACTCCACAGACATCATGTTGAAGGCCAGGGCGGATCAGTGGCCTACCCAGGCTCTCCTGGCTGGTGAGTGACAGCCAAGACTGAACCAGGCCCCTGACCTCAGGCCTGGCCCCTTTGTATACCGCAGGGCCCCGGGAGGCTGCACGCCCAGCCAGGCTGCCGTCACCCCGACAGTTTGCAGCCCTTCTTCACATTGTGCCATCAGTATCCGCCTAAATGAAGTGCAGGAAAATCAGTTTCATTATTTTATAGTCATTTTTTTAAGCAATCTGTTTCACTGATAAAAAACATTCCCAAATAATTTTTCTTATGTACTGAGTTTATCTTGGGGCACTGGGGATGCAAAATGTGAGTTTTTCTGTCATTTAATCATTTAAGAAAAGCTGTTTGGGGCTCCTTCAGCGGGTCAGCTTTGTGCTCGTTAAAGATGAAAATGACTCAGTCCCTTAAGGAGCTCAGGGGAGACAGGGATCTACAGTGTATTAAAGTTTTTTTCTTTGTGGTTTCAAGAGGACTGTGTCATAAGAGCAGAGGGTGTTTATTTCTGGCCAGGAGAAGCTTCACAGAGGAATTGCTGTTTAAATATGGTCCTGAAGCATGAGTATGAATTGCCTGCAGGACAAGAATCGGCATCAGGGGAGGGACAGCCCGAGCAAAGGTGTGGAGGGTGCATATTTGAGAGCCTTAGAGAAACAGCCTGGGGGTGTGGTCTTCAGCACGTTTGGGGAAGGTAGGTGGGCTAGCAGGCCCCCCACCCCGGGGTAAAGGACCTTGGACTGTATCCTCTTTGTGCTGAGAAAGCCAAGGAAGGGATTTAAGCCAGGGAGTTAGCCCATCAGATTTCCAGGTTACAGAGAGCCCACTAAAACCCCATGGTTCAAGTACCAAAGTCATCTCTCTCTCCCGACTATTTAAACTCAACCCTTGTTCATCCGGGATGACAGATGAGATGGGAGAGCGAGGCTAGACCTTGGACAAAGCAAAATCACCGATACCGCCGAAGGAGTCAAAACTTAGTACAAAATGAGTTTCATCTGCTTAAAATTGCGTGTTGAACTTTTACAGATATAGTGTTTTTATACTTTCAGCCTCAATATTATACGGCACGACTGAAAATGGCCCCGATAGCCTGTGCTCGGCTGTGGCGGACCAGGCCGCGTGGGGCAGGAGCTCTGCAGTCCACTCCCTCCCCCCAACTTTCCCTCCCCAAGGTAGGGGGCGGGGGAGCAGCGCTCCCGTGGTGGGGAAGGACGGGCCTCTGTAGGGGGTCCTGTGTGTCCCCCCTTGGTTGCCAGTAATTCCGGATAACAGTGCGGAGTACAGTTAAAACGGTTTTCACTTTCTTCCGCAAGTGCACTATCTCGTCGTTTACACCAAGGCTAATCCATAAATGTTTAATCCACCCACAGGTGGTCAGGACTTGAAGGCAGAATCTTACTAAAATCAACTCCAAATAGCTTTGTGGTAACCAGCCTTCTTTGCAGGAGACTTTGCCCATGTTTCTCTCTTTAATATAATGAGTCAGACTTGCCACTTGAAATATTTTTAATCAAAACTTCTCAGAGAAGTTAATTAGAATGGGCGCACAGGATAGCAAGGATTCGTGGCGTAGAAACTGTTTCAAGAGTTTCGATAGCTCCTGGAGCTTACGTTGGCGCTTGTTCAGAGCGAGGTTAGGCAGACAGCACCTGGGTTTCGGGTCGGGTCTTGCCGGGACGCACATGCTGGTGGTGACTCACTGAGCTCTAAGCTCTGTGTGACCTGCTCCTGGCTGGACTCGCGGTCGGTCTGCACGGCTCCGCACTGAGTGGAGATGGCCCTGCTTGCCTGCACCCCGGAGCTCCCCAGAGCAGGGACCCTCTCCGGCTGGGCTGGATCCTGTGCTCTGGGGATAAGCCTCTCCTTCTCTTCCCTCCCCTCCCCCCAGGTGTCCAGTCCCCAGCCCCAGAGTCAGGGTGGCCCTCACCGTGGCACTGTTGCCCTGCTCTGAGTACGTGTGTGGAGAGGAAAGGCTGAAGCGGGAGCTCTGCAGAGGGTGGGGTTCCGCGAGGCCTCCGGCTCTTCAGAGGGGAGCGGGGCCCACCCCCGAGTTCCCGGTTACCGAGGTCATTTCCCTGGTGCACCATCACCCGGGCATGGTCACTATCGCCTTCCCTCCCTTCCTGCTGCCCACAAATTCTCATAGGGCTTCTCTGGCCCATTCTTTTCCTGGCCAGGTTTTTGTTTTTTTTTTTTTTTTTAATTAATTAATTTATTTTTGGCTGCGTTGGGTCTTTGTTGCTTGCTGCACGCGGGCTTTCTCTAGTTGCGGCGAGCGGGGGCTACTCTTCGTTGCGGTGCGCGGGCTTCTCATTGCGGTGGCTTCTCGTTGCGGAGCACGGGCTCTAGGCGGGCGGGCGGCACTCGGGCTCGGTAACGTTGTGGCGCACGGGCTTAGTTGCTCCACGGCATGTGGGATCTTCCCGGACCAGGGCTCGAACCCATGTCCCCTGTATTGGCAGGCGGATTCTTAACCACTGCGCCACCAGGGAAGTCCCCGGCCAGGTTTTAAATGGGGACTTTGAATAGATTTATTGACCTTCATCAAGGCCTCATTTCCTGCTGTAAACTTCCCGTGTTCTCTGGTACTTAGATCACCCTCCCTGCTGTCCTGGATCCAGTGGCTTGGCCTGAGTGCTTCCAGGACCTTGTTTCTGAAGGGATAGAGGAGATCCCGGGCCTTGGGGGCGTCAGCTGGGCTTGGTAGCCGGGCTTGGTAACGTTTGCTGGGGACAGTTCATGGGGCTGGCATCATCTAGCCCTTGCAACAGCCCGAGGGGGAGGTTGCTGGTTACGCCCATGTCAGGGGAAACGGAAGAGCAGAAGGTGAAATGAGTTCCCCCTGGCTGTGCGTAGCCCCCTGAGAGGCAGAGCCAGGACTCGAGCACAGGTGGCCTGGCCCTGGGCTCTGCCCCTGACCACGAGGCAGGACCCCTTCCCGGGACAGGATGCAGGCTGTGCAGTTGCACCTGACGCCCGCACCCACGCCACCTTGACCTCTGTCCCGAGCAGGTGCAGTGGCACGTCCTGGTCATCCTGCCTGGACTGGGGAAGCTGGGACCCCGCAGCGTCCCAGTTCTCAGCGAGTGACTGCTCCAGGCCCCGTTTCCAAATTCTAGGGGCATTTTTGCTGTGGCCTTTCTCTGTCCGCGGTGCTGGAACCCGGCGTTCCCAGAGCACAGCCCCACGAGCGAGGCTTCACCACGTCCTCCATTCAGCGGGCTCCGCCTGGCCGGGACCTCCAGGACATCGCTGGGGTCTTGTGGGAACTGCCGTCCCTCTGTGAGGGAGTAAGGCCGTGGCAGCACCAGCCCCTCCTTAGGGACCGTCCTTTCAGCCCAAAGCTTCAGAGTCTGCCGGGTGGGGGCTTTCTCCCCCATGCCCACCTCTCCCCACCCACAGCCCGTCCTGCCAAGACCACAGTTGGAGGCCCCGTGACGTGGAGGCCGGGCCTCTCAGTGGCTGGGAGCTGCGCAGGCGGATTGGAAGTAGAGGGTAGAGCCTGAGCCGGGGAGACTCAGGCGGCCGTTTTAGCTCTTGGGCCTCAGTCTCTTGGTCCTCGAACTGGGGCCGCGGTAAGGGGTGGTTAAGCAGCATCTCCCCGCCCTGCAGCTCCTATAACCCTCTGTTAGTCCTGTGGGTCTATTTTGTGGCCCATTTAGGAGCTGCCTTTGATAACTTCCTAAAATAGGATGTGCTGTTTTGGACGTTGCTGTCAGTGAGAGGGATGTGTGTTTAAAGCTAAAATAGGCTGTACTTTTTAACTTGCGGGTGTTTCCTTTTTCTGTGTCATGCACACCGTGTTTAAGTCATAGTGTCATAGTGTCCTCCCTCCCACCCGAAAGGACAGCCCCAGGCGGGCGCCAACCCACAGACCCAGCTGGTGAAGGCCTCCCGCCCGCTCGGGACCGGGGACTGCTCCACGTCAGGAGGCAATGTCTGTTCTTTGTCCGCTGACCCGAGGACAAGGTCATTTGCCCGAGAGCCTGAGGGGATCTGGGGTCTAGACAACTGAGGGCCTCCCTTGCAGGCCAGCTGCTGAGTGGTTTCCGTGGGCTGGGCTGGGCTGTAGTGAGAGTCCACACGGGGACGGGCGGACCCCAGCCCCATTCTGGGTGAACTGTGGGCAGCTGTCAAGTGTTGCGTGTACACACACCCCACACCACACAAACACACACACACACCACACCCCACACCACGCGCGCACACACACACACACACACCCCACACACCCCACACGCACACCCTTGCACCAGATGTGGTAACCTCTCTTTTGGCCTTTCTGATGGTCACCAATGTGGCTGCGAAGAGGGTGCGGGGTCCTGTAGGGGAGGGTGAACTGGGGGAACTGGGTGAGCTGGGTGGGAGTGGGAGGCTGGCAGGGACTGCTGAGGGGGACGCGGCTGACTGTTCCGCGCTGCCTGGCTCACTCTGCGTTCAGTCCTGCTGTCACTGAACGTGGACATAGCCCACATCCTGTCTTTTTGCTGCAGAGCTGATTTGCAGTTTTTTGAAGAGGGAGGCCTCTTCCATAAAGAGGGAGGGAGGTCTGATGTTTCCTAGAGCATTAGGACTTAATTGGAAACAGCTGTGCAAAGCTTGGGGCCTCCTTCTAAGACAGCAGACCAGAGGCAGCTTCTGCAACTTCAGTGCCTGGGGATCACCTGGAAGGCTTGTTGCAGGCTCCGCCCTCAGGGAGCTTTAATAGGTGGGGCGCTTCCTACAAGCTTCCAGAGGATGCTGGTGCTGCCTGTCCGTGGACCGTACTTCACGCTGTCCTGGAGCCCTTGGTCCTGTTCCACCCCTCACTCAAGGTATTAGCTTATTTTTATCACCTTCCCTAAACTGGGCTACTTCTTGTGGTGCTAATTGATAGCAGCTCCAGTTCCAGGAGTGTGGGGAGGGCTTCTTGTGCCCGCTCTAGTTGGCAGCGGTTCTGATGGGGGTGGGGAGACAGAGTCTGCCGTGCTCTTGCCAGGAGCTCGTGCGTGTGCTTCGTGTGACCCCCCCCAGGACTATGCCACCACAGTGAGTTGAGCAAGGTGTCAAAATTCAGGAGCCCTGCTGTTTCGCTGTAAGAATTACACGCCAGATCTAGTTTACGGAGCCTCAGAGATCGATGAATGGTCTGATTGGTGGCATCTCTGCTGGTTCATCCCTGGTCTGAACCAGCTTGTCCCAACCACTGGGACCAGAGCCGTGACCCTGCTGTTTATGAACTAGGATCTTCTCAGGTGTTCCAGGAGGCCTGTCACCCACTGTGTCTGGGACCAGGCAGTATGGCTGATTGGCAGGACGCCACGTGGACAGAGCGTGTGAGGATGAGGAGGTCCCCACTGGTTTACCTTGTCTGATACATAAAACGTCATCAAGCACGAGCTTCTCTGAAACGAATAACCGTTGCAAATGGAATTTGGACAAAGGATAACAGACTTGTTCTCCCATCCGCCCAGCCCAGTCTCCTTGGTTTCTTGTCGGCCGCTTGGCTTGAGCTTCTCCCATGAGATGGTCTTTGGAGCCCTTCAGCCTGACCCTGGGCTGGGCCCCTTCCTCAGGGTCTTCTTCGGGCTGGATCTGGATCTGAAACTGCCCCCAGGCCCCAGTGTGCGGAATTGCCCCCAGACTGCCCAGTGGGGCTGGGGTGCTGCCCCCAGGGGGTCTTGCTGAAGAGCTGCCCTCCTAGCCCCTGCCCGCCCTGCTGCCCTCTGGCCAAGGGGCAGCCCCTCGCCGAGCCACTCAGGCTCTGCCCCAGCAGAAAACCCTTCTTCCCGTTTCTGCAGGGCACCAGGTGGAGCCCCTCGGAGGGGTCCTGGCTCTCTCGCTGTCTCACCCCCAGAGGTGGGCTCATATGCTGGGCATTGTGCCAGGTGTCTCCAAGGAGCAGTTTGTGACTCCCCAGCCACCTGATGAGGCTCCATAATAAACCCACTGCAGATGAGGATACTGAGGCCCAGAGAGAGAGGGAAGGAGAGCCTGGGAATGGACCTAGGGCTAGCTGGGTCACACTGGCCTGCTGCTAGGTAGTCGGATCGTCACCTTTCAACTTCAGAACTCTTTGGACGTGGGGCTCCTCGCAGAACAGAATTTAGCCAGTGGAATTTTCCTGCATCTGGTGCTTCCATTGCGAGGTTGTGGGTGTCGCTCGGGGTCGCTCAGTGTGAGCCCTCGCCCTGCGGAGAGGTCAGGGGTCGTGAACAGCAGGGGTTGGAGGGGCCTCTGGGCACCTGGTGGGACCCTCTGAGTTGGGGGGAAGATGTCTTCCCCTGACATGTCCAGGAGGGAGGGAAACTGCGTGCCTTTCCCCAGAGCCTCAAAGCGTTTTGTGTATCAGAGCCAGCTCGGTCACTTGTCAGCCGGAACCTGTTTGTTTGCAGTCATCTCTTCTGATCGCCAGTGGCTGCTGGATAACCCAGTGGCCTGGCGACGGTGTTGGTTTCTTTATGGAGCTGCATTTGGCTTAATGTTGGCCTGTGTTTTACCTGACTCACGTGGGATTGGGTATAAAGATTCAATGACACCATTCCCATGTGATTTAGTGCCACAGCTCTCTGTGTGAAACAATCTTGTTACACTGAACCTCAAGAACAGACTTATGGGAGGCTCTGTTGTATCTCCAGGTGATACAGTTTCAGCAAGCAGGCTTGTGTATGGGGATGATTCTAAGCATTTGACTATTCCCCCAGCAAACTGTGCCTTGTAGAGTCCCAGGAAGGTGAGGGAAGCGGCCTCAGCCCGCAAGTGTGCTGCTTGGCTGGGCTTGAGCATCTGGTGGCTGGTCTCAAGGGGGCACCTTGCCCCACCTCCGCCTCCTCAGGGCTGGGCGCTTTGTGTTTTGGTGAGAGGTCTCAACATCAGTACTTCTTGCTTTTCCTCTTCCCTTTATTAGGAGTCTGCCACATTGGAGTTAGGCTATGATGTCCTTCCCTGGCTTAATAGTTCAACGTGGTGTTTAAATGTTCTAAACTTTAAAAACGTGCAAAGTTTAAACAAGCTGAAGCAGTGTTAAGGAAGTGGCATAGCAGGTAATGTGAGGGAACCTGTGTTCTGGTCCCTTTCCTCTCTGCCTTTACACCTGCAGCTACTACGTTAGCACATTTTGGGGCTAAGCCTTTGGAGGTCTGGGTAAAATCCCCCCCCGGGGCCGCAGGTTAAATTGTTCCATTGACCATCTTGGACAGGTGTGGTTTACCTCATTAGCGTTAAGTCACGGGAGGGACTTGATGGATGGCAAGAGTCAGTCACACCTGGTCCAGGGGGTGAGGGCCCTACAAGGAGGGCGGGCTGGTGGGGGGCAAACATGAGAGGTGGGCCCCTCTAGATAGGTGTAACCGGCTCTCCTGGAAGGGAGCAAGGGGCAGGATGTGGGCAGCTGTGAGGCCCTGCCCCCTCCCCCGGCTCGTCATCCTGCCTGAATGGGGATGTCTCCTCAGTGGGCTTCTCATGGGGGCTGGATGCCAGCAAGCAGCTAGTCAGTGCTGACAGTGGGCAGGTGTGGGCGACATCCAGGGATGTGATCAAAAATGACAGGCGCACACCCTCCCATTTAAAAGAAACATGTGGCCTCTGATCTAAGCTGTAGAAAAGATTTTTATTTTGCTTACGTTGCTTTTTTGAAAAGATAAAAAGATAAGTCCAACTATAATGCAGATAGTGGTTTTTGATATTCTTTATTATGTTTTATTATGATAAAACGATTTAGTAGGTGCTACTTTATATGAAAAAGCACAGGAAGACCGATAACGGTGGATTTCCACTCGGCTTAAGACATTTTCATTTCCAGTATAGTTGAAACTACATACCTTCACCCTGAGGTTACTGTCAGCTTCAGTTTGCATTTTATTATTTCCATCCGCTCAACTCTTTGTATTTTGTGACCCAGTCTTTACATATTTTTGTGCTGGGAGATGGGAAGCAATTTATTTCTCAGTTTGTCTTGTGATACTTACGGTCAGAAACAGCTGTTGCTTGAAATTAGGCTTGTTGCTCCCTGCCGCCGCAGGTGGTACGGGAGTGGTCAAGTTCAGGGTGGGGCCTGTGCATTATGCTCCCTTCCCTCTCTCATCCTTTTGCCTGCCCTGCGGCCGTGTGCCGGGGTGGGCAGCACCCAGCCTGGTTCCCAGTGCAGAGCACAGGCTGGTCTGTGTCTACCTCTGCTGCAGAGCTGGCTTCACCTGGGCAGGCTCTCTCTACCCCAGAGCATGCCTGTGGTCTCCGCACCAAACACCTCGTCAGTAACATTGCTCACGAGCCCTGCCCTAAAGATAGCAGCCTGGACCTGCTCTCCTTGCCCCCCTTTTCTGGGCTTTCCTCACCTTCCTGTAGGCCGCTCGGCTCCTAGGGATGGCGTGCCGCCGGACAAGGCCTGGTGAACACATGTGTCCGACAGATGGACAGTCCGTGAAGTCTTTTCTTCCTTTCCACTCTCTGCCTGGAGCCTTTCCTTTTGTAAACAAGCCCTTGCTTAGGGACTTCCCTTGTGGTCCAGCAGGTAAGACTCCGCATTCCCAATGCAGGAGGCCCAGGTTCGATCCCTGGTCAGGGAACTAGATCCCGCACGCATGCTGCAACTAAAAGATCCCACATGTCGCAACTAAGACCCGGCACAGCCAAATAAATAAATCAATATTTAAAAAAAAAAAAAAAGAAGAAGTACTTGCTGTCCCACCTCTGCTCCTTTGCAGATGCCCCTTTGTCTCCCCACAGTAACTGCAACGTGGCTGGTTCCCCCATGAGAGCCAGAGGCTTCGCAATGGATGGATTCCTTCCTCTGCACAGCCTACATTTCTTAGCCGAGGTGGGCTTGGGGGTCCCTTCCTCCTTGACCCACGATGTGCCATCCTCTCTACCTCCTGTCACTGCCCTCTGGCATCACTCCAGGTTACCCCGGGCTCCAGAGATGACTGGGCAGCGGCCTTTGACGTCCTGTCACTCCGTGTCTGCGGGGCCTATGGCGTCACCAAGCCCTTGGCCTTCAGCCTCCTCTCCCGTGGTCGTTCCTGAAACTGCACCCTCCTGGAGATCCCAGCCTTCTGAACGCCCACCTCCCTCCTGTGTGTGCCCATCCTTGGCTCCCACTTAGTCCCCGCCGGTCAGGCCCACGGGAGCTTCTTGTCCACTGGATCTGCAGTACAGGGATAGCCAGGTCGCAGCCACTGCTCCAAGATCTGGGGGTCTGAGGTGTGACAGTTTTCCTGTGACTTGGGGATGGAGGAGATGTGCATCTCCCCCCGTGAGAGACGGGGGAGGCTGTGAGACATTTGTGGCAGAGCCCCTCTGGCTGAATCTGGAGGGATGGAGGGGAGGTCCTAAACCACCTCACATGGGCTCGTTTTTTCCAGTAATTAAAATTTTACATACTTATTATAAAGGGTTTAGAGAAACGTGGTCCAGGTGATAAAAAGGAAAATCACGGTACACCGTCTACCAGTGTTAACGTCGTAATACGTTTTCTTCCAATCGCCTCCATTTAGTGTGTGTGCGCTTCTGTGTATTTCTATTGGTAGATCTTAGAGTTTTAGGTTTTCATTTGTCAAGTTGTTATAAACTCAGTAATTTCCATTTCAGATGCCTGCACGGTATCTCACCATATGACTGAACCGTAATTTACTGTTTCCCTGACAGACACTTAGGCTGCTATTAAATCTTGCAGTTTATGGTGTAAGGTGTGTGAGGGCACAGGTAACGAGCTGCAGTGAGCGTCCTCTTAGCACACATCCTCCCTGCTGCCCCCCTCCCCCCACCCCAGTGGCCGAGTAAACTCCAGCTGCTCCACACCTGTCTTGTGGATGGGTGGCCAGGCCTACACGGGTGTGACCTCATTCCACTCAGAGGTCTCACCTTCCTGCTAACAGAGACCCTCCGGCCACTGCTAGCCACAGGCTCTTAGCTGCTTTGCCAGTCAGTCTGTGCCTACTTAGGAGCTGGAGAAAACAGCCACATGTTATCTTGTTTGTAGGACATATTTTAGGTTAAGTGTTTAAAAAATGTGTGTGAAGAGTTGATGCAGTCTTGAAAATATGATAGTCCTGCCGCCCGGCAACAGCAGGAACTATGTTTGCAATTTAACATTCAAGAGAAAAAGTAGGATGCTATACTTTAGTACCTGCTGATCTCATCTGTGTAAAATATGCAAATAAAAAAACTCTGACTTCAGTTGTGTGATAACGGGTGGGGTTTCCCCTTTACTTTCCAAACTTGCCACAGGGGAACCATGGTGATAATTTTTTCAAGAGTCTGTGCTATCTGTCCTTGGCTGACTACAGGGTCAGATTCCCTGAAAACCCCCCCCTCCCCCCCCGGGCGGTTCCTAAGGTGACTTGGCTGTCAGGTAGGCGGTGTGTGTCTGGTTGTCCCCCTGCGCTTGGGGCCAGCCATCACTTCGGGACCACGGCTGTAGCTCTTCCGGTGATGGGAAGCCAGCTGCGGGGTTCTTTGTTTTGTTGATTTCAGGGTATCAGCATCTTATTAATTTGAGTGTTTTGCTTTTTAAGTGAGAAATTTGGAAGCTGTTTCATTCATCTTCCTTTGAATATTTAATCCAGAGTTTTGTTGTTATAGTAGAATAAACTCTTTTCCTGAAGTAAATCTGTAACTGAGAAAATAGAAATCTGTTGGAAACACCTCGTCTGAAGTACTACAACATGCTGATTGCTAACCACCTCCATGAAATATTTCTCTTCAGTTCTATCGAAAGGGTTACTGCTTATTAAAACAAGGGGAGGGAGGCCTGTTGATGAGAAAGTTAAATTAGAAACACTACTGTTGAGAGGTTTTGAATCGCAGCCTTCAGGGGAGGTTTGCTATAGTCCCGCTCCGCGGACCACGGCAGCTTTCCAGAGTCCCTGGCAGGCAGTTAGTTCCTCTTCTCCTCATTGCTCCCTACAATGGAAAGCTCAATTTCTAGCCCTTTCTCCTTTCTTTCTGGGTATCTTCATGGGGTACCGTAATTGCATTGATGGGTTTATGTTGTTTCCTGAAGTCTCAGTAGTAAATTAGGCTGAGTTTAATGGAAATGCACGCACATTGCGGGCGCTCGTACAAGATGGTCTAAGAATCAGACGTGTCCCTGTGATGTTTGTGAAGCAGCAGAGGTGCTGTGAGCCCTCCTGGGATCCTAAAAGTCTAGGAGTTATGGCCCATCTTCCTCGGTGTCCAGGCCAGTCTCTGTTCTCTTGTTTTCTCTCCTCCTTTCCTTGCCCTTGGTCATCTTCTGAAAGAGGAGACTCTTCCATTTCTCCTGCCTTTCTCATCAGCCTGTGCATCCCTGGCCCCCAGCACAGTGGTGCCCCCAAGGCCCACAACAGCGTGGAGACCATTGGAGCCACCCGCGAGCCAGAGGAGGGGAGACTGGCTGAGGGCAGGCAGGGCTCTCAGAGCTGCCCAGAGGCCCTGCAGTGTGGGTGGGCGAAGCAGGCCCAGATCACAGAGCTCTTAGATCACTGGGTTCCTGAGGATGAGTTACGTCAGAGGAATCTAGGAATAGAAGTCAGTTCTTAGAAGGCTGGGTTGTGTGAAGGCCAGGGCAGCCGCTTCTCGGGTGTCTGTTTGCTCTACCTATGATGGCCTCTGCCTGAAGGGCCTCCTCCTGTGAGGAGTCTGCACCAGCCAATGGCAGGAGGTGGGCAGGGGGAGACTGGAAGCTGAGTCCTCTGCGGAAAGTATATAAAGTATAGCTTTCCATCTTTGCACTTAAAAAAAAAAAAAAAAGTAAAGGCTAATTGATTCAGAGCCAAGTTAATTTATTTTATTTATTTTTATTTAATTTTTTTAGATGTTGGGGGTAGGAGTTTATTAATTAATTTATTTTTGCTGTGTTGGGTCTTCGTTTCTGTGCGAGGGCTTTCTCTAGTTGTGGCAAGTGGGGGCCACTCTTCATCGCGGTGCGCGGGCCTCTCACTATTGCAGCCTCTCTTGTTGCAGAGCACAGGCTCCAGACGACGTGCAGGCTCAGTAGTTGTGGCTCACGGGCCCAGTTGCCCTGTGGCATGTGGGATCTTCCCAGACCAGGGCTCGAACCCGTGTCCCCTGCATTAGCAGGCAGACTCTCAGCCACTGTGCCACCAGGGAAGCCCCCAAGGTAATTTAAAAGAAATAAGCTTTAAAATTTTAGAATAGTTTGAGATTTACAAAAAGTTGCAAAGATAGTAGAAAGTTCTTCTATACTCCCCCCTCACCCTCCCACCCAGTTTCCCATATCGTGAACATCTTACCTTATTGTGGTACATTGTGATACGTCAGTCACAACTAAGGAGCCAATACTGATACATTATTATTAACTAAAGTCCATACTTTATTTAGATTTCCCTAGTTTTTATTATTATTTTTTAACCAAATGTCCTTTTTCTGTCCTAGAATCCTATCCGGGACGCCCTATTATATTTAATTGTCTTATTTCCTTAGGGTCCTCTTGGTTGGGAGACTTCCTCAGACTTTCTTTGTTTTTGAGGACCTTGACAGTTTTAAGTAGTGATGTTCTGGTATTTGTAGAATGACCTTCATTTTGGGTTTGTCTAATGTTTTTCTCATGATTGTACTAGGGTTATCAGTTTTGGGAGGAAGACCACAGAGATGAAGTGCATTCTGGTCACATCCTAGCAGGGTCCATACTGTCAACGTGACTTGATCACCTGGCTGAGGTGGTGTTTGTAAAGTTACACTCCCCACCTGCCCTAGAATGTTCTCTTTGGAAGGCAGTCACTACATGCAACCCACGGGTATGGGGTGGGAGTTAGGCTCCACCCCTTTGAGGCGACAGGGTTATTTTCGTAAATGGTTTGGAATTCTTCTGTGTGTGAGATTTGTCTCTTCTCCATTTATTTATTCAGTCATTTATTTATAACAGAATGGACTTTTGGATATTTATTTTCTACTTGGGGTTATAATTTAGTACTAGGTTATTTATTTATTTTGTTGCTCAAATTGTTCCAGCTTTGGCCATGGGAGCTCTTTTGGTTGGCTACTGTGTCCCTTTGACATACCCCATTATTATGGGTTTTTTAACTGTTTTTTTTTTTTTTTGGCACTATGAGATGCCCCAGGCTCATCTTGTACATTTCCTGCCCCAGCCCTAGAATCTGCCATTTCTCCAACTACCCCTCACCCCTTTTGTTGGAGAATTGCATTAAAAACCAAGACCCTGGCACCGAGTGGTTAAAGTTATTGTAATTTCAGTGTCTGTGTACTCAACTGAGGAATAAAAGCAAAACACATAAATAGTGATACTAGCAAGAAATAACTGAAAATCTCCATTACCAGCTCTGCCCCTTCTCAGGCTCCTCAGACACAGTTTTACGGTTGTAAACCTGATGTGCACCTCGTTCTGAGTCCTGTTTCTGGAATCGTGTCTGTAGTGGTGATGCCTTTATGCACACACTCTTACCCGTTCGCGGTGGAGATGCAGTAAGTAGGTCTTGGAATAACTAATTCCTGCGCCTTGAGTCCTGTAGTGGCTCTTGGTCAAAAGCAATATATTGAAAAAAGAACCCGATGGAGGAGAAGTTTTAGACACATGATGAGCTGTGTAGACAGAAAGCCCCGCTGAGCCCCCTAGAGAGAGAGGGGCTGCTTGAGGCTGGGGTCCGGGGAGACAACTAAGAGATGGGGTTGGAGCTGGTCCGGTAGGTGGAGTGGGTGGGAGTTGTATTGTGGAGGCTACAAGTGCAGGGGGCCGAGTGGAAGCCTTGCACCCCACCCTAAAGACTCCGGAGCCTCACCTTTAGGAGAGTGTGTACATGTGCATGCGTGTGTGTGTGTGTAAGTGATGTCATCTCTGGCTCTCAGCCACACTGGGAGGCCAGATCAGAGCTTGTTGCCTTAGCCCCTTGTGGGGTGCCGGTGGGGACAGAGAGAAGAGCGTGATGAAAGCAGAAGTCTCAAAGGAAGAGGCAGTGCAACCCAGTGACTGCCCAGCGTGGTTGACGGTTGGGAAGCCGTGTCGGGAATGTCTGAGCTCCTGAGAACAGGGGGCCCCAAAGGGAGAGGATGCAGGAGAAGCCAGTTCTGAAGGGGGACGTGGGCTCAAGTTTCAGCGGGTGCCGGGAGTCCGGGGCTGCTGACTCATTGACTTAATAATGCTGGATTCGGCCTCCAGAGAGGCCTTACGGCCGAGGGGAGGGATCCGGGCATCATCTCCTGGACGGCTCGGTGGCTGAAAAAGTCAGGGTGCAGGAGGGTGAAGGCAGACACCGAGGACGAGGCCCGGCCTACAGCCTGTCCCTGCCGTTGTCCTGGCTGTTGACAGAGGGAGCTGCCGCTCGTGCCAGATGACCGGCGAGCGTGGGGTTGCGGAAGCACCAGGTGGGAGCTGCCGTTACACACCGTCTCCTGACACCATCAGTACTGGGTGGTTTAGGGTCTTTTTTTTTTTTTTCAGTATTTATTTTTTTGGCTGCATCGTGTCTTAGTTGCAGCACACGGGATCTTCATTGTAACATGTGTGGACTTTCGCTGCAGCACGTGGGCTCTTTGTTGCGGCGCGTGGGCTTCTCTCTAGTTGCGGCACACGGGCTTAGTTGCCCTGCGACGTGTGGGATCTTAATTCCCTGACCAGGGATTGAATCTGCGTCCCCTGCATTGGAAGTGCAGATTCTTAACCACTGGGCCACCAGGGAAGGCCCGGCTTAGGGTCTTTTATCTTGGGGCTTCTGTGTTGCTGTGCTGGAACTCCTCTGACAGTCTCATTCTGAGGGAATTTAACCCTAAAGCTCTCTTCTTGGCAGAGTGAACCCTGCTCCTCTCCTTCCTGAGTCTGAGAGGATGCTTGAGAATGTGCGCCCCGCCCCTGCCCCCTGCCACGAACTACAGGTGTGACTTGTTTCTGGGAGGGAGATGGTATGGGGGACTCTTTAACTATTTGGTCTGAGTTTTTGTCCTTGGAAGACATGGTATATTGCATAGGGTTTTTCCATCCCTGCCCCACCAAATTCTGACTGCCGTTTCCGCTCCCTCTGTGTGGAATTAACGTCTTTGTGAGATCCACGTGCCCGTGGAGTGACGTGGACAGTGTAGAAAGGCCCGGGGGGATGGAGCTTACCCAGAATTCCTGTGTCCCTGCGGGGGCTGTGGTGATGGGGAGAAGTGCTCCGGTTCTGGGTGTATCACTGGGACTTGTCGTGGGGCTGGGTGTGGAGGAGGGAGGGACAGAGAGGAAACGGGGAGGACGCCATGCTTTGGGCATGAACCACCTTGAGGTTGCTGATGCTGAGATGGAGAAGGCTAGAGGTGGAGAAGGAGGGAAGCCAGGGGCGGCGCGGACAGTCCCAGAGGGGTGAGGACGTCCTCCGAAAGAGCTGGGTTATTCGCCTGGTTTCCTTTTTCTGACTTGCTGCTTATCTCACGGGAATCTCTAAAAAGAAGGTGGTTTCAGAAGCAGTACTTGGCTCTGGAGGATGGAGCCCACGTGGGATGAGGATGCCCACAAGGGAGGGTCTGGGTCCATCCCACAATGCTCTTCTCAGTTGGGCCGCACAGAGGTGCCCCAGGTCCCTGGCCTGCAGTGTCACAGTTAAATACGGAGGAAGAACTTGAGTTTCGGGCCAGGGAGTTTGGCACTTCACTGGTTTAATATGAGGTACTTCTGGAGGCATTTGTGGTCTGGTTCAGTCCTGACCCCTTTATTGCCCTCGTGGGAATGCCTTCCTTCCTCTCATTCTGTTTGAAACTGGGATTCCACAACTCCTTGCCCCAGAATCACCGTTAACCTGTGACACCAGCGCCTCCTAGTAGATGAGGTGGGAATCTAGGGCGCCCCACCTCCTGCCCCTGTCGGGGGCGACAGCAAGGTCGTGGGTGGAGAGGTTGTGCCTGCAGCAACCAAAGACCAAACACATCGAGGGGAAATATTTGGTCCTTTGGGTGTCAGAACATGGCATGAAGCGTTCGTTTTCCAAAATTATTATTTTATAGTACGTGGACTCCTTCTACTTAGAACAAAATAAAACACTTTCCAAAGAAGAGAAGCATTTTAATGCCAACTTCTTAATTAAAAGTTGGGGAAAAATAAATGAAGTTGCATTTCTTTATGGTGATGGAGAAAAAATCAAAGCCCAAACTGGGTCAGATAGACGATAGCAGTAAGGATGAGTTCTATCCCTATCTAATTGCAGCTGAGAAAACAAAACATCAAAAACAAATTGTATTTCCACAAGGGAGTGGGAGGTGAGCTTTGTGTATTCCACTGGATTTTCACACAGTGGTGGTAATGTGTCAGAGCCTGGGTGTTTTTACACTTGGGGTGAGGCCTCTGCTTTCGCAGCTGATTCAGGAGGGTCTCATGAGCCCCCAGCTGCAGACCCAGTGCCAGGCAGGGCCTGGGCAACAGAAGGTAAAGCAAAGTGTCTTGGAGCCCTAAGGCCTCACCCAGGGAATGCTCTCTTTTGAATGTTCACACACACTCACGCATGATCTCATCTGGACGGTTTGGTTTGCAAGCACCTTGGCCAGGGAGAAGCAGCAGCTTTCAGTCAACAAGAGCTGTTTAACCTGACTGCACATGAAGAGAGCGAAGCCGGCATCACGAGTAGATGTAGCTGGAAAAGGAGCAGCGAGCCGGGTGCATTTCACATGGAAATAAGCCGCCCTGTACCCCCGATGGGGGGCCCCTCGGTGCCCAGTCACAGACGTGCTGAGTGCTGTTCATACTCTTCCCCCGCACTGCAGACTGGACGGCAGCCCCAGGGCGCCCAGGGCGCCCAGGACCGGAGCTGGGGGATGGGTCTCTTGTTCAGAAGAGTCCTTAAAATCAGGGAAGAGTGTAATACGTTTTACAACAGTTTCCTTCTAGTGTGGGTAGCTTTTAAAACATTGCCCCCCACGTGATCTCTCACTGGCCAGAAGCAGCTGTCAGGGGTCCCCTGCTGGAACATCTCTCTCCTTGTGGGAAGGGGCAGGCCCTGTTGATAGGCTGTCCTGGGGGCCGGTACATTGCGTCCTTCTTCACTGTGTCCCTTCATGCTCCTAGAACCTGTCCTGTCTTCAGCTGGCTGGGAGGAGATCTCAGAGGGGTGTGCGGGCAGGGAGCCGGATCCCCGTGATGCCAGGGGGCCTTCAGGGATGACTCGTCTGGTGTGTTCATGAGGGTGAGCACCGTCAGGTTCCAGGGGAGGTTGAGGCAGGGGCTTCTCCGGAAAGGGTGCCTGTGGGGCCTGTATAGGAAGCGTAACCCTTGGACCTTTTAGCATCTGTTTAATGTCTGGAGGGACCTGTAGGGGAACCTAGCCCAGGAGGGCCCTGTCCAGAATAACGTCGGTTTGCTAAGTACTGACTTTGGGTACGTTTCCTACGTTATAGACGGGGAGTCTGGGGCTGGAGGGGGTCTCAAGTCCGGTCCAGATCTCAGCTCCTGCCTGACAGAGCCAGCACTGGGGTCACCCTCGCTGCATCCTCACCGCCATCATTGCTATCGGGTGGAGATGCTTGGCTGGTGTCTTCACATTTCCCAGCCGCCTCCTTGATTTGAATTCTGAGAATGCCGTCTGCTTCCCTTAGAGAGTGGGCAACACTCGGTGACTTTCAAGAATGTGCTGGTAGCTCTCCTCTCTCCCATGCCTGGTTACCCCAGGCCATTTGTTTATTGGGGAGGGGTGAGCACCACATTTCTTTTGCATGTGGATTGGAACCCTTTTGGCCTTCTCAGCCCAGCATGAAATGGTCTCCTTTTGTGTAGAGGGGGCTACTTGAGAGGGATTTATTTATGAGGGATGTGTGTGGCTCGTCCTCTTAGTCTGACCTGATGATCTGATCTGTGATCACACACCTCTCATGCATGGTAACGTTTCCTCACATTTTCAGCTGACTTGCTAATCAGGATATACATCTGGGTGACTTATTTTCAACAAAAATAATATATTTTTAAAGACATGGCTTAGTTCCTGCTGGGGGGACGTTTCCTTACAGTGTGTAGAAGTCACATGTTGCTGGTTAATGCCAGCTTCCCTAACATGAAGTATTAGACAGAAAGGAACTTACACATAATATTTCGCCGATTGTTAGAAATTAAGAATAAATTTTATTGGGATCCACTTCTGGAATGGTAGTGTTAGGAGCTCCATAGACCAGTCCCTCAGCAAAACAACAATAATTGGTGAAAGCTGTTTTTAAGAAAATAATCGATTAAAATATCCAGAAATGGTCCTAAGGGTATGCAGCAAATGAAGAAACATTTATTCAAGAAAATCTACTGTATATCAGTAACCACGTCAAGAGTCTATGGCACTTGAGCTGTGGCCAACTCCTTCCTGCCCAGCTTAGTATGACAGAAGTTATCCCTCTGGCTGGGTGTGGCCAAGAACATGTGGCTCCCCCCAGTTTCCATCAAGGGCCACAGTATCTCCCTCAGAGGGGCAAGCTGCCAGCACTTCTCACTCCTCTCAAGCTCCCGTGTTGCAGAGGCGAAATTCCAGGGAAGTGTACCCAGCTTCGACTCATGGGGTGGAGGCTCTGCACCGAACTGAGGATATTGGGGCCCCAGTTACCCTCTGTCATGCCAGTTTGCTCGTAGGGTGGAGGTCTAATTCCAGAAGAGTTAAGAAGGTCAAAGGCAGACCTCCCTGGCAGTCCAGTGGTTAAGACTCCCACACTTCCACTGCAGGGGGCACAGGTTCAATCCCTGATCAGGGAAGATCCTGCATGCCATGTAGTGTGGCCAAAAAAAAAGGTCAAAGGCTACCCCCTCCACCCAGCACTGTGTTCATAGTGTGGGGTGTCACTCCGAGAGAAATGAGCTACTGTCCTTGACCCCAACTCCAGAGCAGTGACTCAGACTTTGCGGAGGAGGAGAGGTTGGCCACGAGAACAGAAAACTCTGAGGCTGTCCCCAAAAGTACTGAATTTATTTATAACAGAGCATGAGGAAGTTGAGACCTAAGCATGCTGTCAGAAACAAGACAAGGAGATCTTGGCGGTAAGAAGCTAAAAAGAGGCTGGTAGCTCCATGAGAGCAACAGTTGAAACTTCAGGCTAGCGAAAACCAGAGAAAGAGACAGCTAAGAAGAGCCCTCCTGGGGTCAGAACTAACCTCAAACACTGATATCAAAAATTGTTCCCTCAAAAAGGCCAGCATGTAATTGATCATGCTGCACAGCCCTTGATGCCCCAGGATATTGTCAAAACAGTAGAGCAATCAGCCAGCAATTCATGGAGCCTAACAGCTGGGTGTGATAACATCAGAGGCAGGCAGCTTTACAGAGAGATCAGGGAAGAGAAAAAGAGAGCCCTGCTAAAACCACTGTCACCCCAGGGAGACAGTGTCCTCTGAGGAACAGCATCAGAGGCTGCACCCTGGGGAAAGTGGGGAGTCCTGAGGGGATAGACGTCACTAAACTAGTCCAGCTGATTCACTGAAAAAATAAGAAAACAGAAACCAGCCCTTGTGGGGAGAGGCTCAGCATTTGAGCTGCTACAATATATTACCTAAAAGGTCCAATGTTTAAGACAAAAGGATAACATGCAAAGAAACAGGTAAGTGTGATGGGATTCTTTTTTTTTTTTTTTTAAAGCACCAGAAACTGCCTGAAAGAGGGCCCAGATGTTGGATTTAACAGACAAAGACTTTAAAGCAGCCATTGTAAATATATTCAAAGAACTAAGGGAAATCATGCTCAAAGAAGTAAAGAAAGGTCTGATGACAGTGTTTGAGCAATTAGAGAATACCAATTAAAAAGAAAAGTATGCCATGAACTCAGTGGAAATTCTGGAGTTGATATGTAAAATAACTGGCATGAGGAATTCACTGGAAGACCAAAACAGTAGATGTTAATTAGAAGATAGAATAAACTTGAAGATAGAGTGAGAGATTATGCAGTTCAAATGATGGAGGAAAAAAATGAAAATGAACAGAACCTCAGGGAAATGTGGGACACCATTAAGCACACCAACGTACACATAATACAAGTACCACAGGAGCAGAGAGAGAGAAACAGAAAAAAATATTAGAAGAAATAATGTTGAAAACTTCCCAATTTGATGAAAAACAATCTCCACATCCAAGAAACATAATAAACTCTAAGTAGCATGAACACAAAGAAGTCCACACTCAGGCACATCATAGTAAAAAATGTTGAAAGACAAAGAGAAAATCTCGAAAGCAGCAAGAGGAAAATGCCTCAGATTGTACCAAGAATCTCAGTAAGATTAACAGACTTCTCATTTGAAACAATGGAGATCAGAAGGCAGAGGGATGGATGACGTGTTCAAAGTCCTGAAAGAAAAGAAAAAAATGTCAACCAGGGATCTCATATCCAGGAAAGCTGTCTCTCAAAAATGAAGGTAAAAATAAAGATGTTCTCAAATTGAAAAATAAGCCAAAAAACCCCCCAGAGAATCTGTGGTCAGTAGACCCGCCTTACAGAAAATACAAAGGAAGGTCTTTGGGCTGAAAGCAAGTGACCACAGGTGATTATTCAAATCCATATGAGAAGCCAAAGAATGCCAGTAAGAAGACAAAGAATGCCAGTAAAGCTTATTATATAATTACATGAGGCAGTATAAATGCATATTTCTCCCCAATTTTATAAAACAATATGTATACAATTGTGTTTTGGGGCCTAGGACATTGAGAATAACAGCTAAAGGAGGCAAACGGGAGCAAAACTGTATTGGAATAAGGAAATTACACTGCATTAATGAGGTAACCCAAATCCACAGGACAATAGGAAGAGAACCAGAAATTGTGAATAATAAGGTAGATGAAACAAACCCTGGAAATATATACTTGCTTTCCTTCTCTCACTTCTTAAAAAACACAAAAATTATATAAAGAAATAATAACTATATTTTGGGGTTTGTAATATATATAGATATAATAATTATAATAATAATTGAACAAAAGGAGGAAAAAGGAATAGAACTATTATAGGAGCAGTGTTTCCATATCTCACTGTAATTGTGTGGGTAAAGGAATTAAAGGTTACACTAGAAAATATTCACTTAATGCAAAGGAAAGCAGTAGATGAGGAAGAGAGGAACAAAACTGGCAGAGACTTCTATGTCCTTGCCAGCTTCAAACTGTTTTTATTATAAGCGTATAAACTAAATATTAGAGTTTGTGTTTCTTTAATTCTACTACATGAAAAAATTTTTGTTAGCTTTTTTCTGGATAGAGCCCTCATCTGTCTCCCATTTATTCCGGGGTTTTTTGTCAAAGGTGTATTTTAAATGTATTCAGAGCATGTACACACCTGACCAGGAGGTTGTAAAGATAAAAGGAAGTGGCTGTGGCGTGAGGGAGGTGCTTGGACCTGGAGTTTACAACCTGGGGTTGGTGTGTCCTGGCTCTGCTACTGCTTGTGACCTTGAACTGGTCACTTGTCCATCTCTGACCCTGGCTTCAAATGTTAAATGGTCACCTCAAGCACTCAGATGATGTCTGGGAAGTATTTGACCACAGCATCCCCCATCCCCCTTCCCAGAAGATGAGACGTGGGGAGGGGAGAGAGGGGATTCAGGTTCTCTGCCTCAGTGTGAGAGCTGCACCCTTTGTAAGCAGAAAGGGGAAGGGGGGCTGCTTCACCACCTCTGCTCATGGACCCCTTCCTGAGCACCCACCAGCTCAGCTGCTGGACTTGGGCTGTGTATTAGGTCAGAGGATGCCAGGTGCTGTCTGTCGTGCGAGGCGTGCTGTTGTGGACTGAATTGTGTCTCTACCACTCCCAGCCCCTACCAGACTCATATGTTGAAGTCGTAACCCCCAAAGTGACTGTATTTGGAGATAGCATCTCTAAAGAGTTAATTAAGGTTAAGTAGGTCATAAGTGTGGGCCCTAATTGAGTAGAACTGGTGTCCTTATAAGAAGAGGACAAGACACCAGGGAGGGGTGCCCAGAGAAAAGTGCACGTGAGGACACAGGGAGAAGGTGGCCGTGTGCACGCCAAGGAGAGAGGCCTCAGGAGAACCCCAACCTACCGGCACCTTGATCTTGGGCTTCCAGTCTCCAGAACTGTGAGAAAAGAGATCTCTGTTGGGTGAGCCCCCCAGCCTGTGGTGGTGTGTTATGGCAGCCCGAGCAGACGAATACCCAGCTGCTGTGGAATCTCAGTGTTCTTTGTTGGTACCCACCAGCACTTCCCACTGAGGAGCTGGGAAAGCCATCCCACTCAAAATTACAGACGTGAAAGGTAATCACAAATGCAAAGACTGGTTTACAGATTGTCTTCTCTCTGTTCTCCTTCAGATCTGCTTAATGACTAGCCTGGTGGCAGAAGCCATCTGAGTGCTGGTGTCAGCCTGCCTGAGGGCTGTGGGTCTGGGGTGCACAGTGATGCACCAGAACAGGGTCGCCTGACAGCAGTTATCCCAGAAATGCCAGGTTTGCCTTGCATTTTGATCTCCTCCCTATTTTCCCTCCTAAAACCGTGGTGGTGTATAATCACACAGTATTTTTAGATCTGCTTTGCAGTTTCTCTGTGCAAACCTTTCCTCGGGTACATGGTTTAATCCTCTCATCCAGCCTTGTTTAAGGTCTACAGAGTGCTATATTTATTTGACTTTATTTGAACTTTCAGGGCTTTTCAGAATGTTGTTCCAAGAAATCTAATGATTACAGAACTCTAGAATTTAATGCCTTAAAAGGCTTAGCTACTGATACGAGTGTAGGTTTTCTTATGACTTATTTCCCTCCTTTTTATCTAAGCCATCTAGGGCAGGCTAGCTAAAAACTCCCTTGGAATTAGTGTCAGAAGGTCTTTTTTTTTTTTTTAATTAATTTCAGTTTTTAGAGCAGTTTTAGATTCATAGCAAAATGTAGCAGAAAGTATAGAGAGTTCCCATATACGCCCTGTCCCCACACAGAAAGTTGTTTGCTTGTGCCGTTGTTAACTTTTCAAGGACAGAAGGGACAGATTCTCCTTTTTAGAGGAGTAGTCTATTTCTTGGCTAGATTGACGACCTTTAGTGACCAGGTGCAGGGTGAGTGTCAGACCACCCATCTCTGTCTGCATCTTGAATGAACTTGGGCCTGGCATTCAGCAGAGTCTCACCACGTCTACCATGGGCCCAAGGGAGCCACAGGAGGTGTCTTTGGGAGGCCCAGATCTAATTCCTGGGGAAGCCTCCCCACTGCTCGTAACCCAGGCTGTGTCATCCTCCAGAAAGAATGTGTCATTTAAAGATTCAAATCCTAACTCCTACATTTTCAAAGCATTTTTGCCTTTGTATCTCATTTGACTCTTAGCAAGACCTAGTGTCACTTAAATTTAACTGAGTAACTTGGGATCTACCAAGCCTTCACACACACTTTCTTAACTGAGATTTGCAGCAAGTCTCTAAGGTTGGGGATGTCTCCCCAACTTGATGACAGAGGACATGGGCTCCGAGCAGAGCCTTCCCACAGTCAAAACAGCTGGTTGGGGATGGAGATGGGATGCCATGCCCCGGGCCCCCTGTCTCCTGAAGGGGGCCTGTGTGCTGCTGGATGCAAGCCTTATATCTGAAGAGTTAAATTCATTTCTCCATATACTTGAGTATTTAATGAGTTGAAGATATTACGTGTAGCACATTTAAGTTAAAACATTTATTTAAAGAAGAATCTCTGCACAGCAGTACATTGCAGTCATGGTAGAAGTCATGCCCCCCGAGGGCCTGCTGTTCAGGAGGTGCCATGAGCCGTGCTAGCTCTGCCAGGGGACCAGGATGGAGGCCGGAGTCCTGTTGTACGGCCCAGCCTTGCTGGTCGTCCTCAGGATGGCGGGGAAGACGCCGCTCTTCTGTGCGCTGTGATGTCCTCGCTGAGGCAGGGAGTAATGATTTCCCTGGGGCTGGGGCGGGCGTCGTGGTGAGGAGAAAATGACAGAGCAGAATATACACAGTTCATGCCATTTTGGGCAGCCCAGCGGTGCAGGATAGTAGATGGGGGAGGACAGAGCCACACCCAGCAGGGGACACCCAGGTGCCCAGAGTTTGTGATTTGCCTGAGATCTGGTCGCTGAATGAAGCACCTGAAGCAGACCAAGGGCGCGACTCTGTGTCAGCTGTGTTTCCCTGGATTTCTCTGCCCCCGTTTGTGGTTGGTGGGCGTCTGATGTGCTGTGCGCTGGTCAGCGGAGTGGTGCGGGCAGAGCTGAGGGACCCAAGACTTCAGCTGGATACACTGGTCGAGTATCGGACAGATGTGTGTTCACACCTACCCGACGGGTGTGCCTCTGCCCCTTCCCCAGCTGGTCCTCACTGAAACCTGGTGATGGGGCTGCGTGATGGTCCCGGGGGTGTCGGGTGATGTCTGTGTGGGGCCGGCCCAGTCACCCAGAGGAGGAGAACATCCCACCGGGTGGAGGCCTGCCTCCCTGGCTCTCCGTCAGTGTCCCGCCTGCTCCCAAGGGGGCAGGACCTGAGGTGGCTTGGAGGGTGTACCTGCTCCCTGCCAGCTTCTGGTTTTTTGTTTTTCTACAGATTTCTTCTAGTGGGAGGTGGGAGCAAATCTAAAAAATGAATTTTGAAGGCACATTTTCCCTGGTCTCTTTATTACCCAACTGTCAAGAATGTTTTAAAAAAAAAAAAAACGTGAAAGCACAAGTAGAGATTTTAATTAGTTTTCGCTATCACTGCTCTTGGTGATGGTAACTTCACATAAGATATGTGACAGGGAGACACTTTATGGGGACCTTTGTTCTCAGTGTGTTCTCTACACTGTAGAACTCAACTGTGAATTTCAGAGGAAAAGAAATAACCCTAAAAGGTTTATCTTGACACTTATAATTACACAGATGTCCTGACTCGTTAGCATTCTTTTTCTAAACAAAAAGCACAAGGGCTGGAATCTTTCTGGAACAAGGGGGCTTCCCGCCACTTCCTTGAGTGGTCTCATCCCACGTGGTTTATGGGTGAGCTCATTGGGGGAGGGCCTCTCAAAGGCGAAAATGGCTCTTGTGTAACGTGTTTGCTAATAGACCCGAAACTGCTTGGCCTCTTCAGTTACTAAGTGGTTTTAGTTCCTTTCGTGGTTGTTGCCTTGCTGGGTTTCACTTCTGATTTGTGGAATTGAATAGCGCTTCCTTCAGCGCTAGTGAGTGTGTGCTGACGTCAGTCGTCTTGATGACAGAACAGCCTTTGAACCCGCCGGAGACCTGCCAGGACAAGAGAGCAGCTGTCCTTTACATGTTGGTCATAGACGTTGCCTGTCTGTTCCAGGGCAGGTGCCCCCTTGGCCCAGCCTTACGAGGCCTGAGCTGGTTTGTACCAAGTGAACAAGAGGTTTGTTTTCAAAAGCCCGAGATGAGGGTTCCAGAGAGCACAGGAGTTGCCTGCTAGCTGGAGCCCAGCACTGTGGTCTGGGATCCGTGGCTCCCCAGAACTGACCCTGTCCTGACCCTGTCCTGGCCCTCCAGCCCATCTTCTGTGTCTCCTGCGGCACCAGGCTTCCCCGTTCCCTGAACTCCCTGTGTCTGAGCGAGCCTGGACCTTCCAAGTCAGCTCTGTCCACGCTGCATCTGGACAATCACAGACTAGATGTAAGGGTTCTTCCTCACCTTCCCCACTGCCCAGGGCGTGCGTTTCCCTTTTGTCTGGGCGCTGTCTTGCCTGAACGTCTTACTCCGTCGGTAACTCTTGCAGGCAGGGACCCTTCTGACTCGCCGTGTGTCCCCTCGGAGTGGCCGGCTCGGCACCTGTTGAATGAACGAGCGAGCAGCTCTGGTTCCCGGTTGCGGGCTGCTGTGAACACTCAGGGGGTCACGGGCCCCCGGGCCAGGCTTGCCAGTGGAGGGCAGGAACACCCGCAGAGCTGCCGTCTGCCCCCTGCCTCTGGCTCGTCCCCATTGGCCTGATGGTCGCTGGAGGTTGGCAGCGGTGCATGGCTGGTCTGCCGCCGAGTGTGAACTGGGCGCCAGCTGGCACCTCTCCCACCGAAGCTCTGGTGGGCGGCTCTGAGTGCTGCCCCGAGAAACGACTGGGCCTCCAGTCACTGCCTGCAGCTCTCTTTCTAAGTTGCTTTTCTTGGGTTCCCATCATGCCTGCCACCATCGGCTTTGCACTCAGAGCTGTGGCCAGGCTGCCGTGGGAGAGGCTCCCAGAAGGCCTCCCGCGAGGGTCCTCTTTGCCCTGGTCAGGAAGTCACTCCAGGCCACCCTTTGAGGGGCGGCCTGTGAAGGGCAAACACAACTGGTGGGGGAGCAGCGGGACCCTTCCCCCGGTGCCGTCCTCCCACTCAGCTCTGGGAAGGAAGGATTGGGAGAGGCTGCCTGGGAGGGCAGCCCAGGGTCAGTGGAGGGGTGGGATGCTGACTTCTCTGTTGGCCGTGCCCCCTCCTCCCGGCGCAGGGGCATGGGTGAAATGTGGGCCAGAAAGGGCTCCCTCCCGTGGGCCAGACCCACTTCCTTCCGCTTTCCCGTCTCACTTCCATCACATCACAACCACGCAGCCGAAGCCAGAGCCCCCTCTTTCCAGAGAGGTCACGTGACACAGGACCGCCTGCCTTTTGTTTTCCTACGAGAATACGGAGCGCTGAAGTCCTCTCAGCGTCTCCTCTGTGTCTTCCACCCAACAATGTTCCATTTTAGCAGCTAGAGGGGCAGCGAATACACCACTTCACCAGAGATTGACGTGTCCTGAAGTTGGCAGAACGAGCGTCCTGCTTTATGTTCCACAGCGCATAGAAGATCGAGACATCTCTCCCTGATCTGGGTTTGTTGGTGCAGAAGCTAAACTCAGCCTGGTTGGGTGCTCCCCGCTGAGAGGCCTGGGGCAGGCCCCAGTGTCCTGGCTCGCTGCCTTGTTCCAGAAATAACTTTGTCTTCCTGGCATTTCATTGATCTGCGGTTGTTGTTTCGCGTTAATAGCCCTTTAAGGGATTTTATTCCCGCTCAGAAAGTTTTATATTCTCTCATGAATAGAAAGCCAGCTTTGACACTTCTGGCTTAGAAAACAAGCTTTCCTAGTGATCATAAGAATAAACTGAACCCACCCTCCTCCTGTCATCTGAAGCACGTGGAACTTTCCAGTTACTGTCAGGGCCGCTCTGGCGATGACCAGGGTCTAGAAGGAAACATGGGTGGCAGTGGTGTGGACTGGCCAGTGCCTCGTCGGGCCCACGCGCCATCCCGCACAAGGCGCTGGAGCAAGGGGTCCGGCAGAAGCCAGACGGTGGCACCGGGCTGCCCGCGGGTTTGGCTGATTGGAAGCGCACAGACGCCAGAACTCGAGGGTGAGCCTGAGGCCTTCTTATGGGATAAGCCCTGGCAGCTGGATCCTCCTTTGTTTTCCCCAAGCTCCATTAGCATGGGGTTTGGAAAGTTAAAGTCCCGCGCTAATAACCTGTTTTCTAGTAAACGGAACCGAAGCCTGGTGTCATGGCTGCTCGCTGACCAGCATGTGTAACTGCGTCGGCCAGGTCTGACTCACCCCTCTGGGGGCTGGTGTGGACTCCCAGCTTCCCTGCCAGGAGTGCACTTTGCCACTAGGTCTGCAAAAAATACCGGCAGGTCTTTGGGACCGTAGTGTCTCCTGGGCGGGCTAACCCTGGTCAAGGCCTGTGTGTCCCCGCGTCGGGCCCACTCCTTTTCTGTGTCCAGCCGCTGCCCGAGTGGCGAGCTGGCTCACTGTCCCTGCGGTGCGGCCCTGGACAGACCTGAAGGAGGACGTGGGCGTTTTGTAAGGAGGGGGAGGACGTGTGTGTTATCCTTGAATTGTGGAGTGTGTGCCACCAGCATGAGCTGGGGACGGCGCGCTGACCGTCTCCCCAGGCTCCTGGACTCGTGCTGCCCTTACCGAACCAGGATGTTCCACAGTGAGTGAATCGAAGCTGTTGTGAACCGTACAGAGAAGGACATGATGAGAGAGCCACAGTAGCCATGCAAAAAGCAGAGGAACCGCTGCTAGTTGTGTTAACGTGTCGGCCCCAAAAGGAGGTCTTGAGTGACGACTTGCTGGTTTGGGGGTCAGTGTATTCCCCATCCTACTTTCCCATTGAAATATAACGCGTCTGTACAATATTCTGTAAGCCCCATCTCCACCATCAGAAATGCAGAACATTATATATATGTTTTTTTACTTCAGTATCAGTTGGTATTGTCGGCTAGGTTTTGTCTGTTTATCCTGTTCACAAATTTTTGTGTTTTTTAAAAACTTACTTTGAAATATTTTGACAAAAATAGGTTATTTTTGTCAAGGAGCGTAATCTCAGCTTAGGAAAAGGGAAGCAAACATGAAATGATGCAAAAAAAGGAGCTGTTCTCATCCTAAAGTTCTCTTTTGCCTTCTCTAGGAAGATCTGTTTCCTCTCTCGTGTCTGTGGTGCTGACTGTGAAAGCCAGGCATGGGCTCAGGACTGAGGAGCCAGAGCGGGCACTTGTAAAGATTGTGGCTGGTGATGGAGAGGGAAATATTGTTTAGTGTGTCTTGAATCTGAAATGTGTTCTTCCAGGAGGTCCTGAAAAGGGACGGAGGGAAGAAAGTAATGTTCCAATAAACACTGTAAGATTAAAATGGCATTTGTGTAAGTGCTTAAAAATCGAGGACCTCTACAAGTGGACAAGATGGTGCTTTTTATTGATACGAGCATTTGTTCGTAGCTTGAATTACTGTGCCCAGCGCTCTGTGTTGCATTTGGGAAAGAGACTGGACTAGTGAGACCCATCTTCCGGTCCTGACTTCCCTCCACAGCTCACGACCTTAGAGAAGCCTCTTTAGCCCTGTGAGCCTGGGTCCCGTCTGTTGGACGCCGCCAAGCAGCGAGCGAGGTCACCTGGACGGGCGTTTTCTACCTGAGAAGGTTTTCTTTCCATGAGGTTTTCTTTCCTCACCACCAGGTGAGGCAGGTGAGCGGCCGGGGTGTGGGTGGAGGCGCCCTGGGCTTGGTGGTTCGTGGTCTCCTCCTCTCTTGACCTTCTCGCGCGTGTCGGAAACGTTAAGAGAAACTTGATCCTTTCCGTGAAGCGGCAGCAGATACAAAGTCCAGGGGGAGCCTAACACCGGAGTGATGGGTGGGAAAGACGTACGGCTGCCTCTTGATTTCATGTAAAAGAGCAAAACAACATGTTGCGGTGCCTTGGGGCAGCCCTGCCATCCGGGATCCCTAGGTCCCCGCTCACAGCCCCGGGAGTGTCGCCACATCCCCACGCCTCTGCCCGGTTCGACAACCCCCTTTCTGGGGAGCGGTGGCCGCCGGCCGCTGTTATTTTGACCAGCTAGCTGGTGGGTAGAGCTCAGTGGCCATTGCAGGCATTCCTGCCTCAGGCCAGGCAAGGGAGGGAGTGGAAGGTGTGGCCCCGAGAGAGCTTTGAGAGTCGCTCAACGTCATGTCTGGGCGTCTGGGCGATGGTTTCTGTTCCGCAGCCCCGTCTGTCATGTTAAATTAAGGTAAACTCGAGTGCATTTGTGTCGGGGTTCTGTTTGTCGTCATTTTTTACATCTCTTTTAGTTTTAGTAGTTTAAGAGCGCCAAGAAAAGAGTTTATACCTAATTTATGTTTACGTTATCCATTTTAAATAATATAGAAAACAACAAACGCTGGGAGTTCTTTGACTTTCCGAAGTTTAAGAAGGACTTGCTGTAGGGTCTCTCCATTCAGCTGCTAAAACCTGTGACTTGAGATGATTCTGTCTAGCCTCCCCCTCCACCCTCTCTGTGGGAACTCTCCCCACTAAACTCAGGTGTCAGGGTGGCACCCATGCTACAGTGTGCCCCCCCCAGCCAGGGGGAGGGGACCTGGCCCAAGCAAGGCCCTTGGGTCACCTTCCCCGGAAGAGAGCTGGGCCGGAGACTCGGGGAGGATCCGTGCGTTCAGCCTCTTCAGTGGCTCCGGCTGGAGACTTTAAAGTGGGGCTCTCGGCCCTGCTGTGTGCACAGGGTCGTCGGCAGAGTGGGGGGACCACGTGAGCAAGCAGAGGGAGCCGAGAAGAGTCAGACACGGGGCGCACAAGCCAGCTCAGCCATTTTCCTGCCCAGCTTTTGTAAGTCAGCTCAGAACCTTAATGAAGACGGGCTTTTCTGTTTAAGCTCACCTGAATCGGACTCTCCAACCTGCAGCACAAGGTCCTGTGTGTCAAGTATGGTTTTTTGGCCACGATAGGGGTGCTCAGAACCTGTCCTCACCGTGGCAGCCCTGTCGCTGAACCCCCAAGGACCAGGGGGAGGGGCAGCAGAGTAGAGGGCGTTGCTGCAGCTGGGGTGTGGGCCCCCGCCGCGGGAGGGCGCCCCCTTTTGGCCCCGTGACCCTAAGGAGCCTTGAGCAGCTGTGGCGACACCCGTGTTGGCCGTTCCCTTCGCTGAAAGGACAGACCTCTCCCAAAAGGGAGGAGGACAGAAACAGAGTCAGGGGCGGCTTCCGCCCCGGTGGCTGGAGGAGCTCAGGGTCCAGCCTCCAGGTGGCCAGCTCCGGGTAGGGGGAGGTAGAGACAGGCACCAGGCCAGGCCCCACAGCCTTGGGTTTCGGTGGAAATAGAGAAGAGAAAGAGTCTTAGGCAGTGAACAGGGCACACGCAGCCCAGCACTGGGGTTTAGAGCACCCCCCAGCCCCGGGCACCCAGAGTTCTCGTCCAGCTTTGAGTGAGTGCCTGGGGGTGGGACCTCTGCGTCTGTGACGACACGTGCCTTCGTGGAGCCCCACCCGGCCCTAAGCTGACCCACAGGTCACGGGAAAGCCCTTGTCCTGTCCCCTTTGGCTCTCGGTCCCCTGGGAACTGCATGTCTTCATTGACAGTGGGAATCGGTAAATACTGGATGGTTTCCTCCGTCCTTTGCACACCTGTGTGGAAGTTTCTGTGGAATGGCTGAGAGACCAACACACAGACGAACTTTCAGTTAATTATGTGAGGGCTTCGAGTGGCCAAGTTGACAGAGGAGCACGCCGTGAGGCTTGTCACAGCTGTGGACCTTCTGGGATAGAGAAGAGTGCATTGTCCCCAGCACTGACGGGCGGCTCTCACAATGGACTGTGGTGCTCAGGGTCTGCACCATCTTTGTTCATAGTGTCCTGGGGAGCTTATGCGATGATCAGATGACAGATGCAGCCCGGTGCGTGGGAGTGAGGAGTGACATAAAGGACACTGAGTCGATTCATCCCAAGAAAGAGCCTTCAGAATCCCTGGTTCCAGCACCCCAGGCACCCTCAGAAGAGGTTTCACCAGCACCAGAATGGCCCTCAGAGGGCCCACCATTCATGCTTCCGCTCTGTTTCTCGTGATGCGTTCCCTGAGCAAGCCTCCTTGTTCATCTCTGTGTCCCTGAGACCTGGTCCACAAGAGACCTGAGGTGGTCGGTTGATAGAGAAGAAAGCGCAGGAGGTGTAGAAGCCAGAGAGGGCAGGCACCTGCGGAAAGCAGCTGGAGGGTGGGTGCGGGGGGAGGGAGGCTTGTCGTGGCAGAGAGACCACAGCTGCTGCTCGTGGCGCGTGTGTACCAGTGACACGTGCCTCCTCTCCCGGGAGTGAGCCCCCACACTCGCGGTGCTCTCACAAGCACTTTGAAGCAGTGTATTCAGGGCACCTTAGCTTCAGACTAGTTCCTGCTGAAATTCCCCTGAGGGTTCGTGGTTTGCAGGCGAGTCACAGGGGCTGAGCTGCAGTTCTAGACCGCGCTGTCCCCAAGACCCCCTGGAGGAGCTGGTTTTTAGGAAGGACACACAGGAAGCGAGAGAGCTGCCCTGTCATCCAAAGAAGGGCAGCCTCACAGAGGGCAGCCGGCCGGGGAGGTCTCAAGAGCGAGGAGGCCAGGGCGGGAAGGGTCACAGGCTCGCGAATGCTGCGTGGGGACAGACAGGGGACTGCAGGGATCTCTGGGGAGGATACCACTGGCACGAGTCGCTGATGCATTGGGTGTGGGTGTGAGAGGAAGAGGAGCCCAGGCGCTTGCACTGATCTTGTTTCTTGGCCAGAGACAGTGCAAGGATGGAGCCGCCATCGACTGAGGGGCCGGGGGACCGGGGCTGCGGCCGGAACGGTCTGGGCTTGTCCTGCTCAGGGCACCGCCCTGCCTGCTGTCCCCCACCCCCCACTGTCCTTTAGAGCAGTGGTCCCCAGCCTTCTTGGCACCGGGTACTGGTTTCCTGGAAGACGGTTTTTCCACGGACCCGGGTTTGGGGCTGGGGATCAGGGAGAGGATGGTCCGGGGGGTGACGTGGGCAATGGGGAGCGGCCGATGAAGCTTGGCGCCCGCCCGCCGCTCACCTCCTGCTGTGAGTCCGACTCCTAACAGGCTGCGGACCGGTACGGGTTGGGGGGTGGGGGACCCCTGCTTTAGAGGAATATCCACGGCCCACCCAGTGCCTGACTCTTCCCACTGGAATCCAGAGATGTGCACGGAATCTGGGTTAAGGCACTGAATTCCGTCAGCTGCCGCATTCATTAAACTAATGAGGCAGGTTAGTTCATTAAATCGGGTGAACTCGTTGCCACGCTACCTGTTCAGTGTCACTGTCAGCGAGCGGGACTTGGGGGAATGGGAGGACGCAGGTGGCAGATTGTCCCCTGCCGAGCGCAGGCCCAGTGCAGCCCTGGGTCGGCCTGTCTGTGTCTGCGGGTGAGACTGTACAGCTACTGCAGCACATTTCTTACTATCCTGTGCTTGCCTTTCTAAGACACATCGTTTTCCGGCAGTTAAGTACCAGCAACGCTGAACTGAGGTTCTGCAGCTCGCTCACATGTTAGGCCTCGTTCTTGGAGGCCCAGCCAAGGCCCGAGGCCCTCCCTGCACAGGGGCTAGAGCAGGACGTGGGAGAGAGCTGGGTCCAAGGGGAAGGAGGAAGTGGCCTCCCCACAGGCTTTCTCCAGTACAGGGGGGCCTGGGGCCACCCTCTGGAGAACAGAATCCCAAGGATGTCCAGCCCGAGGCACAGCCCTAGGGGTGGGGGCAGGGCCTCCTTCCACGCTCCCCTCTGACTGGGGCACCCTGGATTCCTCCCACCAGCCGTCGTGTCCTCATCTTACAGGCGAGGAAACCTCAGCACAGGGAAGGCGCCCTGTGGAGGGGACATGGCTCACTGTGGCTGACACCAGTGCCCGGGCTCCCTCACCAAGCCCCACCGCCTCCGGGAAGGGCCCTCCGTTCACACATTCCTTCCCAACAGCAACCTGTAAGCCTAAATTTTAGGGATATTATTAGAAAATGTGATGACTATAAACTGAAGCATAGCAAAGTGCCATGGACCTGGGGGAAGAGTTGCGGTTGGAGAACCCAGGGAGGCTGCGGAGTTGTCCATGGGAAGAGGCTGAGCTGGAATGAAGGCCTTCCCGGCTCGCAGATGCCCCGGGAAGAATGTAGTGTGGACCCAACACGTGGGAGGTTAGGAAAGCCCAGGAGGGAAACTCAGCGTGTCACACGGAGGCCTTTGGTGCCAGGCCCTGTGTGGGCTGTCATGTGTTTCTCTGTGTACGTGCTTGCTCCTCAGGGCATCCCCTGGTGGTCATGCTGTTACTCCTGTTTTACAGATTGTGAAACTGAGGCTGGGAGAAGCTCAGTAGCTCTGTCACTCGTGCAGGAGCAGGGGTCTGAGGTGACATTAACTGAGCAGGTGCTTGGACTCACGGACCAGCTCTGGGCCTCTGCTGGTTGACCCAAGCATCCAGGTCCCAGAAGGGCAGGTGTCGAGAGCACTGTGGACCACAGTGTCTGGGGCCTGGTGGGAGGCATGGGGCCGTGCACAGGCCAGCTCAGCCATTTTCCTGCCCAGCTTTTGTAAGTCAGCTCAGAACCTTTATGAAGACGGGCTTTTCTGTTTAAGCTCACCTGAATCGGACTCTCCAACCTGCAGCACAAGGTCCTGTGTGTCAAGTATGGTTTTTTGGCCACAATAGGGGTGCCCAGAACCCGCCCTCACCGTGGCAGAGAATGGGGCGGGGGCCAGAGCCTGGGCCGGGGGCCAAGCTCAAGGCCTGCCTGTGTGCCCCCTCAGAGCCCTCCCAGGTGCCCTCCGCGCTGGTCTCTGTTCCCGGGGCCTCTGGCCTTTCCCGCCCAGTTAATACCTGAGCCTTTGCCACAGCCAGCATTCCTGGCTTTTTGTGGCGAGGAGGCATATTTGACTTCGTTTACAAAATTAAGATCTTTCCTAGGCAGTTGGCTTTTTCAAACAGAAAAAAGGAAGACCTGCTTGCTTCCACTATTCTTACGCATTTTTATTAACATCTTTATTGGAGTATAATTGCTTTACAATGGTGTGTTAGTTTCTGCTGTATAACAAAGTGAATCAGCTATACCTATACATGTATCCCCATATCCCCTCCCTCTTGCGTCTCCCTCCCACCCCTCTAGGTGGTCACAAAGCACCGAGCTGATCTCCCTGTGCTATGCGGCTGCTTCCCACTAGCTATCTATTTTACGTTTGGTGGTGTATGTATGTCCATGCCACTCTCTCACTTCGTCCCAGCTTCCCCTCTTATGCATTTTAGGCTGGGGAGAGGCACGGGGGTGGGGGTGGGGTGGAGCATCCAGTGGGTGGGGAGGTCCCCAAGGTGAGCAAATTAGAATAAAGGAGCCCTGACCCCCAGGGCCCCGCCTCCTGCCCCGCCTCCTGGAACCCACCCTGTGCTCTGCTTTTGGTGGTTCCTCCCCACCCCACAGCCCGTCGGGGCTTTGCATCAGGTGGCGGAGGTTTCCGTAGTGTAACGTCTCCTCTGTAAGCCTCCTCGGCAGCCTGCTCGTGATTTATGCTTCAGGGAAGGTGTGGTTCCCCTCACCCCGGCAGCAGGCTTCTCCGACCAGACCACAGCCGTCCCGTCACTTGCCTTGCATCAGAACTTGATTGACAGCATTTACATTTCTGAGTCTTCCCAGAGAAGCACACATTCATCTGTTCCAAATATAAGCCAGAGGTGTTTTTCTGCTGCCATTGGCTGTTGCTCTGGAACATGCGCGATCCGGGCCTTCCTGGTCCTTGCCCGTACGCCGGCTCCTCCTTTGCTGGTGGCTGACCTGGGCAGATGCCCGGGAGCTGTTTGACACTGGGCGCTCTGAGCCTGCACTCTGGCCAGCACCACCTTCTCCCTGGAGTGCAGCCTCCAGTTTGCTGCTCACCCTTGCCCTTGGCCGTTGCAGAGACACTGCTCCTGTTTCTCTGTGTTGGCCTTGCCCATCCCTCTTCCCCCAGCTGCCATGACTCTGCCCATTCCATTTTTGTCATTGGCAGCTGCCCCCCAGCCACTGTGTGCCCGCCCCCAGGTTTGTACGCACGCCATGGAGTTTGCACCCACGCTGTTGTCATTCTCTTATTTGCTGGGCTTTAAGGAGTTGGTGGCCCTGAAGTCCCCAGTGTATCACGTTTCCTCTTGGGAGTAGACCAGGGAGCCCTGGGTGGCCTCAATTCCCAGTGGACTCCAGGGAACCCGTGGGACCAGAGGTTGATTTTGGTGGCGGTGGTAGTGATGGGTCCCTTTTTCTCTCTTGGTTGGATTAACAGCTCTGAGGCCACCTCAAAGAACTTGCTTTCTCAACTAATATTAAGGCCAGCCTCCACCTTAGGATCTGTCTGGAGTGTTGAGGCCCAGGCCTCGCCAGTGGATATCAGGGTGGGAGAGGGGCAGGAGAGAAATCTGGGGGTCCCGAGCCTGACCTGGAGTTAGAGAGGGAGTGACAGATTTGTCTGACTGACTACCTGCTGAAGTGGATTTTTTACTTCTCTGTGCTCCTCTCATTTTCTGGAACTCTTCCTGCCACATGTGGGTGTTTTTCTCATGAACTGGGCTACCTCATGCAGAGCACAAAGCATCATTCTTTCCCGAGCATTGTGCAGTAAGTTTTTTTTTTCTTCTTCTTTTTTTTATTATTCACTCTTTTCCTTTATGATTTCTTCTATGGTATTTAAAATCTTACAACGGGAATTGCTGGGTCATATGGTAACTCTATGTTTAACCTTTTGAGCAGCTGCCAGACTTTTCCAAAGTGACTGCACCACTTTACAGTCCATGAGCAACATATGAAGGTTCTAATTTCTCTATGTCCTCCCCAACACTTGTTATCATCTGTCTTTTTTTTTTTTATCATAGCCATCTTGGAGTGTGCAAAGTAGTATCTCATCATGGTTTTGATCTACATTCCCCTGATGACTAATGACATTGAGCATCTTTTTTCTTTTAATTAATTAATTACTTTTTATTTTTGGCTGCATTGGGTCTTCATTGCTATGCGAGGGCTTTCTCTAGTTGCGGCAATCAGGAGCTACTCTTCGTTGCGTTGTGCAGGCCTTTCATTGCGGTGGTCTCTCGTTGCGGAGCATGGGCTCTAGGCGCGCGGGCTCAGTAGTTGTGGCACGCGGGCTCAGTAGTTGTGGCACACGGACTTAGCTGCTTTGCGGCATGTGGGATCTTCCTGGACCAGGGCTTGAACCCATGTCCCCTGCATTGGCAGGTGGATTCTTAACCACTGCACCACAGGGAAGTCTCCACTGAGCATCGTTTATTAGCCATTTGTATATCTTCTTCGGAAAAATGTCTCTTCAGATCCTTTGCCCATTTTTTTCTTTTTCCACACACACTCACTGTATTTTATTTTTACAAGAGATAAATAAACTGACACCAAGCATTGTAAGTGGATGACCACAACAGAAGCAACAATGATTGCAATTACCAAACACGAAACACACTCACACTACGTCATAATACTGACATTCAGCCCAGGAATCCTCCACTGCAATAGCTCCTTTACTTTGCAGTGAAAATTGATTTGTATATTTTTTGCCTCTGAGTCCTTGTGGATTGTTTTCTTTTTTTTTTTTAATTCAAACAGAAAGTCACAAAAATTATAATCATCCTCATCTGTTCACTCAGTCCCATGTAATTAATTTTTTTATCTTGATCTTTTGTTAGCACTTTTATGAGTTCATCAGTTTTCCATTAGAGTTCTGAAAATGCTTCTTCATTCAGTTCAGCAGTAGAGTCAGTTACCAGAAACCTGTGCTTGTCAGAGTCTTTTCCATGAATTCCTTGAAGATGAAACCCTTTTATAGGAACATTTCTGCAAAAGCAGCAGAGTACACCCAGAACTGTCTGTAAATGACAAAAGACTTAAAAATGACCATGGTTAAAGATTTGATGAAAGTTCATAATAATGTAATTGACAAGGAAATTTAGTTATTTTTGAGATATATATTTTAAAGTAATAACTAGAATTATGACTTATAACATTATACCAGAACATACAAGATTTTTAGAAATTTCATGTAATGTCTGAAACATTTATATTAACATATTTCCATACAAATAACCTAAAGAAAGTTTAGTATTAGTTGTATTTTTGTTTATTTTTTTATACTGCAGGTTCTTATTAGTCATCAGTTTTATACACATCAGTGTTTACATGTCAATCCCAATCACCCAATTCAGCACACCACCATCCCCACCCCACCATGGTTTTCCCCCCTTGGTGTCCATACGTCTGTTCTCTACATCTCTGTCTCAATTTCTGCCCTGCAAACCAGTTCATCTGTACCATTTTTTTAGGTTCCGCATACATGCATTAATATACGATATTTGTTTTACTCTTTCTGACTTACTTCACTCTGTATGACAGTCTCTGGGTCCATCCACGTCTCAACAAATGACTCAATTTCATTCCTTTTTATGGCTGCGTAATATTCCATTGTGTATATGTACCACAACTTCTTTATCCATTCTTCTGTCGATGGGCATTTAGGTTGCTTCCATGACCTGGCTATTGTAAATAGTGCTGCAGTGAACATTGGGGTGCATGTGTCTTTTTGAATTATGGTTTTCTCTGGGTATATGCCCAGTAGTGGGATTGCTGGATCATATGGTAATTCTGTTTTTTGTTTGTTTTTGTTTTTGTTTTTTTTGCGGTATGCGGGCCTCTCACTGTTGTGGCCTCTCCCGTTGCGGAGCACCGGTTCCGGACACGCAGGCTCCGGACGCGCAGGCTCAGCGGCCACGGCTCACGGTCCCAGCCGCTCCGCAGCATGTGGGATCTTCCCGGACCAGGGCACGAACCCGTGTCCCCTGCATCGGCAGGCGGACTCTCAACCACTGCGCCACCAGGGAAGCCCTATTTTTAGTTTTTTAAGGAACCTCCATACTGTTCTCCATAGTGGCTCTATCAGTTTACATTCCCATCAACGGTGCAAGAGGGTTCCCTTTTCTCCACACCCTCTCCAGCATTTGTTGTTTGTAGATTTTCTGGTGATGCCCATTCTAACTGGTGTGAGGTGATACCTCATTGTAGTTTTGATTTGCATTTCTCTAATAATTAGTGATGTTGAGCAGCTTTTCATGTGCTTCTTGGCCATCTGTATGTCTTCTTTGGAGAAATGTCTATTTAGGTCTTGTTGGATTGGGTTGTTTGTTTCTTTAATATTGAGCTGCATGAGCTGTTTATATATTTTGGAGATTAATCCTTTGTTGATTCATTTGCAAATATTTTCTCCCATTCTGAGGGTTGTCTTTTCATCTTGTTTATGGTTTCCTTTGCTGTGGAAAAGCTTTGAAGTTTCATTAGGTTCCATTTGTTTATTTTTGTTTTATTTCCATTGCTCTAGGAGGTGGATCAAAAAAGACCTTGCTGTGATTTATGTCAAAGAGTGTTCTTCCTATGTTTTCCTCTAAGAGTTTGATGGTGTCCGGTCTTACATTTAGGTCTTTAATCCATTTTGAGTTAATTTTTGTGTATGGTGTTAGGGAGTGTTCTAATTTCATTCTTTTACATGTAGCTGTCCAGTTTTCCCAGCACCACTTATTGAAGAGACTGTCTTTTCTCCACTGCTTATCTTTGCCTCCTTTATCATAGATTAGTTGACCATAGGTTTGTGAGTTTATCTCTGGGCTTTCTATCTTGTTCTATTGATCTATGTTTCTGTTTTTGTGCCAGTACCATATTGTCTTGATTACTGTAGCTTTGTAGTATAGTCTGAAGTCAGGGAGTCTGATTCCTCCAGCTCCGGTTTTTTCCCTCAAGACTGCTTTGGCTATTCGGGGTCTTTTGTGTCTCCGTACACATTTTAAGATTTTTTGTTCTAGTTCTGTAAAAAATGCCATTGGTAATTTGATAGGGATTGCATTGAATCTGTAGATTGCTTTGGGTAGTATAGTCATTTTCACAATATTGATTCTTCCAATCCAAGAACATGGTATATCTCTCCATCTGTTGGTATCATCTTTAATTTCTTTCATCAGTGTCTTATAGTTTTCTGCATACAGGTCTATTGTCTCCCTAGGTAGGTTTATTCCTAGGTATTTATTCTTTTTGTTGCAATGGTAAATGGGAGTGTTTTCATAATTTCTCTTTCAGATTTTTCATCATTACTGTATAGGAATGCAAGAGATTTCTGTGCATTCATTATGTATCCTGCAACTTTACCAAATTCATTGATTAGCTCTAGTAGTTTTCTGGTGACATCTTTAGGATAATCTATGTATAGTATCATGTCATCTGCAAACAGTGACAGTTTTACTTCTTCTTTTCCAATTTGTATTCCTTTTATTTCTTTTTCTTCTCTGATTGCCATGGCTAGGACTTCCAAAACTGTGTTGAATAATAGTGGTTAGAGTGGACATCCTTGTCTCATTCCTGATCTTAGAGGAAATGCTTTCAGTTTTTCACTATTGAGAATGATGTTGGCTGTGGGTTTGTCATATATGGCCTTTATTATGTTGAGGTAGGTTCCCTCTGTGCCCACTTTCTGGATAGTTTTTTATCATAAATGGGTGTTAAATTTTGTCAAAAGCTTTTTCTGCATCTATTGAGATGATCATATGGTTTTTATTCTTCAATTTGTTAATATGGTGTATCACATATATTGATTTGCGTATATTGAAGAATTCTTGCATCCCGGGGATAAATCCCACTTGATCATAGTGTATGATCCTTTTAATGTGTTGTTGGATTCTGTTTGGTAGTATTTTGTTGAGGATTTTTGCATCTATATTCATCAGTGATATTGGTCTGTAATTTTCTTTTTTTGTAGTATCTTTGTCTGGTTTCGGTATCAGGGTGATGGTAGCCTCATAGAATGAGTTTGGGAGTGTTCCTTCCTCTGCAATTTTTTGGAAGAGTTTGAGAAGGATGGGTGTTAGCTCTTCTCTAAATGTTTGATAGAATTCACCTGTGAAGCCATCTGATCCTGGACTTTTGTTTGTTGGAAGATTTTTAATCGCAGTTTCAATTTCATTACTTGCGATTGGTCTGTTCATATTTTCTGTTTCTTCCTGGTTCAGTCTGGGAAGGTTATAACCTTTCTAAGAATTTGTCCATTTCTTCCAGATTGTCCATTTTATTGGCATAGAGTTGCTTGTAGTAGTCTCTTAGGATGCTTTGTATTTCTGCAGTGTCTGTTGTAACTTCTCCTTTTCCATTTCTAATTTTATTGATTTGAGTCCTCTCCCTCTTTTTCTTGATGAGTCTGGCTAATGGTTTATCAATTTTGTTTATCTTCTCAAAGAACCAGCTTTTCGTTTTATTGATCTTTGCTATTGTTTTCTTTGTTTCTATTTCATTTATTTCTGCTCTGATCTTTATGATTTCTTTCCTTCTGCTAACTTTGGGTTTTGTTTGTTCTTCTTCCTCTAGTTCCTTTAGGTATAAAGTTAGATTGTTTACTTGAGATTTTTCTTGTCTCTTGAGGTAGGCTTGTATAGCTATAAACTTCCCTCTTAGAACTGCTTTTGCTGCATCCGATAGGTTTTGGATCATTGTGTTTTCATTGTCATTTGTCTCTAGGTAGTTTTTGATTTCCTCTTTGATTTCTTTAGTGATCTCTTGGTTGTTTAGTAACGTATTGTTTAGCCTCCATGTGTTTGTGCTTTTTATGTTTTTTTTCCTGTAATTCATTTCTAATCTCATAACATTGTGGTCAGAAAAGATGCTTGATATGATTTCAGTTTTCTTAAATTTACTGAGGCTTGATTTGTGACCCAAGATGTGATCTATCCTGGAGATGTTCCGTGTGCACTTGAGAAGAAAGTGTAATCTGCTGTTTTTGGATGGAATGTCCTATAAATATCAATTAAATCTATCTCGTCTGTTGTGTCATTTAAAGCTTCTGTTTCCTTATTTATTTTAATTTTGGATGATCTGTCCATTGGTGTAAGTGAGGTGTTAAAGTCCCCCACTGTTATTGTGTTACTGTTGATTTCCTCTTTTATAGCTGTTAGCAGTTGCCTTATGTATTGAGGTGCTCCTATGTTGGGTGCATATATA